>NW_027640666.1:1200000-1791435 GCF_949752795.1 Hyperoodon ampullatus | reverse complement strand
GGCAGGATGTAAATTGCCAACTGCCTCTCTGGAGCAGTACCTTGTGTTCCCTAAAACAAGTAAAGAGCAGAGCTACAGAGCCAAGGGCACTTCTAGTCTAGGGAATATACCTGGGGAAAACTGAAAATCAATAAGACAGAGCCACCCCAAAATTTAGGGCTGCACTGCTTACAAGGACCTCAACTTGGGTACACCTTAAATATCCCAGGAAATATAAGAATGGTTCAAAAAATTGTGGTACTTACGTAGGATGGAATATCCCTCAGCCATGAAATCAATGTCATAAGACCAGTAGCAGCAAAATGGGTGGATTCAGGTACGATGATTCTAAGTGAAATAAGTCACACAGAAAAAGAAACTTATCATAAGATATCACTTATGAAGATCCTGTAAACATGGCTACACTTGAACTGAGTTAGGAAAGAGAACAGTGTCTCTCATTTAGAAAACACTCTTATGCCTGCTTAAGGGAGAAGGAGAGGTGGGGTGATGCATAAAACCAGAGTTTGATATAAGCACAGGTACCGTTCCAAAAACCAACTATGGAATAAACAAGACCTACACCTTCCTCAGTGAAAGGGACTCAAAACCCCATAGTTCCCGCAGAGGAATATATCTGACTAGTAAGAATCTTAAAACCTATGTATTGATATGTCTCCGTAAGGGAATCAAGTTTGTCTAGACTGGCATAAACATGGCAGCGAGAATCAGCTCAAACCCACTATAAAAAGGAATTTTAAAACAAAACAAAAAAACTGGGAAATTCTTTACAATTCTTTCAGGGTCTCTGATGAAACCTGGAATGACCCTATCTAAAATGACAGCTGGATGTGGCATAAGGCTGGACACTTGGGACTGAGAGGATTGGTGAGATTGGCTGAGCAAATGCAGACCCTTTAAAGCAATAATGCCTGGCACCCATTCCATGGGTCCCAACTCTCCAGGTTGAAGGGAATATTACTACAGCTATAGCATGTACGGGAAACATAGAGAACGGACACACTGTGAATACGAAAAGTTTCTAAAACTCAACGAATAGTCCCTCTCCTGGTGCTCCGGTTTGACTTTCCATCTGCTTTACTATCAATCTCCCAACTTGGAGAGACAGCCCCTTTAACCTCCTGGTTCACACAGGTTGCCAATTTGGCAGAGGATGAAAGGGAAGAGGGAGAACCAATGAGAGAGTAGCTGTTAGGCATTTGGACGGGCACATATCACTCTAAGTTCCCGGCAGGAAGAAGAATTAACCAAAGTCTCAGCCCCCCACTGGGAACCAGCATAGGTCCTGAACCAAAATTTTGGACTTGCGGTCAGCTCACAAAAAACGAGTTGAAAAATGGAGCTCAGGGGCACAGCAATTCACAAACTGGCCAAGTAATAAAGGACAAGTATCGTCCAAAAATCTGTTGAGGGAAGGCAACGAAGCAGAGTTGAAAGCGAGGCAGAATAGCAAGAAACAGATTTCAAGAGGTACTTTGGAATTGCCTTTAAAGCACAGGAAGAGGGGCACAACTTCGACAATGATGCACTTGGCCAAAAAGGGCGTATGCGTTTTCTCCTGAATATATTCAGGAGAAAACGCATACGCCCTTTTTGGCCAAGCAAGCAAGCGGGCAATGCAAATCTGCACTACAAAGAAGTATCACTTCCCACCGGTCAAAAGGGACATCCACAAAATGTGTAAAAACCAGAAAGGCAAGACAGGCCCTGGAGAACAGGGAGCCTTGTTATGCTGATGGGCGGCATGTAAATTGACAACTGCCTCTCTGGAGGAGTACATTGTTTTCCCTAAAAGAAGTAAAGAACAGAGCTACAGAGACAAGGGCACTTCCAGTCTAGGGAATATACCTTGGAAAAACTGAAAATCAATAAGACAGAGCCACCCCAAAATTTAGGGCTGCACTGCTTACAAGGACCTCAACTTGGGTACACCTTAAATATCCCAGGAAATATAATAATGGTTCAAAAAATTGTGGTACTTACGTAGGATGGAATATCCCTCAGCCATGAAATCAATGTCATAAGACCAGTAGCAGCAAAATGGGTGGATTCAGGTACAATGATTCTAAGTGAAATAAGTCACAGAGAAAAAGAAACTTATCATAAGATATCACTTATGAAGATCCTGTAAACATGGCTACACTTGAACTGAGTTAGGAAAGAGAACAGTGTCTCACATTTAGAAAACACTCTTATGCCTGCTTAAGGGGGAAGGAGAGGTGGGGTGATGCATAAAACCAGAGTTTGATATAAACACAGGTACCGTTCCAAACACCAACTATGGAATAGACAAGACCTATACCTTTCTCAGGGAAAGGGACTCAAAACCCCATATTTCCCGCAGAGGAATGTATCTGACTAGTAAGAATCTTAAAACCTATGTATTGATATGTCTCCGTAAGGGAATTACATGTGTCTAGACTGGCATAAACATGGCAGCGAGAAGCAGCTCAAACCCATTATAAAAATGGATTTCAAAAACAAAACAAAAAAACTGGGAAAATCTTTACATTAATTTCAGGGTCTCTGATGAAACCTGGAATGACCCTATCTACAACGACAGCTGGATGTGGCATAAGGCTGGACACTTGGTACTGAGAGGATTGGTGAGAGTGGGTGAGCAAATGCAGACCCTTTAAAGCAATAATGCATGGCACCCATTCCATGGGTCCCAACTCTCCAGGTTGAAGGGAATATTACTACAGGTATAACATGTACGGGAAACCTAGAGAACGGACACACTGTGAATACAAAAGGTTTCTAAAACTCAACGAATAGTCCCTCTCCTGGTGCTCCGGTTTGACTTTCCATCTGCTTTACTATCAACCTCCCAGCATGGAGAGACAGACCCTTTAACCTCCTGGTTCGCACAGGTTTCCAATTTGGCAGAGGATGAAAGGGAAGAGGGAGAACCAATGAGAGAGTAGCTGTTACGCAGTTGGACGGGCACATATCACTGTAATTTCCCGGCAGGAAGAAGAATTAACCAAAGTCTCAGCCACCCACCGGGAACCAGCATAGGTAATGAACCAAAATTTTGGACTTGCGGTCAGCTCACCAAAAACGAGTTGAAAAATGGAGCTCAGGGGCACAGCAATTCACAAACTGGCCGAGTAATAAAGGACAACTAATGTCCAAAAATCTGTTGAGGGAAGGCAACGAGGCGGACTAGAAAGCGAGACAGAATAGCAGGAAACAGATTTCAAGAGGTACGTTGGGATCGCCTTTAAAGCACAGGAGGAGTGGCACAACTTCGACAATGATGCACTTGGCCAAAACGGGTGTATGTGTTTTCTCCTGAATATATTCAGGACAAAACGCATACGCCCTTTTTGGCCAAGCAAGCAAGCGGGCAATGCAAATCTGCACTACAAATAAGTATCACTTCCCACCGGTCAAAAGGGACATCCACAAAATGTGTAAAAACCAGAAAGGCAAGACAGGCCCTGGAGAACAGGGAGCCTTGTTATGCTGATGGGCGGGATGTAAATTGCCAACTGCCTCTCTGGAGGAGTGCATTGTGTTCCCTAAAACAAGTAAAGAACAGAGCTACAGAGCCAAGGGCACTTCCAGTCTAGGGAATATACCTTGGGAAAACTGAAAATCAATAAGACAGAGCCACCCCAAAATTTAGGGCTGCACTGCTTTCAAGGACCTCAACTTGGGTACACCTTAAATATCCCAGGAAATATAAAAATGGTTCAAAAAATTGTGGTACTTACGTACGATGGAATATCCCTCAGCCATGAAATCAATGTCATAAGACCGGTAGCAGCAAAATGAGTGTTTTCAGGTACGATGATTCTAAGTGAAATAAGTCACACAGAAAAAGAAACTTATCATAAGATATCACTTATGAAGATCCTGTACACATGGCTACACTTGAACTGAGTTAGGAATGAGAACAGTGACTCACATTTAGAAAACACTCTTATGCCTGCTTAAGGGGGAAGGAGAGGTGGGGTAATGCATAAAACCAGAGTTTGATATAAGCACAGGTACCGTTCCAAAAACCAACTATGGAATAGACAAGACCTACACCTTCCTAAGTGAAAGGGACTCAAAACCCCATATTTCCCACAGAGGAATATATCTGACTTGTAAGAATCTTAAAACCTATGTATTGATATGTCTCCGTAAGGGAATCAAGTGTGTCTAGACTGGCATAAACATGGCATCGAGAATCAGCTCAAACCCACTATAAAAACGAACTTCAAAAACAAAACAAAAAAAACTGGGAAATTCTTTACAATTCCTTCAGGGTCTCTGATGAAACCTGGAATGACCCTATCTACAACGACAGCTGGATGTGGCATAAGGAGGGACACTTGGGACTGAGACGATTGGTGAGATTGGGTGAGCAAATGCAGACCCTTTAAAGCACAAATGCCTGGCACCCATTCCATGGGTCCCAACTCTCCAGGATGAAGCGAATCTTACTACAGCTATAACATGTACGGGAAACCTAGGGAACGGACACACTGTGAATACGAAAGATTTCTAAAACTCAACGAATAGTCCCTCTCCTGGTGCTCCTGTTTGACTTTCCATCTGCTTTACTATGAACCTCCCCACTTGGAGAGACAGCCCCTTTAACCTCCTGGTTCGCACAGGTTGCCAGTTTGGCAGAGGATGAAAGGGTAGAGGGAGAACCAATGAGAGAGTGGCTGTTAGGCATTTTGACGGGCACATATCACTGTAATTTCCCGGCAGGAAGAAGAATTAACCAAAGTCTCAGCACCCCACTGGGAACCAGTATAGGTGCTGAACCAAAATTATGGACTTGCGGTCAGCTCACCAAAAACGAGTTGAAAAATGGAGCTCAGGGGCACAGCAATTCACAAACTGGCCGAGTAATAAAGGACAACTATCGTCCAAAAATCTGTTGAGGGATGGCAACGAGGCAGACTTGAAAGCGAGGCAGAATAGCAGGAAACAGATTTCAAGAGGTACGTTGGAATCGCCTTTAAAGCACAGGAAGAGGGGCACAACTTCGACAATGATGCACTTAGCCAAAAAGGGCGTATGTGTTTTCTCTTGAATATATTCAGGAGAAAACACATACGCCCTTTTTGGCCAAGCAAGCAAGTGGGCAATGCAAATCTGCACTACAAAAAAGTATCACTTCCCACCGGTCAAAAGCGACATCCACAAAATGTGTAAAAACCAGAAAGGCAAGACAGGCCCTGGAGAACAGGGAGCCTTGTTATGCTGATGGGCGGGATGTAAATTGCCAACTGCCTCTCTGGAGGAGTGCATTGTGTTCCCTAAAACAAGTAAAGAACAGAGCTACAGAGTCAAGGGCACTTCCAGTCTAGGGAATATACCTTGGGAAAACTGAAAATCAATAAGACAGAGCCACCCCAAAATTTAGGGCTTCACTGCTTTCAAGGACCTCAACTTGGGTACACCTTAAATATCCCAGGAAATATAAAAATGGTTCAAAAAATTGTGGCACTTACGTACGATGGAATATCCCTCAGCCATGAAATCAATGTCATAAGACCAGTAGCAGCAAAATGGGTGGATTCAGGTACGATGATTCTAAGTGAAATAAGTCACAGAGAAAAAGAAACTTATCATAAGATATCACTTATGAAGATCCTGTAAACATGGCTACACTTGAACTGAGTTAGGAAAGAGAACAGTGTCTCACATTTAGAAAACACTCTTATGCCGGCTTAAGGGGGAAGGAGAGGTGGGGTGATGCATAAAACCAGAGTTTGATATAAGCACATGTACCGTTCCAAAAACCAACTATGGAATAGACAAGACATACACCTTCCTCAGTGAAAGAGACTCAAAACCCCATATTTCCCACAGAGGAATATATCTGATTGTAAGTATCTTAAAACCTATGTATTGATATGTCTCCGTAAGGGAATCAAGTGTGTCCACACTGGCATAAATATGGCAGCGATAATCAGCTCAAACCCACTATAAAAAGGAATTTCAAAAACAAAACAAAAAAACTGGGAAATTCTTTACAATTCCTTCAGGGTCTCTGATGAAACCTGGAATGACCCTATCTACAACGACAGCTGGATGTGGCATAAGGCTGGACACTTGGGACTGAGAGGATTGGTGAGATTGGGTGAGCAAATGCAGACCCTTTAAAGCAATAATGCATGGCACCCATTCCATGGGTCCCAACTCTCCAGGTTGAAGGGAATATTACTACAGTTTTAACATGCACGGGAAACCTAGAGAACGGACACACTGTGAATACGAAAGGTTTCTAAAACTCAACGAATAGTCCCTCTCCTGGTGCTCCGGTTTGACTTTCCATCTGCTTTACTATCAACCTCCCAACTTGGAGAGACAGCCCCTTTAACCTCCTGGTTCGCACAGGTTGCCAATTTGGCAGAGGATGAAAGGGTAGAGGGAGAACCAATGAGAGAGTGGATGTTAGGCATTTTGACGGGCACATATCACTGTAATTTCCCGGCAGGAAGAAGAATTAACCAAAGTCTCAGCCACCCACCGGTAACCAGTATAGGTCCTGAACCAAAATTTTGGACTTGCGGTCAGCTCACCAAAAACGAGTTGAAAAATGGAGCTCAGGGGCACAGCAAATCACAAACTGGCCGAGTAATAAAGGACAACTATTGTCCAAAAATCTGTTGAGGGAAGGCAACGAAGCAGAGTTGAAAGCGAGGCAGAATAGCAGGAAACAGATTTCAAGATGTACGTTGGAATTGCCTTTAAAGCACAGGAAGAGGGGCACAACTTCGACAATGATGCACTTGGCCAAAAAGGGTGTATGCGTTTTCTCCTGAATATATCCAGGAGAAAACGCATACGCCCTTTTTGGCCAAGCAAGCAAGCGGGCAATGCAAATCTGCACTACAAAGAAGTATCACTTCCCACCGGTCAAAAGGGATATCCACAAAATGTGTAAAAACCAGAAAGGCAAGACAGGCCCTGGAGAACAGGGAGCCTTGTTATGCTGATGGGCGGCATGTAAATTGACAACTGCCTCTCTGGAGGAGTATATTGTGTTCCCTAAAACAAGTAAAGAACAGAGCTACAGAGCCAAGGGCACTTCCAGTCTAGGGAATATAACTTGGGAAAACTGAAAATCAATAAGACAGAGCCACCCCAAAATTTAGGGCTGCACTGCTTACAAGGACCTCAACTTGGGTACACCTTAAATATCCCAGGAAATATAAAAATGGTTCAAAAAATTGTGGTACTTACGTACGATGGAATATCCCTCAGGCATGAAATCAATGTCATAAGACCAGTAGCAGCAAAATGGGTGGATTCAGGTACAATGATTCTAAGTGAAATAAGTCACAGAGAAAAAGAAACTTATCATAAGATATCACTTATGAAGATCCTGTAAACATGGCTACATTTGAACTGAGTTAGGAAAGAGAACAGTGTCTCACATTTAGAAAACACTCTTATGCCTGCTTAAGGGGGAAGGAGAGGTGGGGTGATGCATAAAACCGGAGTTTGATATAAGCACAGGTACCGTTCCAAACACCAACTATGGAATAGACAAGACCTATACCTTTCTCAGGGAAAGGGACTCAAAACCCCATATTTCCCGCAGAGGAATATATCTGACTAGTAAGAATCTTAAAACCTATGTATTGATATGTCTCCGTAAGGGAATTACATGTGTCTAGACTGGCATAAACATGGCAGCGAGAATCAGCTCAAACCCACTATAAAAATGGATTTCAAAAACAAAACAAAAAAACTGGGAAATTCTTTACAATTCCTTCAGGGTCTCTGATGAAACCTGGAATGACCCTATCTACAACGACAGCTGGATGTGGCATAAGTCTGGACACTTGGTACTGAGAGGATTGGTGAGAGTGGGTGAGCAAATGCAAACCCTATAAAGCAATAATGCATGGCACCCATTCCATGGGTCCCAACTCTCCAGGTTGAAGGGAATATTACTACAGTTATAACATGTACGGGAAACCTAGAGAATGGACACACTGTGAATACGAAAGGTTTGTAAAACTCAACGAATAGTCCCTCTCCTGGTGCTCCGGTTTGAGTTTCCATCTGCTTTACTATCAACCTCCCAGCATGGAGAGATAGACCCTTTAACCTCCTGGTTCGCACAGGTTTCCAATTTGGCAGAGGATGAAAGGGAATAGGGAGAACCAATGAGAGAGTAGCTGTTACGCAGTTGGACGGGCACATATCACTGTAATTTCCCGGCAGGAAGAAGAATTAACCAAAGTCTCAGCCCCCACTGGGAACCAGCATAGGTCCTGAACCAAAATTTTGGACTTGCGGTCAGCTCACCAAAAACGAGTTGAAAAATGGAGCTCAGGGGCACAGCAATTCACAAACTGGCCAAGTAATAAAGGACAACTATCGTCCAAAAATCTGTTGAGGGAAGGCAACGAGGTGGACTTGAAAGCGAGGCAGAATAGCAGGAAACACATTTCAAGAGGTACGTTGGAATCGCCTTTAAAACACAGGAAGAGGGGCACAACTTCGACAATGATGCACTTGGCCAAAAAGGGCGTATGCGTTTTCTCCTGAATATATTCAGGAGAAAACGCATACGCCCTTTTTGGCCAAGCAAGCAAGCGGGCAATGCAAATCTGCACTACAAAGAAGTATCACTTCCCACCGGTCAAAAGGGACATCCACAAAATGTGTAAAAACCAGAAAGGCAAGACAGGCCCTGGAGAACAGGGAGCCTTGTTATGCTGATGGGCGGCATGTAAATTGACAACTGCCTCTCTGGAGGAGTACATTGTTTTCCCTAAAAGAAGTAAAGAACAGAGCTACAGAGACAAGGGCACTTCCAGTCTAGGGAATATACCTTGGGAAAACTGAAAATCAATAAGACAGAGCCACCCCAAAATTTAGGGCTGCACTGCTTACAAGGACCTCAACTTGGGTACACCTTAAATATCCCAGGAAATATAAGAATGGTTCAAAAAATTGTGGTACTTACGTAGGATGGAATATCCCTCAGCCATGAAATCAATGTCATAAGACCAGTAGCAGCAAAATGGGTGGATTCAGGTACGATGATTCTAAGTGAAATAAGTCACACAGAAAAAGAAACTTATCATAAGATATCACTTATGAAGATCCTGTAAACATGGCTACACTTGAACTGAGTTAGGAAAGAGAACAGTGTCTCTCATTTAGAAAACACTCTTATGCCTGCTTAAGGGAGAAGGAGAGGTGGGGTGATGCATAAAACCAGAGTTTGATATAAGCACAGGTACCGTTCCAAAAACCAACTATGGAATAAACAAGACCTACACCTTCCTCAGTGAAAGGGACTCAAAACCCCATAGTTCCCGCAGAGGAATATATCTGACTAGTAAGAATCTTAAAACCTATGTATTGATAAGTCTCCGTAAGGGAATCAAGTTTGTCTAGACTGGCATAAACATGGCAGCGAGAATCAGCTCAAACCCACTATAAAAAGGAATTTTAAAACAAAACAAAAAAACTGGGAAATTCTTTACAATTCTTTCAGGGTCTCTGATGAAACCTGGAATGACCCTATCTAAAATGACAGCTGGATGTGGCATAAGGCTGGACACTTGGGACTGAGAGGATTGGTGAGATTGGCTGAGCAAATGCAGACCCTTTAAAGCAATAATGCCTGGCACCCATTCCATGGGTCCCAACTCTCCAGGTTGAAGGGAATATTACTACAGCTATAGCATGTACGGGAAACATAGAGAACGGACACACTGTGAATACGAAAAGTTTCTAAAACTCAACGAATAGTCCCTCTCCTGGTGCTCCGGTTTGACTTTCCATCTGCTTTACTATCAATCTCCCAACTTGGAGAGACAGCCCCTTTAACCTCCTGGTTCACACAGGTTGCCAATTTGGCAGAGGATGAAAGGGAAGAGGGAGAACCAATGAGAGAGTAGCTGTTAGGCATTTGGACGGGCACATATCACTCTAAGTTCCCGGCAGGAAGAAGAATTAACCAAAGTCTCAGCCCCCCACTGGGAACCAGCATAGGTCCTGAACCAAAATTTTGGACTTGCGGTCAGCTCACAAAAAACGAGTTGAAAAATGGAGCTCAGGGGCACAGCAATTCACAAACTGGCCAAGTAATAAAGGACAAGTATCGTCCAAAAATCTGTTGAGGGAAGGCAACGAAGCAGAGTTGAAAGCGAGGCAGAATAGCAAGAAACAGATTTCAAGAGGTACTTTGGAATTGCCTTTAAAGCACAGGAAGAGGGGCACAACTTCGACAATGATGCACTTGGCCAAAAAGGGCGTATGCGTTTTCTCCTGAATATATTCAGGAGAAAACGCATACGCCCTTTTTGGCCAAGCAAGCAAGCGGGCAATGCAAATCTGCACTACAAAGAAGTATCACTTCCCACCGGTCAAAAGGGACATCCACAAAATGTGTAAAAACCAGAAAGGCAAGACAGGCCCTGGAGAACAGGGAGCCTTGTTATGCTGATGGGCGGCATGTAAATTGACAACTGCCTCTCTGGAGGAGTACATTGTTTTCCCTAAAAGAAGTAAAGAACAGAGCTACAGAGACAAGGGCACTTCCAGTCTAGGGAATATACCTTGGAAAAACTGAAAATCAATAAGACAGAGCCACCCCAAAATTTAGGGCTGCACTGCTTACAAGGACCTCAACTTGGGTACACCTTAAATATCCCAGGAAATATAATAATGGTTCAAAAAATTGTGGTACTTACGTAGGATGGAATATCCCTCAGCCATGAAATCAATGTCATAAGACCAGTAGCAGCAAAATGGGTGGATTCAGGTACAATGATTCTAAGTGAAATAAGTCACAGAGAAAAAGAAACTTATCATAAGATATCACTTATGAAGATCCTGTAAACATGGCTACACTTGAACTGAGTTAGGAAAGAGAACAGTGTCTCACATTTAGAAAACACTCTTATGCCTGCTTAAGGGGGAAGGAGAGGTGGGGTGATGCATAAAACCAGAGTTTGATATAAACACAGGTACCGTTCCAAACACCAACTATGGAATAGACAAGACCTATACCTTTCTCAGGGAAAGGGACTCAAAACCCCATATTTCCCGCAGAGGAATATATCTGACTAGTAAGAATCTTAAAACCTATGTATTGATATGTCTCCGTAAGGGAATTACATGTGTCTAGACTGGCATAAACATGGCAGCGAGAAGCAGCTCAAACCCATTATAAAAATGGATTTCAAAAACAAAACAAAAAAACTGGGAAAATCTTTACATTAATTTCAGGGTCTCTGATGAAACCTGGAATGACCCTATCTACAACGACAGCTGGATGTGGCATAAGGCTGGACACTTGGTACTGAGAGGATTGGTGAGAGTGGGTGAGCAAATGCAGACCCTTTAAAGCAATAATGCATGGCACCCATTCCATGGGTCCCAACTCTCCAGGTTGAAGGGAATATTACTACAGGTATAACATGTACGGGAAACCTAGAGAACGGACACACTGTGAATACAAAAGGTTTCTAAAACTCAACGAATAGTCCCTCTCCTGGTGCTCCGGTTTGACTTTCCATCTGCTTTACTATCAACCTCCCAGCATGGAGAGACAGACCCTTTAACCTCCTGGTTCGCACAGGTTTCCAATTTGGCAGAGGATGAAAGGGAAGAGGGAGAACCAATGAGAGAGTAGCTGTTACGCAGTTGGACGGGCACATATCACTGTAATTTCCCGGCAGGAAGAAGAATTAACCAAAGTCTCAGCCACCCACCGGGAACCAGCATAGGTAATGAACCAAAATTTTGGACTTGCGGTCAGCTCACCAAAAACGAGTTGAAAAATGGAGCTCAGGGGCACAGCAATTCACAAACTGGCCGAGTAATAAAGGACAACTAATGTCCAAAAATCTGTTGAGGGAAGGCAACGAGGTGGACTAGAAAGCGAGACAGAATAGCAGGAAACAGATTTCAAGAGGTACGTTGGAATCGCCTTTAAAGCACAGGAAGAGTGGCACAACTTCGACAATGATGCACTTGGCCAAAAAGGGTGTATGTGTTTTCTTCTGAATATATTCAGGACAAAACGCATACGCCCTTTTTGGCCAAGCAAGCAAGCGGGCAATGCAAATCTGCACTACAAATAAGTATCACTTCCCACCGGTCAAAAGGGACATCCACAAAATGTGTAAAAACCAGAAAGGCAAGACAGGCCCTGGAGAACAGGGAGCCTTGTTATGCTGATGGGCGGGATGTAAATTGCCAACTGCCTCTCTGGAGGAGTGCATTGTGTTCCCTAAAACAAGTAAAGAACAGAGCTACAGAGCCAAGGGCACTTCCAGTCTAGGGAATATACCTTGGGAAAACTGAAAATCAATAAGACAGAGCCACCCCAAAATTTAGGGCTGCACTGCTTTCAAGGACCTCAACTTGGGTACACCTTAAATATCCCAGGAAATATAAAAATGGTTCAAAAAATTGTGGTACTTACGTACGATGGAATATCCCTCAGCCATGAAATCAATGTCATAAGACCGGTAGCAGCAAAATGAGTGTTTTCAGGTACGATGATTCTAAGTGAAATAAGTCACACAGAAAAAGAAACTTATCATAAGATATCACTTATGAAGATCCTGTACACATGGCTACACTTGAACTGAGTTAGGAATGAGAACAGTGTCTCACATTTAGAAAACACTCTTATGCCTGCTTAAGGGGGAAGGAGAGATGGGGTGATGCATAAAACCAGAGTTTGATATAAGCACAGGTACCGTTCCAAAAACCAACTATGGAATAGACAAGACCTACACCTTCCTCAGTGAAAGGGACTCAAAACCCCATATTTCCCACAGAGGAATATATCTGACTTGTAAGAATCTTAAAACCTATGTATTGATATGTCTCCGTAAGGGAATCAAGTGTGTCTAGACTGGCGTAAACATGGCAGCGAGAATCAGCTCAAACCCACTATAAAAACGAACTTCAAAAACAAAACAAAAAAACTGTGAAATTCTTTACAATTCCTTCAGGGTCTCTGATGAAACCTGGAATGACCCTATCTAAAACGACAGCTGGATGTGGCATAAGGAGGGACCCTTGGGACTGAGACGATTGGTGAGATTGGGTCAGCAAATGCAGACCCTTTAAAGCACAAATGCCTGGCACCCATTCCATGGGTCCCAACTCTCCAGGATGAAGGCAATATTACTACAGCTATAACATGTACGGGAAACCTAGAGAACGGACACACTGTGAATACGAAAGTTTTCTAAAACTCAACGAATAATCACTCTCCTGGTGCTCCAGTTTGACTTTCCATCTGCTTTACTATCAACCTCCCAACTTGGAGAGACAGCCCCTTTAACCTCCTGGTTCGCACAGGTTGCCAATTTGGCAGAGGATGAAAGGGAAGAGGGAGAACCAATGAGAGAGTAGCTGTTAGGCATTTGGACGGGCACATATCACTGTAATTTCCCGGCAGGAAGAAGAATTAACCAAAGTCTCAGCCCCCCACGGGGAACCAGTATAGGTCCTGAACCAAAATTTTGGACTTGCGGTCAGCTCACCATAAACGAGTTGAAAAATGGAGCTCAGGGGCACAGCAATTCACAAACTGGCCGAGTAAGAAAGGACAACTATCGTCCAAAAATCTGCTGAGGGAAGGCAACTAGGCGGACTTGAAAGCGAGGCAGAATAGCAGGAAACAGATTTCAAGAGGCACGTTGGAATCGCCTTTAAAGCACAGGAAGAGGGGCACAACTTCGACAATGATGCACTTGGCCAAAAAGGGCGTATGCGTTTTCTCCTGAATATATTCAGGAGAAAACGCATACGCCCTTTTTGGCCAAGCAAGCAAGCGGGCAATGCAAATCTGCACTACAAAGAAGTATCACTTCCCACTGGTCAAAACGGACATTACAAAATGTGTAAAAACCAGAAAGGCAAGACAGGCCCTGGAGGACAGGGAGCCTTGTTATGCTGATGGGCGGGATGTAAACTGCCAACTGCCTCTCTGGAGGTGTGCATTGCGTTCCCTAAAACAAGTAAAGAACAGAGCTACAGAGCCAAGGGCACTTCCAGTCTAGGGAATATACCTTGGGAAAACTGAAAATCAATAAGACAGAGCCACCCCAAAATTTAGGGCTGCACTGCTTACAAGGACCTCAACTTGGGTACACCTTAAATATCCCAAGAAATATAAAAATGGTTCAAAAAACTGTGTTACCTACGTACGATGGAATATCCCTCAGCCATGAAATCAATGTCATAAGACCAGTAGCAGCAAAATGGGTGGATTCAGGTACGATGATTCTAAGTGAAATAAGTCACAGAGAAAAAGAAACTTATCATAAGATATCACTAATGAAGATCCTGTAAACATGGCTACACTTGAACTGAGTTAGGAAAGAGAACAGTGTCTCACATTTAGAAAACACTCTTATGCCTGTCTAAGGGGGAAGGAGAGGTGGGGTGATGCATAAAACCAGAGTTTGATATAAACACAGGTACCGTTCCAAAAACCAACTATGGAATAGACAAGACCTACACCTTCCTCAGTGAAAGGGACTCAAAACCCCATATTTCCCGCAGAGGAATATATCTGACTAGTAAGAATCTTAAAACCTATGTATTGATATGTCTCCGTAAGGGAATCAAGTGTGTCTTGACTGGCATAGACATGGCAGCGAGAATCAGCTCAAACCCACTTTGAAAAGAAATTTCAAAAACAAAACAAAAAAACTGGGAAATTCTTTACAATTCCTTCAGGGTCTCTGGTGAAACCTGGAATGACCCTATCTAAAATGACAGCTGGATGTGGCATAAGGCTGGACACTTGGGACTGAGAGGATTGGTGAGATTGGCTGAGCAAATGCAGACCCTTTAAAGCAATAATGCCTGGCACCCATTCCATGGGTCCCAACTCTCCAGGTTGAAGGGAATATTACTACAGCTATAGCATGTACGGGAAACATAGAGAACGGACACACTGTGAATACGAAAAGTTTCTAAAACTCAACGAATAGTCCCTCTCCTGGTGCTCCGGTTTGACTTTCCATCTGCTTTACTATCAATCTCCCAACTTGGAGAGACAGCCCCTTTAACCTCCTGGTTCACACAGGTTGCCAATTTGGCAGAGGATGAAAGGGAAGAGGGAGAACCAATGAGAGAGTAGCTGTTAGGCATTTGGACGGGCACATATCACTCTAAGTTCCCGGCAGGAAGAAGAATTAACCAAAGTCTCAGCCCCCCACTGGGAACCAGCATAGGTCCTGAACCAAAATTTTGGACTTGCGGTCAGCTCACAAAAAACGAGTTGAAAAATGGAGCTCAGGGGCACAGCAATTCACAAACTGGCCAAGTAATAAAGGACAAGTATCGTCCAAAAATCTGTTGAGGGAAGGCAACGAAGCAGAGTTGAAAGCGAGGCAGAATAGCAAGAAACAGATTTCAAGAGGTACTTTGGAATTGCCTTTAAAGCACAGGAAGAGGGGCACAACTTCGACAATGATGCACTTGGCCAAAAAGGGCGTATGCGTTTTCTCCTGAATATATTCAGGAGAAAACGCATACGCCCTTTTTGGCCAAGCAAGCAAGCGGGCAATGCAAATCTGCACTACAAAGAAGTATCACTTCCCACCGGTCAAAAGGGACATCCACAAAATGTGTAAAAACCAGAAAGGCAAGACAGGCCCTGGAGAACAGGGAGCCTTGTTATGCTGATGGGCGGCATGTAAATTGACAACTGCCTCTCTGGAGGAGTACATTGTTTTCCCTAAAAGAAGTAAAGAACAGAGCTACAGAGACAAGGGCACTTCCAGTCTAGGGAATATACCTTGGAAAAACTGAAAATCAATAAGACAGAGCCACCCCAAAATTTAGGGCTGCACTGCTTACAAGGACCTCAACTTGGGTACACCTTAAATATCCCAGGAAATATAATAATGGTTCAAAAAATTGTGGTACTTACGTAGGATGGAATATCCCTCAGCCATGAAATCAATGTCATAAGACCAGTAGCAGCAAAATGGGTGGATTCAGGTACAATGATTCTAAGTGAAATAAGTCACAGAGAAAAAGAAACTTATCATAAGATATCACTTATGAAGATCCTGTAAACATGGCTACACTTGAACTGAGTTAGGAAAGAGAACAGTGTCTCACATTTAGAAAACACTCTTATGCCTGCTTAAGGGGGAAGGAGAGGTGGGGTGATGCATAAAACCAGAGTTTGATATAAGCACAGGTACCGTTCCAAAAACCAACTATGGAATAGACAAGACCTACACCTTCCTCAGTGAAAGGGACTCAAAACCCCATATTTCCCACAGAGGAATATATCTGACTTGTAAGAATCTTAAAACCTATGTATTGATATGTCTCCGTAAGGGAATCAAGTGTGTCTAGACTGGCGTAAACATGGCAGCGAGAATCAGCTCAAACCCACTATAAAAACGAACTTCAAAAACAAAACAAAAAAACTGTGAAATTCTTTACAATTCCTTCAGGGTCTCTGATGAAACCTGGAATGACCCTATCTAAAACGACAGCTGGATGTGGCATAAGGAGGGACCCTTGGGACTGAGACGATTGGTGAGATTGGGTCAGCACATGCAGACCCTTTAAAGCACAAATGCCTGGCACCCATTCCATGGGTCCCAACTCTCCAGGATGAAGGGAATATTACTACAGCTATAACATGTACGGGAAACCTAGAGAACGGACACACTGTGAATACGAAAGTTTTCTAAAACTCAACGAATAATCCCTCTCCTGGTGCTCCAGTTTGACTTTATATCTGCTTTACTATCAACCTCCCAACTTGGAGAGACAGCCCCTTTAACCTCCTGGTTCGCACAGGTTGCCAATTTGGCAGAGGATGAAAGGGAAGAGGGAGAACCAATGAGAGAGTAGCTGTTAGGCATTTGGACGGGCACATATCACTGTAATTTCCCGGCAGGAAGAAGAATTAACCAAAGTCTCAGCCCCCCACGGGGAACCAGTATAGGTCCTGAACCAAAATTTTGGACTTGCGGTCAGCTCACCATAAACGAGTTGAAAAATGGAGCTCAGGGGCACAGCAATTCACAAACTGGCCGAGTAAGAAAGGACAACTATCGTCCAAAAATCTGCTGAGGGAAGGCAACGAGGCGGACTTGAAAGCGAGGCAGAATAGCAGGAAACAGATTTCAAGAGGCACGTTGGAATCGCCTTTAAAGCACAGGAAGAGGGGCACAACTTCGACAATGATGCACTTGGCCAAAAAGGGCGTATGCGTTTTCTCCTGAATATATTCAGGAGAAAACGCATACGCCCTTTTTGGCCAAGCAAGCAAGCGGGCAATGCAAATCTGCACTACAAAGAAGTATCACTTCCCACTGGTCAAAACGGACATTACAAAATGTGTAAAAACCAGAAAGGCAAGACAGGCCCTGGAGGACAGGGAGCCTTGTTATGCTGATGGGCGGGATGTAAACTGCCAACTGCCTCTCTGGAGGTGTGCATTGCGTTCCCTAAAACAAGTAAAGAACAGAGCTACAGAGCCAAGGGCACTTCCAGTCTAGGGAATATACCTTGGGAAAACTGAAAATCAATAAGACAGAGCCACCCCAAAATTTAGGGCTGCACTGCTTACAAGGACCTCAACTTGGGTACACCTTAAATATCCCAAGAAATATAAAAATGGTTCAAAAAACTGTGTTACCTACGTACGATGGAATATCCCTCAGCCATGAAATCAATGTCATAAGACCAGTAGCAGCAAAATGGGTGGATTCAGGTACGATGATTCTAAGTGAAATAAGTCACAGAGAAAAAGAAACTTATCATAAGATATCACTAATGAAGATCCTGTAAACATGGCTACACTTGAACTGAGTTAGGAAAGAGAACAGTGTCTCACATTTAGAAAACACTCTTATGCCTGTCTAAGGGGGAAGGAGAGGTGGGGTGATGCATAAAACCAGAGTTTGATATAAACACAGGTACCGTTCCAAAAACCAACTATGGAATAGACAAGACCTACACCTTCCTCAGTGAAAGGGACTCAAAACCCCATATTTCCCGCAGAGGAATATATCTGACTAGTAAGAATCTTAAAACCTATGTATTGATATGTCTCCGTAAGGGAATCAAGTGTGTCTTGACTGGCATAGACATGGCAGCGAGAATCAGCTCAAACCCACTTTGAAAAGAAATTTCAAAAACAAAACAAAAAAACTGGGAAATTCTTTACAATTCCTTCAGGGTCTCTGGTGAAACCTGGAATGACCCTATCTAAAATGACAGCTGGATGTGGCATAAGGCTGGACACTTGGGACTGAGAGGATTGGTGAGATTGGCTGAGCAAATGCAGACCCTTTAAAGCAATAATGCCTGGCACCCATTCCATGGGTCCCAACTCTCCAGGTTGAAGGGAATATTACTACAGCTATAGCATGTACGGGAAACATAGAGAACGGACACACTGTGAATACGAAAAGTTTCTAAAACTCAACGAATAGTCCCTCTCCTGGTGCTCCGGTTTGACTTTCCATCTGCTTTACTATCAATCTCCCAACTTGGAGAGACAGCCCCTTTAACCTCCTGGTTCACACAGGTTGCCAATTTGGCAGAGGATGAAAGGGAAGAGGGAGAACCAATGAGAGAGTAGCTGTTAGGCATTTGGACGGGCACATATCACTCTAAGTTCCCGGCAGGAAGAAGAATTAACCAAAGTCTCAGCCCCCCACTGGGAACCAGCATAGGTCCTGAACCAAAATTTTGGACTTGCGGTCAGCTCACAAAAAACGAGTTGAAAAATGGAGCTCAGGGGCACAGCAATTCACAAACTGGCCAAGTAATAAAGGACAAGTATCGTCCAAAAATCTGTTGAGGGAAGGCAACGAAGCAGAGTTGAAAGCGAGGCAGAATAGCAAGAAACAGATTTCAAGAGGTACTTTGGAATTGCCTTTAAAGCACAGGAAGAGGGGCACAACTTCGACAATGATGCACTTGGCCAAAAAGGGCGTATGCGTTTTCTCCTGAATATATTCAGGAGAAAACGCATACGCCCTTTTTGGCCAAGCAAGCAAGCGGGCAATGCAAATCTGCACTACAAAGAAGTATCACTTCCCACCGGTCAAAAGGGACATCCACAAAATGTGTAAAAACCAGAAAGGCAAGACAGGCCCTGGAGAACAGGGAGCCTTGTTATGCTGATGGGCGGCATGTAAATTGACAACTGCCTCTCTGGAGGAGTACATTGTTTTCCCTAAAAGAAGTAAAGAACAGAGCTACAGAGACAAGGGCACTTCCAGTCTAGGGAATATACCTTGGAAAAACTGAAAATCAATAAGACAGAGCCACCCCAAAATTTAGGGCTGCACTGCTTACAAGGACCTCAACTTGGGTACACCTTAAATATCCCAGGAAATATAATAATGGTTCAAAAAATTGTGGTACTTACGTAGGATGGAATATCCCTCAGCCATGAAATCAATGTCATAAGACCAGTAGCAGCAAAATGGGTGGATTCAGGTACAATGATTCTAAGTGAAATAAGTCACAGAGAAAAAGAAACTTATCATAAGATATCACTTATGAAGATCCTGTAAACATGGCTACACTTGAACTGAGTTAGGAAAGAGAACAGTGTCTCACATTTAGAAAACACTCTTATGCCTGCTTAAGGGGGAAGGAGAGGTGGGGTGATGCATAAAACCAGAGTTTGATATAAGCACAGGTACCGTTCCAAAAACCAACTATGGAATAGACAAGACCTACACCTTCCTCAGTGAAAGGGACTCAAAACCCCATATTTCCCACAGAGGAATATATCTGACTTGTAAGAATCTTAAAACCTATGTATTGATATGTCTCCGTAAGGGAATCAAGTGTGTCTAGACTGGCGTAAACATGGCAGCGAGAATCAGCTCAAACCCACTATAAAAACGAACTTCAAAAACAAAACAAAAAAACTGTGAAATTCTTTACAATTCCTTCAGGGTCTCTGATGAAACCTGGAATGACCCTATCTAAAACGACAGCTGGATGTGGCATAAGGAGGGACCCTTGGGACTGAGACGATTGGTGAGATTGGGTCAGCACATGCAGACCCTTTAAAGCACAAATGCCTGGCACCCATTCCATGGGTCCCAACTCTCCAGGATGAAGGGAATATTACTACAGCTATAACATGTACGGGAAACCTAGAGAACGGACACACTGTGAATACGAAAGTTTTCTAAAACTCAACGAATAATCCCTCTCCTGGTGCTCCAGTTTGACTTTATATCTGCTTTACTATCAACCTCCCAACTTGGAGAGACAGCCCCTTTAACCTCCTGGTTCGCACAGGTTGCCAATTTGGCAGAGGATGAAAGGGAAGAGGGAGAACCAATGAGAGAGTAGCTGTTAGGCATTTGGACGGGCACATATCACTGTAATTTCCCGGCAGGAAGAAGAATTAACCAAAGTCTCAGCCCCCCACGGGGAACCAGTATAGGTCCTGAACCAAAATTTTGGACTTGCGGTCAGCTCACCATAAACGAGTTGAAAAATGGAGCTCAGGGGCACAGCAATTCACAAACTGGCCGAGTAAGAAAGGACAACTATCGTCCAAAAATCTGCTGAGGGAAGGCAACGAGGCGGACTTGAAAGCGAGGCAGAATAGCAGGAAACAGATTTCAAGAGGCACGTTGGAATCGCCTTTAAAGCACAGGAAGAGGGGCACAACTTCGACAATGATGCACTTGGCCAAAAAGGGCGTATGCGTTTTCTCCTGAATATATTCAGGAGAAAACGCATACGCCCTTTTTGGCCAAGCAAGCAAGCGGGCAATGCAAATCTGCACTACAAAGAAGTATCACTTCCCACTGGTCAAAACGGACATTACAAAATGTGTAAAAACCAGAAAGGCAAGACAGGCCCTGGAGGACAGGGAGCCTTGTTATGCTGATGGGCGGGATGTAAACTGCCAACTGCCTCTCTGGAGGTGTGCATTGCGTTCCCTAAAACAAGTAAAGAACAGAGCTACAGAGCCAAGGGCACTTCCAGTCTAGGGAATATACCTTGGGAAAACTGAAAATCAATAAGACAGAGCCACCCCAAAATTTAGGGCTGCACTGCTTACAAGGACCTCAACTTGGGTACACCTTAAATATCCCAAGAAATATAAAAATGGTTCAAAAAACTGTGTTACCTACGTACGATGGAATATCCCTCAGCCATGAAATCAATGTCATAAGACCAGTAGCAGCAAAATGGGTGGATTCAGGTACGATGATTCTAAGTGAAATAAGTCACAGAGAAAAAGAAACTTATCATAAGATATCACTAATGAAGATCCTGTAAACATGGCTACACTTGAACTGAGTTAGGAAAGAGAACAGTGTCTCACATTTAGAAAACACTCTTATGCCTGTCTAAGGGGGAAGGAGAGGTGGGGTGATGCATAAAACCAGAGTTTGATATAAACACAGGTACCGTTCCAAAAACCAACTATGGAATAGACAAGACCTACACCTTCCTCAGTGAAAGGGACTCAAAACCCCATATTTCCCGCAGAGGAATATATCTGACTAGTAAGAATCTTAAAACCTATGTATTGATATGTCTCCGTAAGGGAATCAAGTGTGTCTTGACTGGCATAGACATGGCAGCGAGAATCAGCTCAAACCCACTTTGAAAAGAAATTTCAAAAACAAAACAAAAAAACTGGGAAATTCTTTACAATTCCTTCAGGGTCTCTGGTGAAACCTGGAATGACCCTATCTAAAATGACAGCTGGATGTGGCATAAGGCTGGACACTTGGGACTGAGAGGATTGGTGAGATTGGCTGAGCAAATGCAGACCCTTTAAAGCAATAATGCCTGGCACCCATTCCATGGGTCCCAACTCTCCAGGTTGAAGGGAATATTACTACAGCTATAGCATGTACGGGAAACATAGAGAACGGACACACTGTGAATACGAAAAGTTTCTAAAACTCAACGAATAGTCCCTCTCCTGGTGCTCCGGTTTGACTTTCCATCTGCTTTACTATCAATCTCCCAACTTGGAGAGACAGCCCCTTTAACCTCCTGGTTCACACAGGTTGCCAATTTGGCAGAGGATGAAAGGGAAGAGGGAGAACCAATGAGAGAGTAGCTGTTAGGCATTTGGACGGGCACATATCACTCTAAGTTCCCGGCAGGAAGAAGAATTAACCAAAGTCTCAGCCCCCCACTGGGAACCAGCATAGGTCCTGAACCAAAATTTTGGACTTGCGGTCAGCTCACAAAAAACGAGTTGAAAAATGGAGCTCAGGGGCACAGCAATTCACAAACTGGCCAAGTAATAAAGGACAAGTATCGTCCAAAAATCTGTTGAGGGAAGGCAACGAAGCAGAGTTGAAAGCGAGGCAGAATAGCAAGAAACAGATTTCAAGAGGTACTTTGGAATTGCCTTTAAAGCACAGGAAGAGGGGCACAACTTCGACAATGATGCACTTGGCCAAAAAGGGCGTATGCGTTTTCTCCTGAATATATTCAGGAGAAAACGCATACGCCCTTTTTGGCCAAGCAAGCAAGCGGGCAATGCAAATCTGCACTACAAAGAAGTATCACTTCCCACCGGTCAAAAGGGACATCCACAAAATGTGTAAAAACCAGAAAGGCAAGACAGGCCCTGGAGAACAGGGAGCCTTGTTATGCTGATGGGCGGCATGTAAATTGACAACTGCCTCTCTGGAGGAGTACATTGTTTTCCCTAAAAGAAGTAAAGAACAGAGCTACAGAGACAAGGGCACTTCCAGTCTAGGGAATATACCTTGGAAAAACTGAAAATCAATAAGACAGAGCCACCCCAAAATTTAGGGCTGCACTGCTTACAAGGACCTCAACTTGGGTACACCTTAAATATCCCAGGAAATATAATAATGGTTCAAAAAATTGTGGTACTTACGTAGGATGGAATATCCCTCAGCCATGAAATCAATGTCATAAGACCAGTAGCAGCAAAATGGGTGGATTCAGGTACAATGATTCTAAGTGAAATAAGTCACAGAGAAAAAGAAACTTATCATAAGATATCACTTATGAAGATCCTGTAAACATGGCTACACTTGAACTGAGTTAGGAAAGAGAACAGTGTCTCACATTTAGAAAACACTCTTATGCCTGCTTAAGGGGGAAGGAGAGGTGGGGTGATGCATAAAACCAGAGTTTGATATAAACACAGGTACCGTTCCAAACACCAACTATGGAATAGACAAGACCTATACCTTTCTCAGGGAAAGGGACTCAAAACCCCATATTTCCCGCAGAGGAATATATCTGACTAGTAAGAATCTTAAAACCTATGTATTGATATGTCTCCGTAAGGGAATTACATGTGTCTAGACTGGCATAAACATGGCAGCGAGAAGCAGCTCAAACCCATTATAAAAATGGATTTCAAAAACAAAACAAAAAAACTGGGAAAATCTTTACACTAATTTCAGGGTCTCTGATGAAACCTGGAATGACCCTATCTACAACGACAGCTGGATGTGGCATAAGGCTGGACACTTGGTACTGAGAGGATTGGTGAGAGTGGGTGAGCAAATGCAGACCCTTTAAAGCAATAATGCATGGCACCCATTCCATGGGTCCCAACTCTCCAGGTTGAAGGGAATATTACTACAGGTATAACATGTACGGGAAACCTAGAGAACGGACACACTGTGAATACAAAAGGTTTCTAAAACTCAACGAATAGTCCCTCTCCTGGTGCTCCGGTTTGACTTTCCATCTGCTTTACTATCAACCTCCCAGCATGGAGAGACAGACCCTTTAACCTCCTGGTTCGCACAGGTTTCCAATTTGGCAGAGGATGAAAGGGAAGAGGGAGAACCAATGAGAGAGTAGCTGTTACGCAGTTGGACGGGCACATATCACTGTAATTTCCCGGCAGGAAGAAGAATTAACCAAAGTCTCAGCCACCCACCGGGAACCAGCATAGGTAATGAACCAAAATTTTGGACTTGCGGTCAGCTCACCAAAAACGAGTTGAAAAATGGAGCTCAGGGGCACAGCAATTCACAAACTGGCCGAGTAATAAAGGACAACTAATGTCCAAAAATCTGTTGAGGGAAGGCAACGAGGTGGACTAGAAAGCGAGACAGAATAGCAGGAAACAGATTTCAAGAGGTACGTTGGAATCGCCTTTAAAGCACAGGAAGAGTGGCACAACTTCGACAATGATGCACTTGGCCAAAAAGGGTGTATGTGTTTTCTTCTGAATATATTCAGGACAAAACGCATACGCCCTTTTTGGCCAAGCAAGCAAGCGGGCAATGCAAATCTGCACTACAAATAAGTATCACTTCCCACCGGTCAAAAGGGACATCCACAAAATGTGTAAAAACCAGAAAGGCAAGACAGGCCCTGGAGAACAGGGAGCCTTGTTATGCTGATGGGCGGGATGTAAATTGCCAACTGCCTCTCTGGAGGAGTGCATTGTGTTCCCTAAAACAAGTAAAGAACAGAGCTACAGAGCCAAGGGCACTTCCAGTCTAGGGAATATACCTTGGGAAAACTGAAAATCAATAAGACAGAGCCACCCCAAAATTTAGGGCTGCACTGCTTTCAAGGACCTCAACTTGGGTACACCTTAAATATCCCAGGAAATATAAAAATGGTTCAAAAAATTGTGGTACTTACGTACGATGGAATATCCCTCAGCCATGAAATCAATGTCATAAGACCGGTAGCAGCAAAATGAGTGTTTTCAGGTACGATGATTCTAAGTGAAATAAGTCACACAGAAAAAGAAACTTATCATAAGATATCACTTATGAAGATCCTGTACACATGGCTACACTTGAACTGAGTTAGGAATGAGAACAGTGTCTCACATTTAGAAAACACTCTTATGCCTGCTTAAGGGGGAAGGAGAGGTGGGGTGATGCATAAAACCAGAGTTTGATATAAGCACAGGTACCGTTCCAAAAACCAACTATGGAATAGACAAGACCTACACCTTCCTCAGTGAAAGGGACTCAAAACCCCATATTTCCCACAGAGGAATATATCTGACTTGTAAGAATCTTAAAACCTATGTATTGATATGTCTCCGTAAGGGAATCAAGTGTGTCTAGACTGGCGTAAACATGGCAGCGAGAATCAGCTCAAACCCACTATAAAAACGAACTTCAAAAACAAAACAAAAAAACTGTGAAATTCTTTACAATTCCTTCAGGGTCTCTGATGAAACCTGGAATGACCCTATCTAAAACGACAGCTGGATGTGGCATAAGGAGGGACCCTTGGGACTGAGACGATTGGTGAGATTGGGTCAGCACATGCAGACCCTTTAAAGCACAAATGCCTGGCACCCATTCCATGGGTCCCAACTCTCCAGGATGAAGGGAATATTACTACAGCTATAACATGTACGGGAAACCTAGAGAACGGACACACTGTGAATACGAAAGTTTTCTAAAACTCAACGAATAATCCCTCTCCTGGTGCTCCAGTTTGACTTTCCATCTGCTTTACTATCAACCTCCCAACTTGGAGAGACAGCCCCTTTAACCTCCTGGTTCGCACAGGTTGCCAATTTGGCAGAGGATGAAAGGGAAGAGGGAGAACCAATGAGAGAGTAGCTGTTAGGCATTTGGACGGGCACATATCACTGTAATTTCCCGGCAGGAAGAAGAATTAACCAAAGTCTCAGCCCCCCACGGGGAACCAGTATAGGTCCTGAACCAAAATTTTGGACTTGCGGTCAGCTCACCATAAACGAGTTGAAAAATGGAGCTCAGGGGCACAGCAATTCACAAACTGGCCGAGTAAGAAAGGACAACTATCGTCCAAAAATCTGCTGAGGGAAGGCAACGAGGCGGACTTGAAAGCGAGGCAGAATAGCAGGAAACAGATTTCAAGAGGCACGTTAGAATCGCCTTTAAAGCACAGGAAGAGGGGCACAACTTCGACAATGATGCACTTGGCCAAAAAGGGCGTATGCGTTTTCTCCTGAATATATTCAGGAGAAAACGCATACGCCCTTTTTGGCCAAGCAAGCAAGCGGGCAATGCAAATCTGCACTACAAAGAAGTATCACTTCCCACTGGTCAAAACGGACATTACAAAATGTGTAAAAACCAGAAAGGCAAGACAGGCCCTGGAGGACAGGGAGCCTTGTTATGCTGATGGGCGGGATGTAAACTGCCAACTGCCTCTCTGGAGGTGTGCATTGCGTTCCCTAAAACAAGTAAAGAACAGAGCTACAGAGCCAAGGGCACTTCCAGTCTAGGGAATATACCTTGGGAAAACTGAAAATCAATAAGACAGAGCCACCCCAAAATTTAGGGCTGCACTGCTTACAAGGACCTCAACTTGGGTACACCTTAAATATCCCAAGAAATATAAAAATGGTTCAAAAAACTGTGTTACCTACGTACGATGGAATATCCCTCAGCCATGAAATCAATGTCATAAGACCAGTAGCAGCAAAATGGGTGGATTCAGGTACGATGATTCTAAGTGAAATAAGTCACAGAGAAAAAGAAACTTATCATAAGATATCACTAATGAAGATCCTGTAAACATGGCTACACTTGAACTGAGTTAGGAAAGAGAACAGTGTCTCACATTTAGAAAACACTCTTATGCCTGTCTAAGGGGGAAGGAGAGGTGGGGTGATGCATAAAACCAGAGTTTGATATAAACACAGGTACCGTTCCAAAAACCAACTATGGAATAGACAAGACCTACACCTTCCTCAGTGAAAGGGACTCAAAACCCCATATTTCCCGCAGAGGAATATATCTGACTAGTAAGAATCTTAAAACCTATGTATTGATATGTCTCCGTAAGGGAATCAAGTGTGTCTTGACTGGCATAGACATGGCAGCGAGAATCAGCTCAAACCCACTTTGAAAAGAAATTTCAAAAACAAAACAAAAAAACTGGGAAATTCTTTACAATTCCTTCAGGGTCTCTGGTGAAACATGGAATGACACTATCTACAATGACAGCTGGATGTGGCATAAGGTTGGACACTTGGGACTGAGAGGATTGGTGAGATTGGGTGAGCAAGTGCAGAAACTTTAAAGCAATAATGCGTGGCACCCATTCCATGGGTCCAAACTCTCCATGTTGAAGGGAATATTACTACACCTATAACATGTACGGGAAACCTAGAGAACGGACACACTGTGAATACGAAAGGTTTCTAAAACTCAACGAATAGTCCCACTCCTGGTGCTCCGATTTGACTTTACACCTGCTTTACTATCATCCTCCCAACTTGGAGAGACAGCCCCTTTAACCTCTTGGTTCGCACACGTTGCCAATTTGGCAGAGGATGAAAGGGAAGAGGGAGAACCAATGAGAGAGTAGCTGTTAGGCACTTGAAAGGGCACATATTACTGTAATTTCCCGGCAGGAAGAAGAATTAACCAAAGTCTCAGCCACCCTCCGGGAACCAGCATAGGTGCTGAACCAAAATTTCGGACTTGCGGTCAGCTCACCAAAAACGAGTTGAAAAATGGAGCTCAGGGGCACAGCAATTCACAAACTGGCCGAGTAATAAAGGACAACTATCGTCCAAAAATCTGTTGAGGGAAGGCAACGAGGCGGACTTGAAAGCGAGGCAGAATAGCAGGAAACAGATTTCAAGAGGTACGTTGGAATCGCCTTTATAGCACAGGAAGAGGGGCACAACTTCGACAATGATGCACTTGGCCAAAAAGGACGTATGCGTTTTCTGCTGAATATATTCAGGAGATAACACATACGCCCTTTTTGGCCAAGCAAGCAAGCGGGCAATGCAAATCTGCACTACAAAGAAGTATCACTTCCCACCGGTCAAAAGGGACATCCACAAAATGTGTAAAAACCAGAAAGGCAAGGCAGGCCCTGGAGAACAGGGAGCATTGTTATGCTGATGGGCGGGATGTAAATTGCCAACTGCCTCTCTGGAGGAGTACATTGTG
Source organism: Hyperoodon ampullatus (assembly GCF_949752795.1). Classification (NCBI taxonomy): domain Eukaryota; kingdom Metazoa; phylum Chordata; class Mammalia; order Artiodactyla; family Ziphiidae; genus Hyperoodon; species Hyperoodon ampullatus. Next base: position 1,763,572 of record NW_027640666.1, on the reverse strand, counting down.
TTCCCTAAAACAAGTAAAGAACAGAGCTACAGAGCCAAGGGCACTTCCAGTCTAGGGAATATACCTTGGGAAAACTGAAAATCAATAAGACAGAGCCACCCCAAAATTTAGGGCTGCACTGCTTACAAGGACCTCAACTTGGGTACACCTTAAATATCCCAGGAAATATAAAAATGGTTCAAAAAATTGTGGTACTTACGTACGATGGAATATCCCTCAGCCATGAAATCAATGTCATAAGACCAGTAGCAGCAAAATGGGTGGATTCAGGTACGATGATTCTAAGTGAAATAAGTCACACAGAAAAAGAAACTTATCATAAGATATCACTTATGAAGATCCTGTAAACATGGCTACACTTGAACTGAGTTAGGAAAGAGAACAGTGTCTCTCATTTAGAAAACACTCTTATGCCTGCTTAAGGGAGAAGGAGAGGTGGGGTGATGCATAAAACCAGAGTTTGATATAAGCACAGGTACCGTTCCAAAAACCAACTATGGAATAGACAAGACCTACACCTTCCTCAGTGAAAGGGACTCAAAACCCCATAGTTCCCGCAGAGGAATATATCTGACTAGTAAGAATCTTAAAACCTATGTATTGATATGTCTCCGTAAGGGAATCAAGTTTGTCTAGACTGGCATAAACATGGCAGCGAGAATCAGCTCAAACCCACTATAAAAAGGAATTTTAAAACAAAACAAAAAAACTGGGAAATTCTTTACAATTCCTTCAGGGTCTCTGATGAAACCTGGAATGACCCTATCTACAATGACAGCTGGAAGTGGCATAAGGCTGGACACTTGGGACTGAGAGGATTGGTGAGATTGGCTGAGCAAATGCAGACCCTTTAAAGCAATAATGCCTGGCACCCATTCCATGGGTCCCAACTCTCCAGGTTGAAGGGAATATTACTACAGCTATAGCATGTACGGGAAATATAGAGAACGGACACACTGTGAATACGAAAAGTTTCTAAAACTCAACGAATAGTCCCTCTCCTGGTGCTCCGGTTTGACTTTCCATCTGCTTTACTATCAATCTCCCAACTTGGAGAGACAGCCCCTTTAACCTCCTGGTTCGCACAGGTTGCCAATTTGGCAGAGGATGAAAGGGAAGAGGGAGAACCAATGAGAGAGTAGCTGTTAGGCATTTGGACGGGCACATATCACTCTAAGTTCCCGGCAGGAAGAAGAATTAACCAAAGTCTCAGCCCCCCACTGGGAACCAGCATAGGTCCTGAACCAAAATTTTGGACTTGCGGTCAGCTCACAAAAAACGAGTTGAAAAATGGAGCTCAGGGGCACAGCAATTCACAAACTGGCCAAGTAATAAAGGACAAGTATCGTCCAAAAATCTGTTGAGGGAAGGCAACGAAGCAGAGTTGAAAGCGAGGCAGAATAGCAGGAAACAGATTTCAAGAGGTACGTTGGAATTGCCTTTAAAGCACAGGAAGAGGGGCACAACTTCGACAATGATGCACTTGGCCAAAAAGGGCGTATGCGTTTTCTCCTGAATATATTCAGGAGAAAACGCATACGCCCTTTTTGGCCAAGCAAGCAAGCGGGCAATGCAAATCTGCACTACAAAGAAGTATCACTTCCCACCGGTCAAAAGGGACATCCACAAAATGTGTAAAAACCAGAAAGGCAAGACAGGCCCTGGAGAACAGGGAGCCTTGTTATGCTGATGGGCGGCATGTAAATTGACAACTGCCTCTCTGGAGGAGTACATTGTTTTCCCTAAAATAAGTAAAGAACAGAGCTACAGAGCCAAGGGCACTTCCAGTCTAGGGAATATACCTTGGAAAAACTGAAAATCAATAAGACAGAGCCACCCCAAAATTTAGGGCTGCACTGCTTACAAGGACCTCAACTTGGGTACACCTTTAATATCCCAGGAAATATAATAATGGTTCAAAAAATTGTGGTACTTACGTAGGATGGAATATCCCTCAGCCATGAAATCAATGTCATAAGACCAGTAGCAGCAAAGTGGGTGGATTCAGGTACAATGATTCTAAGTGAAATAAGTCACAGAGAAAAAGAAACTTATCATAAGATATCACTTATGAAGATCCTGTAAACATGGCTACACTTGAACTGAGTTAGGAAAGAGAACAGTGTCTCACATTTAGAAAACACTCTTATGCCTGCTTAAGGGGGAAGGAGAGGTGGGGTGATGCATAAAACCAGAGTTTGATATAAACACAGGTACCGTTCCAAACACCAACTATGGAATAGACAAGACCTATACCTTTCTCAGGGAAAGGGACTCAAAACCCCATATTTCCCGCAGAGGATTATATCTGACTAGTAAGAATCTTAAAACCTATGTATTGATATGTCTCCGTAAGGGAATTACATGTGTCTAGACTGGCATAAACATGGCAGCGAGAATCAGCTCAAACCCACTATAAAAATGGATTTCAAAAACAAAACAAAAAAACTGGGAAATTCTTTACAATTCCTTCAGGGTCTCTGATGAAACCTGGAATTACCCTATCTACAACGACAGCTGGATGTGGCATAAGTCTGGACACTTGGTACTGAGAGGATTGGTTAGAGTGGGTGAGCAAATGCAAACCCTATAAAGCAATAATGCATGGCACCCATTCCATGGGTCCCAACTCTCCAGGTTGAAGGGAATATTACTACAGTTATAACATGTACGGGAAACCTAGAGAATGGACACACTGTGAATACGAAAGGTTTCTAAAACTCAACGAATAGTCCCTCTCCTGGTGCTCCGGTTTGACTTTCCATCTGCTTTACTATCAACCTCCCTGCATGGAGAGATAGACCCTTTAAACTCCTGGTTCGCACAGGTTTCCAATTTGGGAGAGGATGAAAGGGAATAGGGAGAACCAATGAGAGAGTAGCTGTTACGCAGTTGGACGGGCACATATCACTGTAATTTCCCGGCTGGAAGAAGAATTAACCAAAGTCTCAGCCCCCACTGGGAACCAGCATAGGTCCTGAACCAAAATTTTGGACTTGCGGTCAGCTCACCAAAAACGAGTTGAAAAATGGAGCTCAGGGGCACAGCAATTCAAAAACTGGCCAAGTAATAAAGGACAACTATCGTCCAAAAATCTGTTGAGGGAAGGCAACGAGGCGGACTTGAAAGCGAGGCAGAATAGCAGGAAACACATTTCAAGAGGTACGTTGGAATCGCCTTTAAAGGACAGGAAGAGGGGCACAACTTCGACAATGATGCACTTGGCCAAAAAGGGCGTATGCGTTTTCTCCTGAATATATTCAGGAGAAAACGCATACGCCCTTTTTGGCCAAGCAAGCAAGCGGGCAATGCAAATCTGCACTACAAAGAAGTATCACTTCCCACCGGTCAAAAGGGACATCCACAAAATGTGTAAAAACCAGAAAGGCAAGACAGGCCCTGGAGAACAGGGAGCCTTGTTATGCTGATGGGCGGGATGTAAATTGCCAACTGCCTCTCTGGAGGAGTACATTGTGTTCCCTAAAACAAGTAAAGAACAGAGCTACAGAGCCAAGGGCACTTCCAGTCTAGGGAATATACCTTGGGAAAACTGAAAATCAATAAGACAGAGCCACCCCAAAATTTAGGGCTTCACTGCTTACAAGGACCTCAACTTGGGTACACCTTAAATATCCCAGGAAATATAAAAATGGTTCAAAAAATTGTGGTACTTACGTACCATGGAATATCCCTCAGCCATGAAATCAATGTCATAAGACCAGTAGCAGCAAAATGGGTGGATTCAGGTACGATGATTCTAAGTGAAATAAGTCACACAGAAAAAGAAACTTATCATAAGATATCACTTATGAAGATCCTGTAAACATGGCTACACTTGAACTGAGTTAGGAAAGAGAACAGTGTCTCTCATTTAGAAAACACTCTTATGCCTGCTTAAGGGAGAAGGAGAGGTGGGGTGATGCATAAAACCAGAGTTTGATATAAGCACAGGTACCGTTCCAAAAACCAACTATGGAATAGACAAGAACTACACCTTCCTCAGTGAAAGGGACTCAAAACCCCATAGTTCCCGCAGAGGAATATATCTGACTAGTAAGAATCTTAAAACCTATGTATTGATATGTCTCCGTAAGGGAATCAAGTTTGTCTAGACTGGCATAAACATGGCAGCGAGAATCAGCTCAAACCCACTATAAAAAGGAATTTTAAAACAAAACAAAAAAACTGGGAAATTCTTTACAATTCCTTCAGGGTCTCTGATGAAACCTGTAATGACCCTATCTACAACGACAGCTGGATGTGGCATAAGGAGGGACACTTGGGACTGAGACGATTGGTGAGATTGTGTGAGTAAATGCAGACCCTTTAAAGCACAAATGCCTGGCACCCATTCCATAGGTCCCAACTCTCCAGGTTGAAGGGAATATTACTACAGCTATAACATGTACGGGAAACCTAGAGAACGGACACACTGGGAATACGAAAGGTTTCTAAAACTCAACGAATACTCCCTCTCCTGGTGCTCCGGTTTGACTTTCCATCTGCTTTACTATCAACCTCCCAACTTGGAGAGACAGCCCCTTTAACCTCCTGGTTCGCACAGGTTGCCAATTTGGCAGAGGATGAAGGGGAAGAGGGAGAACCAATGAGAGAGTAGCTGTTAGGCATTTGGACGGGCACATATCACTGTAATTTCCCGGCAGGAAGAAGAATTAACCAAAGTCTCAGCCACCCTCCGGGAACCAGTATAGGTCCTGAACCAAAATTTTGGACTTGCGGTCAGCTCACAAAAAACGAGTTGAAAAATGGAGCTCAGGGGCACAGCAATTCACAAACTGGCCGAGTAATAAAGGACAACTATCGTCCAAAAATCTGTTGAGGGAAGGAAACGAGGCGGACTTGAAAGTGAGGCAGAATAGCAGGAAACAGATTTCAAGAGGTACGTTGGAATCGCCTTTAAAGCACAGGAAGAGGGGCACAACTTCGACAATGATGCACTTGGCCAAAAAGGGCGTATGCATTTTCTCTTGAATATATTAAGGAGAAAACTCATACGCCCTTTTTGGCCAAGCAAGCAAGCGGGCAATGCAAATCTGCACTACAAAGAAGTATCACTTCCCACCGGTCAAAAGGGACATCCACAAAATGTGTAAAAACCAGAAAGGGAAGACAGGCCCCGGAGAACAGGGAGCCTTGTTATGCTGTTGGGCGGGATGTAAATTGCCAACTGCCTTTCTGGAGGAGTGCACTGTGTTCCCTAAAACAAGTAAAGAACAGAGCTACAGAGCCAAGGGCACTTCCAGTCTAGAGAATATACCTAGGGAAAATTGAAAATCAATAAGACAGAGCCACCCCAAAATTTAGGGCTGCACTGCTTACAAGGACCTCAACTTGGGTACACCTTAAATATCCCAGGAAATATAAAAATGGTTCAAAAAATTGTGGTATTTACGTACGATGGAATATCCCTCAGCCATGAAATCAATGTCATAAGACCAGTAGCAGCAAAATGGGTGGATTCAGGTAGGATGATTCTAAGTGAAACAAGTCACACAGAAAAAGAAACTTATCATAAGATATCACTAATGAAGATACTGTAAACATGGCTACACTTGAACTGAGTTAGGAAAGAGAACAATGACTCACATTTAGAAAACACTCTTATGCCTGCTTTTGGGGGAAGGAGAGGTGGGGTGATGCATAAAACCAGAGTTTGATATAAGCACAGGTACCGTTCCAAAAACCAAATATGGAATAGACAAGACCTACACCTTCCTCAGTGAAAGGGACTCAAAACCCCATATTTCCCGCAGAGGAATATATCTGACTAGTAAGAATCTTAAAACCTATGCATTGATATGTCTCCGTAAGGGAATCAAGTGTGTCTAGACTGGCATAAACATGGCAGCGAGAATCAGCTCAAACCCACTATAAAAAGGAATTTCAAAAACAAAACAAAAAAACTGGGAAATTCTTTACAATTCCTTCAGGGTCTCTGATGAAACCTGGAATGACCCTATCAACAATGACAGCTGGATGTGGCATAAGGAGGGACAATTGGGACTGAGACGATTGGTGAGATTGGGTGAGCAAAAGCAGACCCTTTAAAGCATAAATGCCTGGCACCCATTCTATGGGTCCCAACTCTCCAGGGTGAAGGAAATATTACTACAGCTATAACATGTACGGGAAACCTAGAGAACGGACACACTGTGAATACGAAAGGTTTCTAAAACTCAACGAATACTCCCTCTCCTGGTGCTCCGGTTTGACTTTCCATCTGCTTTACTATCAACCTCCCAACTTGGAGAGACAGCCCCTTTAACCTCCTGGTTAGCACAGGTTGCCAATTTGGCAGAGGATGAAAGGGAAGAGGGAGAACCAATGAGAGAGTAGCTGTTAGTCATTTGGACGGGCACATATCACTGTAATTTCCCGGCAGGAAGAAGAATTAACCAAAGTCTCAGCCACCCTCCGGGAACCAGTATAGGTCCTGAACCAAAATTTTGGACTTGCGGTCAGCTCACAAAAAACGAGTTGAAAAATGGAGCTCAGGGGCACAGCAATTCACAAACTGGCCGAGTAATAAAGGACAACTATCGTCCAAAAATCTGTTGAGGGAAGGCAACGAGTCGGACTTGAAAGCGAGGCAGAATAGCAGGAAACAGATTTCAAGAGGTACGTTGGAATCGCCTTTAAAGCGCAGGAAGAGGGGCACAACATCGACAATGATGCACTTGGCCAAAAAGGGCGTATGCGTTTTCTCCTGAATATATTCAGGAGAAAACGCATACGCCCTTTTTGGCCAAGCAAGCAAGCGGGCAATGCAAATCTGCACTACAAAGAAGTATGACTTCCCACCGGTCAAAAGGGACATCCACAAAATGTGTAAAAACAAGAAAGGGAAGACAGGCCCCGGAGAACAGGGAGCCTTGTTATGCTGTTGGGCGGGATGTGAATTGCCAACTGCCTCTCTGGAGGAGTGCATTGTGTTCCCTAAAACAAGTAAAGAACAGAGCTACAGAGCCAAGGGCACTTCCAGTCTAGGGAATATACCTTGGGAAAACTGAAAATCAATAAGACAGAGCCACCCCAAAATTTAGGGCTGCACTGCTTTCAAGGACCTCAACTTGGGTACACCTTAAATATCCCAGGAAATATAAAAATGGTTCAAAAAATTGTGGTACTTACGTACGATGCAATATCCCTCAGCCATGAAATCAATGTCATAAGACTGGTAGCAGCAAAATGAGTGTTTTCAGGTACGATGATTCTAAGTGAAATAAGTCACACAGAAAAAGAAACTTATCATAAGATATCACTTATGATGATCCTCAAAAAAACTGGGAAATTCTTTACAATTCCTTCAGGGTCTCTGATGAAACCTGGAATGACCCTATCTAAAACGACAGCTGGATGTGGCATAAGGAGGGACACTTGGGTCTGAGACGATTGGTGAGATTGGGTGAGCAAATGCAGACCCTTTAAAGCACAAATGCCTGGCACCCATTCCATGGGATCCAACTCTCCAGGATGAAGGGAATATTACTACAGCTATAACATGTACGGGAAACCTAGAGAACGGACACACTGTGAATACGAAAGTTTTCTAAAACTCAACGAATAATCCCTCTCCTGGTGCTCCAGTTTGACTTTCCATCTGCTTTACTATCAACCTCCCAACTTGGAGAGACAGCCCCTTTAACCTCCTGGTTCGCACAGGTTGCCAATTTGGCAGAGGATGAAAGGGAAGAGGGAGAACCAATGAGAGAGTAGCTGTTAGGCATTTGGACGGGCACATATCATTGTAATTTCCCGGCAGGAAGAAGAATTAACCAAAGTCTCAGCCCCCCACGGGGAACCAGTATAGGTCCTGAACCAAAATTTTGGACTTGCGGTCAGCTCACCATAAACGAGTTGAAAAATGGAGCTCAGGGGCACAGCAATTCACAAACTGGCCGAGTAATAAAGGACAACTATCGTCCAAAAATCTGTTGAGGGAAGGCAACGAGGCGGACTTGAAAGCGAGGCAGAATAGCAGGAAACAGATTTCAAGAGGCACGTTGGAATCGCCTTTAAAGCACAGGAAGAGGGGCACAACTTCGACAATGATGCACTTGGCCAAAAAGGGGGTATGCGTTTTCTCCTGAATATATTCAGGAAAAAACGCATACGCCCTTTTTGGCCAAGCAAGCAAGCGGGCAATGCAAATCTGCACTACAAAGAAGTATCACTTCCCACTGGTCAAAACGGACATTACAAAATGTGTAAAAACCAGAAAGGCAAGACAGGCCCTGGAGGACAGGGAGCCTTGTTATGCTGATGGGCGGGATGTAAACTGCCAACTGCCTCTCTGGAGGTGTGCATTGTGTTCCCTAAAACAAGTAAAGAACAGAGCTACAGAGCCAAGGGCACTTCCAGTCTAGGGAATATACCTTGGGAAAACTGAAAATCAATAAGACACAGCCACCCCAAAATTTAGGGCTGCACTGCTTACAAGGACCTCAACTTGGGTACACCTTAAATATCCCAAGAAATATAAAAATGGTTCAAAAAACTGTGTTACCTACGTACGATGGAATATCCCTCAGCCATGAAATCAATGTCATAAGACCAGTAGCAGCAAAATGGGTGGATTCAGGTACGATGATTCTAAGTGAAATAAGTCACAGAGAAAAAGAAACTTATCATAAGATATCACTAATGAAGATCCTGTAAACATGGCTACACTTGAACTGAGTTAGGAAAGAGAACAGTGTCTCACATTTAGAAAACACTCTTATGCCTGTCTAAGGGGGAAGGAGAGGTGGGGTGATGCATAAAACCAGAGTTTGATATAAACACAGGTACCGTTCCAAAAACCAACTATGGAATAGACAAGACCTACACCTTCCTCAGTGAAAGGGACTCAAAACCCCATATTTCCCGCAGAGGAATATATCTGACTAGTAAGAATCTTAAAACCTATGTATTGATATGTCTCCGTAAGGGAATCAAGTGTGTCTTGACTGGCATAGACATGGCAGCGAGAATCAGCTCAAACCCACTTTGAAAAGAAATTTCAAAAACAAAACAAAAAAACTGGGAAATTCTTTACAATTCCTTCAGGGTCTCTGGTGAAACATGGAATGACACTATCTACAATGACAGCTGGATGTGGCATAAGGTTGGACACTTGGGACTGAGAGGATTGGTGAGATTGGGTGAGCAAGTGCAGAAACTTTAAAGCAATAATGCATGGCACCCATTCCATGGGTCCAAACTCTCCAGGTTGAAGGGAATATTACTACACCTATAACATGTACGGGAAACCTAGAGAACGGACACACTGTGAATACGAAAGGTTTCTAAAACTCAACGAATAGTCCCACTCCTGGTGCTCCGATTTGACTTTACACCTGCTTTACTATCATCCTCCCAACTTGGAGAGACAGCCCCTTTAACCTCTTGGTTCGCACACGTTGCCAATTTGGCAGAGGATGAAAGGGAAGAGGGAGAACCAATGAGAGAGTAGCTGTTAGGCATTTGAAAGGGCACATATTACTGTAATTTCCCGGCAGGAAGAAGAATTAACCAAAGTCTCAGCCACACTCCGGGAACCAGCATAGTTGCTGAACCAAAATTTCGGACTTGCGGTCAACTCACCAAAAACGAGTTGAAAAATGGAGCTCAGGGGCACAGCAATTCACAAACTGGCCGAGTAATAAAGGACAACTATCGTCCAAAAATCTGTTGAGGGAAGGCAACGAGGCGGACTTGAAAGCGAGGCAGAATAGCAGGAAACAGATTTCAAGAGGTACGTTGGAATCGCCTTTATAGCACAGGAAGAGGGGCACAACTTCGACAATGATGCACTTGGCCAAAAAGGGCGTATGCGTTTTCTGCTGAATATATTCAGGAGATAACGCATACGCCCTTTTTGGCCAAGCAAGCAAGCGGGCAATGCAAATCTGCACTACAAAGAAGTATCACTTCCCACCGGTCAAAAGGGACATCCACAAAATGTGTAAAAACCAGAAAGGCAAGGCAGGCCCTGGAGAACAGGGAGCATTGGTATGCTGATGGGCGGGATGTAAATTGCCAACTGCCTCTCTGGAGGAGTACATTGTGTTCCCTAAAACAAGTAAAGAACAGAGCTACAGAGCCAAGGGCACTTCCAGTCTAGGGAATATACCTTGGGAAAACTGAAAATCAATAAGACAGAGCCACCCCAAAATTTAGGGCTGCACTGCTTACAAGGACCTCAACTTGGGTACACCTTAAATATCCCAGGAAATATAAAAATGGTTCAAAAAATTGTGGTACTTACGTACGATGGAATATCCCTCAGCCATGAAATCAATGTCATAAGACCAGTAGCAGCAAAATGGGTGGATTCAGGTACGATGATTCTAAGTGAAATAAGTCACAAGGAAAAAGAAACTTATCATAAGATATCACTTTTGAAGATCCTGTAAACATGGCTACACTTGAACTGAGTTAGGAAAGAGAACAGTGTCTCACATTTAGAAAACACTCTTATGCCTGTCTAAGGGGGAAGGAGAGGTGGGGTGATGCATAAAACCAGAGTTTGATATAAGCACAGGTACCGTTCCAAAAACCAACTATGGAATAGAAAAGACCTATACCTTTCTCAGGGAAAGGGACTCAAAACCCCATATTTCCCGCAGAGGAATATATCTGACTAGTAAGAATCTTAAAACCTATGTATTGATATGTCTCCTTAAGGGAATCAAGTGTGTCTAGACTGGCATAAACATGGCAGCGAGAATCAGCTCAAACCCACTATAAAAAGGAATTTCAAAAACAAAACAAAAAAACTGGGAAATTCTTTACAATTCCTTCAGGGTCTCTGATGAAACCTGGAATGACCCTATCTACAACGACAGCTGGATGTGGCATAAGGCTGGACACTTGGGACTAAGAGGATTGGTGAGATTGGCTGAGCTAATGCAGACCCTTTAAAGCAATAATGCCTGGCACCCATTTCATGGGTCCCAACTCTCCAGGTTGAAGGGAATATTACTACAGCTATAGCATGTACGGGAAACATAGAGAACGGACACACTGTGAATACGAAAAGTTTCTAAAACTCAACGAATAGTCCCTCTCCTGGTGCTCCGGTTTGACTTTCCATCTGCTTTAATATCAATCTCCCAACTTGGAGAGACAGCCCCTTTAACCTCCTGGTTCGCAAAGGTTGCCAATTTGGCAGAGGATGAAAGGGAAGAGGGAGAACCAATGAGAGAGTAGCTGTTAGGCATTTGGACGGGCACATATCACTCTAAGTTCCCGGCAGGAAGAAGAATTAACCAAAGTCTCAGCCCCCCACTGGGAACCAGCATAGGTCCTGAACCAAAATTTTGGACTTGCGGTCAGCTCACAAAAAACGAGTTGAAAAATGGAGCTCAGGGGCACAGCAATTCACAAACTGGCCAAGTAATAAAGGACAAGTATCGTCAAAAAATCTGTTGAGGGAAGGCAACGAAGCAGAGTTGAAAGCGAGGCAGAATAGCAGGAAACAGATTTCAAGATGTACGTTGGAATTGACTTTAAAGCACAGGAAGAGGGGCACAACTTCGACAATGATGCACTTGGCCAAAAAGGGCGTATGCGTTTTCTCCTGAATATATCCAGGAGAAAACGCAAACGCCCTTTTTGGCCAAGCAAGCAAGCGGGCAATGCAAATCTGCACTACAAAGAAGTATCACTTCCCACCGGTCAAAAGGGACATCCACAAAATGTGTAAAAACCAGAAAGGCAAGACAGGCCCTGGAGAACAGGGAGCCTTGTTATGCTGATGGGCGGCATGTAAATTGACAACTGCCTCTCTGGAGGAGTACATTGTGTTCCCTAAAACAAGTAAAGAACAGAGCTACAGAGCCAAGGGCACTTCCAGTCTAGGGAATATACCTTGGGAAAACTGAAAATCAATAAGACAGAGCCACCCCAAAATTTAGGGCTGCACTGCTTACAAGGACCTCAACATGGGTACACCTTAAATATCCCAGGAAATATAATAATGGTTCAAAAAATTGTGGTACTTACGTACCATGGAATATCCCTCAGCCATGAAATAAATGTCATAAGACCAGTAGCAGCAAAATGGGTGGATTCAGGTACGATGATTCTAAGTGAAAGAAGTCACACAGAAAAAGAAACTTATCATAAGATATCACTTATGAAGATCCTGTAAACATGGCTACACTTGAACTGAGTTAGGAAAGAGAACAGTGTCTCTCATTTAGAAAACACTCTTATGCCTGCTTAAGGGAGAAGGAGAGGTGGGGTGATGCATAAAACCAGAGTTTGATATAAGCACAGGTACCGTTCCAAAAACCAACTATGGAATAGACAAGACCTACACCTTCCTCAGTGAAAGGGACTCAAAACCCCATAGTTCCCGCAGAGGAATATATCTGACTAGTAAGAATCTTAAAACCTATGTATTGATATGTCTCCGTAAGGGAATCAAGTTTGTCTAGACTGGCATAAACATGGCAGCGAGAATCAGCTCAAACCCACTATAAAAAGGAATTTTAAAACAAAACAAAAAAACTGGGAAATTCTTTACAATTCCTTCAGGGTCTCTGATGAAACCTGGAATGACCCTATCTACAATGACAGCTGGAAGTGGCATAAGGCTGGACACTTGGGACTGAGAGGATTGGTGAGATTGGCTGAGCAAATGCAGACCCTTTAAAGCAATAATGCCTGGCACCCATTCCATGGGTCCCAACTCTCCAGGTTGAAGGGAATATTACTACAGCTATAGCATGTACGGGAAATATAGAGAACGGACACACTGTGAATACGAAAAGTTTCTAAAACTCAACGAATAGTCCCTCTCCTGGTGCTCCGGTTTGACTTTCCATCTGCTTTACTATCAATCTCCCAACTTGGAGAGACAGCCCCTTTAACCTCCTGGTTCGCACAGGTTGCCAATTTGGCAGAGGATGAAAGGGAAGAGGGAGAACCAATGAGAGAGTAGCTGTTAGGCATTTGGACGGGCACATATCACTCTAAGTTCCCGGCAGGAAGAAGAATTAACCAAAGTCTCAGCCCCCCACTGGGAACCAGCATAGGTCCTGAACCAAAATTTTGGACTTGCGGTCAGCTCACAAAAAACGAGTTGAAAAATGGAGCTCAGGGGCACAGCAATTCACAAACTGGCCAAGTAATAAAGGACAAGTATCGTCCAAAAATCTGTTGAGGGAAGGCAACGAAGCAGAGTTGAAAGCGAGGCAGAATAGCAGGAAACAGATTTCAAGAGGTACGTTGGAATTGCCTTTAAAGCACAGGAAGAGGGGCACAACTTCGACAATGATGCACTTGGCCAAAAAGGGCGTATGCGTTTTCTCCTGAATATATTCAGGAGAAAACGCATACGCCCTTTTTGGCCAAGCAAGCAAGCGGGCAATGCAAATCTGCACTACAAAGAAGTATCACTTCCCACCGGTCAAAAGGGACATCCACAAAATGTGTAAAAACCAGAAAGGCAAGACAGGCCCTGGAGAACAGGGAGCCTTGTTATGCTGATGGGCGGCACGTAAATTGACAACTGCCTCTCTGGAGGAGTACATTGTTTTCCCTAAAAGAAGTAAAGAACAGAGCTACAGAGCCAAGGGCACTTCCAGTCTAGGGAATATACCTTGGAAAAACTGAAAATCAATAAGACAGAGCCACCCCAAAATTTAGGGCTGCACTGCTTACAAGGACCTCAACTTGGGTACACCTTTAATATCCCAGGAAATATAATAATGGTTCAAAAAATTGTGGTACTTACGTAGGATGGAATATCCCTCAGCCATGAAATCAATGTCATAAGACCAGTAGCAGCAAAGTGGGTGGATTCAGGTACAATGATTCTAAGTGAAATAAGTCACAGAGAAAAAGAAACTTATCATAAGATATCACTTATGAAGATCCTGTAAACATGGCTACACTTGAACTGAGTTAGGAAAGAGAACAGTGTCTCACATTTAGAAAACACTCTTATGCCTGCTTAAGGGGGAAGGAGAGGTGGGGTGATGCATAAAACCAGAGTTTGATATAAACACAGGTACCGTTCCAAACACCAACTATGGAATAGACAAGACCTATACTTTCTCAGGGAAAGGGACTCAAAACCCCATATTTCCCGCAGAGGAATATATCTGACTAGTAAGAATCTTAAAACCTTTGTATTGATATGTCTCCATAAGGGAATTACATGTGTCTAGACTGGCATAAACATGGCAGCGAGAATCAGCTCAAACCCACTATAAAAATGGATTTCAAAAACAAAACAAAAAAACTGGGAAATTCTTTACAATTCCTTCAGGGTCTCTGATGAAACCTGGAATGACCCTATCTACAACGACAGCTGGATGTGGCATAAGTCTGGACACTTGGTACTGAGAGGATTGGTGAGAGTGGGTGAGCAAATGCAAACCCTATAAAGCAATAATGCATGGCACCCATTCCATGGGTCCCAACTCTCCAGGTTGAAGGGAATATTACTACAGTTATAACATGTACGGGAAACCTAGAGAATGGACACACTGTGAATACGAAAGGTTTCTAAAACTCAACGAATAGTCCCTCTCCTGGTGCTCCGGTTTGAGTTTCCATCTGCTTTACTATCAACCTCCCAGCATGGAGAGATAGACCCTTTAACCTCCTGGTTCGCACAGGTTTCCAATTTGGGAGAGGATGAAAGGGAATAGGGAGAACCAATGAGAGAGTAGCTGTTACGCAGTTGGACGGGCACATATCACTGTAATTTCCCGGCTGGAAGAAGAATTAACCAAAGTCTCAGCCCCCACTGGGAACCAGCATAGGTCCTGAACCAAAATTTTGGACTTGCGGTCAGCTCACCAAAAACGAGTTGAAAAATGGAGCTCAGGGGCACAGCAATTCACAAACTGGCCAAGTAATAAAGGACAACTATCGTCCAAAAATCTGTTGAGGGAAGGCAACGAGGCGGACTTGAAAGCGAGGCAGAATAGCAGGAAACACATTTCAAGAGGTACGTTGGAATCGCCTTTAAAGGACAGGAAGAGGGGCACAACTTCGACAATGATGCACTTGGCCAAAAAGGGCGTATGCGTTTTCTCCTGAATATATTCAGGAGAAAACGCATACGCCCTTTTTGGCCAAGCAAGCAAGCGGGCAATGCAAATCTGCACTACAAAGAAGTATCACTTCCCACCGGTCAAAAGGGACATCCACAAAATGTGTAAAAACCAGAAAGGCAAGACAGGCCCTGGAGAACAGGGAGCCTTGTTATGCTGATGGGCGGGATGTAAATTGCCAACTGCCTCTCTGGAGGAGTACATTGTGTTCCCTAAAACAAGTAAAGAACAGAGCTACAGAGCCAAGGGCACTTCCAGTCTAGGGAATATACCTTGGGAAAACTGAAAATCAATAAGACAGAGCCACCCCAAAATTTAGGGCTTCACTGCTTACAAGGACCTCAACTTGGGTACACCTTAAATATCCCAGGAAATATAAAAATGGTTCAAAAAATTGTGGTACTTACGTACCATGGAATATCCCTCAGCCATGAAATCAATGTCATAAGACCAGTAGCAGCAAAATGGGTGGATTCAGGTACGATGATTCTAAGTGAAAGAAGTCACACAGAAAAAGAAACTTATCATAAGATATCACTTATGAAGATCCTGTAAACATGGCTACACTTGAACTGAGTTAGGAAAGAGAACAGTGTCTCTCATTTAGAAAACACTCTTATGCCTGCTTAAGGGAGAAGGAGAGGTGGGGTGATGCATAAAACCAGAGTTTGATATAAGCACAGGTACCGTTCCAAAAACCAACTATGGAATAGACAAGAACTACACCTTCCTCAGTGAAAGGGACTCAAAACCCCATAGTTCCCGCAGAGGAATATATCTGACTAGTAAGAATCTTAAAACCTATGTATTGATATGTCTCCGTAAGGGAATCAAGTTTGTCTAGACTGGCATAAACATGGCAGCGAGAATCAGCTCAAACCCACTATAAAAAGGAATTTTAAAACAAAACAACAAAACTGGGAAATTCTTTACAATTCCTTCAGGGTCTCTGATGAAACCTGGAATGACCCTATCTACAATGACAGCTGGAAGAGCCATAAGGCTGGACACTTGGGACTGAGAGGATTGGTGAGATTGGCTGAGCAAATGCAGACCCTTTAAAGCAATAATGCCTGGCACCCATTCCATGGGTCCCTACTCACCAGGTTGAAGGGAATATTACTACAGCTATAGCATGTACGGGAAATATAGAGAACGGACACACTGTGAATACGAAAAGTTTCTAAAACTCAACGAATAGTCCCTCTCCTGGTGCTCCGGTTTGACTTTCCATCTGCTTTACTATCAACCTCCCAGCATGGAGAGACAGACCCTTTAACCTCCTGGTTCGCACAGGTTTCCAATTTGGCAGAGGATGAAAGGGAAGAGGGAGAACCAATGAGAGAGTAGCTGTTACGCAGTTGGACGGGCACATATCACTGTAATTTCCCGGCAGGAAGAAGAATTAACCAAAGTCTCAGCCACCCACCGGGAACCAGCATAGGTAATGAACCAAAATTTTGGACTTGCGGTCAGCTCACCAAAAACGAGTTGAAAAATGGAGCTCAGGAGCACAGCAATTCACAGACTGGCCGAGTAATAAAGGACAACTATCGTCCAAAAATCTGTTGAGGGAAGGCAACTAGGTGGACTTGAAAGCGAGGCAGAATAGCTGGAAACAGATTTCAAGAGGTACGTTGGAATCGCCTTTAAAGCACAGGAAGAGGGGCACAACTTCGACAATGATGCACTTGGCCAAAAAGGGCGTATGCGTTTTCTCCTGAATATATTCAGGAGAAAACGCATACGCCCTTTTTGGCCAAGCAAGCAAGCGGGCAATGCAAATCTGCACTACAAAGAAGTATCACTTCCCACCGCTCAAAAGGGACATCCACAAAATGTGTAAAAACCAGAAAGGCAAGAAAGGCCCTGGAGAACAGGGAGCCTTGTTATGCTGATGGGCGGGATGAAAATTGCCAACTGCCTCTCTGGAGGAGTACATTGTGTTCCCTAAAACAAGTAAAGAACAGAGCTACAGAGCCAAGGGCACTTCCAGTCTAGGGAATATACCTTGGGAAAACTGAAAATCAATAAGACACAGCCACCCCAAAATTTAGGGCTGCACTGCTTACAAGGACCTCAACTTGGGTACACCTTAAATATCCCAGGAAATATAAAAATGGTTCAAAAAATTGTGGTACTTACGTACGATGGAATATCCCTCAGCCATGAAATCAATGTCATAAGACCAGTAGCAGCAAAATGGGTGGATTCAGGTACGATGATTCTAAGTGAAATAAGTCACACAGAAAAAGAAACTTATCATAATATATCACTTAAGAAGATCCTGTAAACATGGCTACACTTGAACTGAGTTAGGAAAGAGAAGAGTGTCTCACATTTAGAAAACACTCTTATGCCTGCTTAAGGGGGAAGGAGAGGTGGGGTGATGCATAAAACCAGAGTTTGATATAAGCACAGGTACCGTTCCAAAAACCAACTATGGAATAGACAAGACCTACACCTTCCTCAGTGAAAGGGACTCAAAACCCCATATTTCCCGCAGAGGAATATATCTGACTAGTAAGAATCTTAAAACCTATGCATTGATATGTCTCCGTAAGGGAATCAAGTGTGTCTAGACTGGCATTAATATGGCAGCGAGAATCAGCTCAAACCCACTATAAAAAGGAATTTCAAAAACAAAACAAAAAAACTGGGAAATTCTTTACAATTCCTTCAGGGTCTCTGATGAAACCTGGAATGACCCTATCTACAACGACAGCTGGATGTGGCATAAGGAGGGACACTTGGGACTGAGACGATTGGTGAGATTGTGTGAGCAAATGCAGACCCTTTAAAGCACAAATGCCTGGCACCCATTCCATAGGTCCCAACTCTCCAGGTTGAAGGGAATATTACTACAGCTATAACATGTACGGGAAACCTAGAGAACGGACACACTGGGAATACGAAAGGTTTCTAAAACTCAACGAATAGTCCATCTCCTGGTGCTCCGGTTTGACTTTCCATCTGCTTTACTATCAACCTCCCAACTTGGAGAGACAGCCCCTTTAACCTCCTGGTTCGCACAGGTTGCCAATTTGGCAGAGGATGAAGGGGAAGAGGGAGAACCAATGAGAGAGTAGCTGTTAGGCATTTGGACGGGCACATATCACTGTAATTTCCCGGCAGGAAGAAGAATTAACCAAAGTCTCAGCCACCCTCCGGGAACCAGTATAGGTCCTGAACCAAAATTTTGGACTTGCGGTCAGCTCACAAAAAACGAGTTGAAAAATGGAGCTCAGGGGCACAGCAATTCACAAACTGGCCGAGTAATAAAGGACAACTATCGTCCAAAAATCTGTTGAGGGAAGGCAACGAGGCGGACTTGAAAGCGAGGCAGAATAGCAGGAAACAGATTTCAAGAGGTACGTTGGAATCGCCTTTAAAGCACAGGAAGAGGGGCACAACTTCGACAATGATGCACTTGGCCAAAAAGGGCGTATGCATTTTCTCTTGAATATATTAAGGAGAAAACGCATACGCCCTTTTTGGCCAAGCAAGCAAGCGGGCAATGCAAATCTGCACTACAAAGAAGTATCACTTCCCACCGGTCAAAAGGGACATCCACAAAATGTGTAAAAACCAGAAAGGGAAGACAGGCCCCGGAGAACAGGGAGCCTTGTTATGCTGTTGGGCGGGATGTAAATTGCCAACTGCCTTTCTGGAGGAGTGCACTGTGTTCCCTAAAACAAGTAAAGAACAGAGCTACAGAGCCAAGGGCAATTCCAGTCTAGAGAATATACCTAGGGAAAATTGAAAATCAATAAGACAGAGCCACCCCAAAATTTAGGGCTGCACTGCTTACAAGGACCTCAACTTGGGTACACCTTAAATATCCCAGGAAATATAAAAATGGTTCAAAAAATTGTGGTATTTACGTACGATGGAATATCCCTCAGCCATGAAATCAATGTCATAAGACCAGTAGCAGCAAAATGGGTGGATTCAGGTAGGATGATTCTAAGTGAAACAAGTCACACAGAAAAAGAAACTTATCATAAGATATCACTTATGAAGATACTGTAAACATGGCTACACTTGAACTGAGTTAGGAAAGAGAACAATGACTCACATTTAGAAAACACTCTTATGCCTGCTTTTGGGGGAAGGAGAGGTGGGGTGATGCATAAAACCAGAGTTTGATATAAGCACAGGTACCGTTCCAAAAACCAAATATGGAATAGACAAGACATACACCTTCCTCAGTGAAAGGGACTCAAAACCCCATATTTCCCGCAGAGGAATATATCTGACTAGTAAGAATCTTAAAACCTATGCATTGATATGTCTCCGTAAGGGAATCAAGTGTGTCTAGACTGGCATAAACATGGCAGCGAGAATCAGCTCAAACCCACTATAAAAAGGAATTTCAAAAACAAAACAAAAAAACTGGGAAATTCTTTACAATTCCTTCAGGGTCTCTGATGAAACCTGGAATGACCCTATCAACAATGACAGCTGGATGTGGCATAAGGAGGGACAATTGGGACTGAGACGATTGGTGAGATTGGGTGAGCAAAAGCAGACCCTTTAAAGCATAAATGCCTGGCACCCATTCTATGGGTCCCAACTCTCCAGGGTGAAGGAAATATTACTACAGCTATAACATGTACGGGAAACCTAGAGAACGGACACACTGTGAATACGAAAGGTTTCTAAAACTCAACGAATACTCCCTCTCCTGGTGCTCCGGTTTGACTTTCCATCTGCTTTACTATCAACCTCCCAACTTGGAGAGACAGCCCCTTTAACCTCCTGTTTCGCACAGGTTGCCAATTTGGCAGAGGATGAAAGGGAAGAGGGAGAACCAATGAGAGAGTAGCTGTTAGTCATTTGGACGGGCACATATCACTGTAATTTCCCGGCAGGAAGAAGAATTAACCAAAGTCTCAGCCACCCTCCGGGAACCAGTATAGGTCCTGAACCAAAATTTTGGACTTGCGGTCAGCTCACAAAAAACGAGTTGAAAAATGGAGCTCAGGGGCACAGCAATTCACAAACTGGCCGAGTAATAAAGGACAACTATCGTCCAAAAATCTGTTGAGGGAAGGCAACGAGGCGGACTTGAAAGCGAGGCAGAATAGCAGGAAACAGATTTCAAGAGGTACGTTGGAATCGCCTTTAAAGCGCAGGAAGAGGGGCACAACTTCGACAATGATGCACTTGGCCAAAAAGGGCGTATGCGTTTTCTCCTGAATATATTCAGGAGAAAACGCATACGCCTTTTTTGGCCAAGCAAGCAAGCGGGCAATGCAAATCTGCACTACAAAGAAGTATCACTTCCCACCGGTCAAAAGGGACATCCACAAAATGTGTAAAAACAAGAAAGGGAAGACAGGCCCCGGAGAACAGGGAGCCTTGTTATGCTGTTGGGCGGGATGTGAATTGCCAACTGCCTCTCTGGAGGAGTGCATTGTGTTCCCTAAAACAAGTAAAGAACAGAGCTACAGAGCCAAGGGCACTTCCAGTCTAGGGAATATACCTTGGGAAAACTGAAAATCAATAAGACAGAGCCACCCCAAAATTTAGGGCTGCACTGCTTTCAAGGACCTCAACTTGGGTACACCTTAAATATCCCAGGAAATATAAAAATGGTTCAAAAAATTGTGGTACTTACGTACGATGGAATATCTCTCAGCCATGAAATCAATGTCATAAGACTGGTAGCAGCAAAATGAGTGTTTTCAGGTACGATGATTCTAAGTGAAATAAGTCACACAGAAAAAGAAACTTATCATAAGATATCACTTATGAAGATCCTGTACACATGGCTACACTTGAACTGAGTTAGGAATGAGAACAGTGTCTCACATTTAGAAAACACTCTTATGCCTGCTTAAGGGGGAAGGAGAGGTGGGGTGATGCATAAAACCAGAGTTTGATATAAGCACAGGTACCGTTCCAAAAACCAACTATGGAATAGACAAGACCTACACCTTCCTCAGTGAAAGGGACTCAAAACCCCATATTTCCCACAGAGGAATATATCTGACTTGTAAGAATCTTAAAACCTATGTATTGATATGTCTCCGTAAGGGAATCAAGTGTGTCTAGACTGGCATAAACATGGCAGCGAGAATCAGCTCAAACCCACTATAAAAACGAACTTCAAAAACAAAACAAAAAAACTGGGAAATTCTTTACAATTCCTTCAGGGTCTCTGATGAAACCTGGAATGACCCTATCTAAAACGACAGCTGGATGTGGCATAAGGAGGGACACTTGGGTCTGAGACGATTGGTGAGATTGGGTGAGCAAATGCAGACCCTTTAAAGCACAAATGCCTGGCACCCATTCCATGGGATCCAACTCTCCAGGATGAAGGGAATATTACTACAGCTATAACATGTACGGGAAACCTAGAGAACGGACACACTGTGAATACGAAAGTTTTCTAAAACTCAACGAATAATCCCTCTCCTGGTGCTCCAGTTTGACTTTCCATCTGCTTTACTATCAACCTCCCAACTTGGAGAGACAGCCCCTTTAACCTCCTGGTTCGCACAGGTTGCCAATTTGGCAGAGGATGAAAGGGAAGAGGGAGAACCAATGAGAGAGTAGCTGTTAGGCATTTGGACGGGCACATATCATTGTAATTTCCCGGCAGGAAGAAGAATTAACCAAAGTCTCAGCCCCCCACGGGGAACCAGTATAGGTCCTGAACCAAAATTTTGGACTTGCGGTCAGCTCACCATAAACGAGTTGAAAAATGGAGCTCAGGGGCACAGCAATTCACAAACTGGCCGAGTAATAAAGGACAACTATCGTCCAAAAATCTGTTGAGGGAAGGCAACGAGGCGGACTTGAAAGCGAGGCAGAATAGCAGGAAACAGATTTCAAGAGGCACGTTGGAATCGCCTTTAAAGCACAGGAAGAGGGGCACAACTTCGACAATGATGCACTTGGCCAAAAAGGGGGTATGCGTTTTCTCCTGAATATATTCAGGAAAAAACGCATACGCCCTTTTTGGCCAAGCAAGCAAGCGGGCAATGCAAATCTGCACTACAAAGAAGTATCACTTCCCACTGGTCAAAACGGACATTACAAAATGTGTAAAAACCAGAAAGGCAAGACAGGCCCTGGAGGACAGGGAGCCTTGTTATGCTGATGGGCGGGATGTAAACTGCCAACTGCCTCTCTGGAGGTGTGCATTGTGTTCCCTAAAACAAGTAAAGAACAGAGCTACAGAGCCAAGGGCACTTCCAGTCTAGGGAATATACCTTGGGAAAACTGAAAATCAATAAGACACAGCCACCCCAAAATTTAGGGCTGCACTGCTTACAAGGACCTCAACTTGGGTACACCTTAAATATCCCAAGAAATATAAAAATGGTTCAAAAAACTGTGTTACCTACGTACGATGGAATATCCCTCAGCCATGAAATCAATGTCATAAGACCAGTAGCAGCAAAATGGGTGGATTCAGGTACGATGATTCTAAGTGAAATAAGTCACAGAGAAAAAGAAACTTATCATAAGATATCACTAATGAAGATCCTGTAAACATGGCTACACTTGAACTGAGTTAGGAAAGAGAACAGTGTCTCACATTTAGAAAACACTCTTATGCCTGTCTAAGGGGGAAGGAGAGGTGGGGTGATGCATAAAACCAGAGTTTGATATAAACACAGGTACCGTTCCAAAAACCAACTATGGAATAGACAAGACCTACACCTTCCTCAGTGAAAGGGACTCAAAACCCCATATTTCCCGCAGAGGAATATATCTGACTAGTAAGAATCTTAAAACCTATGTATTGATATGTCTCCGTAAGGGAATCAAGTGTGTCTTGACTGGCATAGACATGGCAGCGAGAATCAGCTCAAACCCACTTTGAAAAGAAATTTCAAAAACAAAACAAAAAAACTTGGAAATTCTTTACAATTCCTTCAGGGTCTCTGGTGAAACATGGAATGACACTATCTACAATGACAGCTGGATGTGGCATAAGGTTGGACACTTGGGACTGAGAGGATTGGTGAGATTGGGTGAGCAAGTGCAGAAACTTTAAAGCAATAATGCATGGCACCCATTCCATGGGTCCAAACTCTCCAGGTTGAAGGGAATATTACTACACCTATAACATGTACGGGAAACCTAGAGAACGGACACACTGTGAATACGAAAGGTTTCTAAAACTCAACGAATAGTCCCACTCCTGGTGCTCCGATTTGACTTTACACCTGCTTTACTATCATCCTCCCAACTTGGAGAGACAGCCCCTTTAACCTCTTGGTTCGCACACGTTGCCAATTTGGCAGAGGATGAAAGGGAAGAGGGAGAACCAATGAGAGAGTAGCTGTTAGGCATTTGAAAGGGCACATATTACTGTAATTTCCCGGCAGGAAGAAGAATTAACCAAAGTCTCAGCCACCCTCCGGGAACCAGCATAGTTGCTGAACCAAAATTTCGGACTTGCGGTCAGCTCACCAAAAACGAGTTGAAAAATGGAGCTCAGGGGCACAGCAATTCACAAACTGGCCGAGTAATAAAGGACAACTATCGTCCAAAAATCTGTTGAGGGAAGGCAACGAGGCGGACTTGAAAGCGAGGCAGAATAGCAGGAAACAGATTTCAAGAGGTACGTTGGAATCGCCTTTATAGCACAGGAAGAGGGGCACAACTTCGACAATGATGCACTTGGCCAAAAAGGGTGTATGCGTTTTCTGCTGAATATATTCAGGAGATAACGCATACGCCCTTTTTGGCCAAGCAAGCAAGCGGGCAATGCAAATCTGCACTACAAAGAAGTATCACTTCCCACCGGTCAAAAGGGACATCCACAAAATGTGTAAAAACCAGAAAGGCAAGGCAGGCCCTGGAGAACAGGGAGCATTGGTATGCTGATGGGCGGGATGTAAATTGCCAACTGCCTCTCTGGAGGAGTACATTGTGTTCCCTAAAACAAGTAAAGAACAGAGCTACAGAGCCAAGGGCACTTCCAGTCTAGGGAATATACCTTGGGAAAACTGAAAATCAATAAGACAGAGCCACCCCAAAATTTAGGGCTGCACTGCTTACAAGGACCTCAACTTGGGTACACCTTAAATATCCCAGGAAATATAAAAATGGTTCAAAAAATTGTGGTACTTACGTACGATGGAATATCCCTCAGCCATGAAATCAATGTCATAAGACCAGTAGCAGCAAAATGGGTGGATTCAGGTACGATGATTCTAAGTGAAATAAGTCACAAGGAAAAAGAAACTTATCATAAGATATCACTTTTGAAGATCCTGTAAACATGGCTACACTTGAACTGAGTTAGGAAAGAGAACAGTGTCTCACATTTAGAAAACACTCTTATGCCTGCTTAAGGGGGAAGGAGAGGTGGGGTGATGCATAAAACCAGAGTTTGATATAAGCACAGGTACCGTTCCAAAAACCAACTATGGAATAGAAAAGACCTATACCTTTCTCAGGGAAAGGGACTCAAAACCCCATATTTCCCGCAGAGGAATATATCTGACTAGTAAGAATCTTAAAACCTATGTATTGATATGTCTCCTTAAGGGAATCAAGTGTGTCTAGACTGGCATAAACATGGCAGCGAGAATCAGCTCAAACCCACTATAAAAAGGAATTTCAAAAACAAAACAAAAAAACTGGGAAATTCTTTACAATTCCTTCAGGGTCTCTGATGAAACCTGGAATGACCCTATCTACAACGACAGCTGGATGTGGCATAAGGCTGGACACTTGGGACTAAGAGGATTGGTGAGATTGGCTGAGCTAATGCAGACCCTTTAAAGCAATAATGCCTGGCACCCATTTCATGGGTCCCAACTCTCCAGGTTGAAGGGAATATTACTACAGCTATAGCATGTACGGGAAACATAGAGAACGGACACACTGTGAATACGAAAAGTTTCTAAAACTCAACGAATAGTCCCTCTCCTGGTGCTCCGGTTTGACTTTCCATCTGCTTTAATATCAACCTCCCAACTTGGAGAGACAGCCCCTTTAACCTCCTGGTTCGCAAAGGTTGCCAATTTGGCAGAGGATGAAAGGGAAGAGGGAGAACCAATGAGAGAGTAGCTGTTAGGCATTTGGACGGGCACATATCACTCTAAGTTCCCGGCAGGAAGAAGAATTAACCAAAGTCTCAGCCCCCCACTGGGAACCAGCATAGGTCCTGAACCAAAATTTTGGACTTGCGGTCAGCTCACAAAAAACGAGTTGAAAAATGGAGCTCAGGGGCACAGCAATTCACAAACTGGCCAAGTAATAAAGGACAAGTATCGTCCAAAAATCTGTTGAGGGAAGGCAACGAAGCAGAGTTGAAAGCGAGGCAGAATAGCAGGAAACAGATTTCAAGATGTACGTTGGAATTGTCTTTAAAGCACAGGAAGAGGGGCACAACTTCGACAATGATGCACTTGGCCAAAAAGGGCGTATGCGTTTTCTCCTGAATATATCCAGGAGAAAACGCAAACGCCCTTTTTGGCCAAGCAAGCAAGCGGGCAATGCAAATCTGCACTACAAAGAAGTATCACTTCCCACCGGTCAAAAGGGACATCCACAAAATGTGTAAAAACCAGAAAGGCAAGACAGGCCCTGGAGAACAGGGAGCCTTGTTATGCTGATGGGCGGCATGTAAATTGACAACTGCCTCTCTGGAGGAGTACATTGTGTTCCCTAAAACAAGTAAAGAACAGAGCTACAGAGCCAAGGGCACTTCCAGTCTAGGGAATATACCTTGGGAAAACTGAAAATCAATAAGACAGAGCCACCCCAAAATTTAGGGCTGCACTGCTTACAAGGACCTCAACATGGGTACACCTTAAATATCCCAGGAAATATAATAATGGTTCAAAAAATTGTGGTACTTACGTACCATGGAATATCCCTCAGCCATGAAATCAATGTCATAAGACCAGTAGCAGCAAAATGGGTGGATTCAGGTACGATGATTCTAAGTGAAAGAAGTCACACAGAAAAAGAAACTTATCATAAGATATCACTTATGAAGATCCTGTAAACATGGCTACACTTGAACTGAGTTAGGAAAGAGAACAGTGTCTCTCATTTAGAAAACACTCTTATGCCTGCTTAAGGGAGAAGGAGAGGTGGGGTGATGCATAAAACCAGAGTTTGATATAAGCACAGGTACCGTTCCAAAAACCAACTATGGAATAGACAAGACCTACACCTTCCTCAGTGAAAGGGACTCAAAACCCCATAGTTCCCGCAGAGGAATATATCTGACTAGTAAGAATCTTAAAACCTATGTATTGATATGTCTCCGTAAGGGAATCAAGTTTGTCTAGACTGGCATAAACATGGCAGCGAGAATCAGCTCAAACCCACTATAAAAAGGAATTTTAAAACAAAACAAAAAAACTGGGAAATTCTTTACAATTCCTTCAGGGTCTCTGATGAAACCTGGAATGACCCTATCTACAATGACAGCTGGAAGTGGCATAAGGCTGGACACTTGGGACTGAGAGGATTGGTGAGATTGGCTGAGCAAATGCAGACCCTTTAAAGCAATAATGCCTGGCACCCATTCCATGGGTCCCAACTCTCCAGGTTGAAGGGAATATTACTACAGCTATAGCATGTACGGGAAATATAGAGAACGGACACACTGTGAATACGAAAAGTTTCTAAAACTCAACGAATAGTCCCTCTCCTGGTGCTCCGGTTTGACTTTCCATCTGCTTTACTATCAATCTCCCAACTTGGAGAGACAGCCCCTTTAACCTCCTGGTTCGCACAGGTTGCCAATTTGGCAGAGGATGAAAGGGAAGAGGGAGAACCAATGAGAGAGTAGCTGTTAGGCATTTGGACGGGCACATATCACTCTAAGTTCCCGGCAGGAAGAAGAATTAACCAAAGTCTCAGCCCCCCACTGGGAACCAGCATAGGTCCTGAACCAAAATTTTGGACTTGCGGTCAGCTCACAAAAAACGAGTTGAAAAATGGAGCTCAGGGGCACAGCAATTCACAAACTGGCCAAGTAATAAAGGACAAGTATCGTCCAAAAATCTGTTGAGGGAAGGCAACGAAGCAGAGTTGAAAGCGAGGCAGAATAGCAGGAAACAGATTTCAAGAGGTAGGTTGGAATTGCCTTTAAAGCACAGGAAGAGGGGCACAACTTCGACAATGATGCACTTGGCCAAAAAGGGCGTATGCGTTTTCTCCTGAATATATTCAGGAGAAAACGCATACGCCCTTTTTGGCCAAGCAAGCAAGCGGGCAATGCAAATCTGCACTACAAAGAAGTATCACTTCCCACCGGTCAAAAGGGACATCCACAAAATGTGTAAAAACCAGAAAGGCAAGACAGGCCCTGGAGAACAGGGAGCCTTGTTATGCTGATGGGCGGCATGTAAATTGACAACTGCCTCTCTGGAGGAGTACATTGTTTTCCCTAAAAGAAGTAAAGAACAGAGCTACAGAGCCAAGGGCACTTCAAGTCTAGGGAATATACGTTGGAAAAACTGAAAATCAATAAGACAGAGCCACCCCAAAATTTAGGGCTGCACTGCTTACAAGGACCTCAACTTGGGTACACCTTAAATATCCCAGGAAATATAATAATGGTTCAAAAAATTGTGGTACTTACGTAGGATGGAATATCCCTCAGCCATGAAATCAATGTCATAAGACCAGTAGCAGCAAAGTGGGTGGATTCAGGTACAATGATTCTAAGTGAAATAAGTCACAGAGAAAAAGAAACTTATCATAAGATATCACTTATGAAGATCCTGTAAACATGGCTACACTTGAACTGAGTTAGGAAAGAGAACAGTGTCTCACATTTAGAAAACACTCTTATGCCTGCTTAAGGGGGAAGGAGAGGTGGGGTGATGCATAAAACCAGAGTTTGATATAAACACAGGTACCGTTCCAAACACCAACTATGGAATAGACAAGACCTATACTTTCTCAGGGAAAGGGACTCAAAACCCCATATTTCCCGCAGAGGAATATATCTGACTAGTAAGAATCTTAAAACCTATGTATTGATATGTCTCCGTAAGGGAATTACATGTGTCTAGACTGGCATAAACATGGCAGCGAGAATCAGCTCAAACCCACTATAAAAATGGATTTCAAAAACAAAACAAAAAAACTGGGAAATTCTTTACAATTCCTTCAGGGTCTCTGATGAAACCTGGAATGACCCTATCTACAACGACAGCTGGATGTGGCATAAGTCTGGACACTTGGTACTGAGAGGATTGGTGAGAGTGGGTGAGCAAATGCAAACCCTATAAAGCAATAATGCATGGCACCCATTCCATGGGTCCCAACTCTCCAGGTTGAAGGGAATATTACTGCAGTTATAACATGTACGGGAAACCTAGAGAACGGACACACTGGGAATACGAAAGGTTTCTAAAACTCAACGAATAGTCCATCTCCTGGTGCTCCGGTTTGACTTTCCATCTGCTTTACTATCAACCTCCCAACTTGGAGAGACAGCCCCTTTAACCTCCTGGTTCGCACAGGTTGCCAATTTGGCAGAGGATGAAAGTGAAGAGGGAGAACCAATGAGAGAGTAGCTGTTAGGCATTTGGACGGGCACATATCACTGTAATTTCCCGGCAGGAAGAAGAATTAACCAAAGTCTCAGCCACCCTCCGGGAACCAGTATAGGTCCTGAACCAAAATTTTGGACTTGCGGTCAGCTCACAAAAAACGAGTTGAAAAATGGAGCTCAGGGGCACAGCAATTCACAAACTGGCCGAGTAATAAAGGACAACTATCGTTCAAAAATCTGTTGAGGGAAGGCAACGAGGCGGACTTGAAAGCGAGGCAGAATAGCAGGAAACAGATTTCAAGAGGTACGTTGGAATCACCTTTAAAGCACAGGAAGAGGGGCACAACTTCGACAATGATGCACTTGGCCAAAAAGGGCGTATGCATTTTCTCTTGAATATATTAAGGAGAAAACGCATACGCCCTTTTTGGCCAAGCAAGCAAGCGGGCAATGCAAATCTGCACTACAAAGAAGTATCACTTCCCACCGGTCAAAAGGGACATCCACAAAATGTGTAAAAACCAGAAAGGGAAGACAGGCCCCGGAGAACAGGGAGCCTTGTTATGCTGTTGGGCGGGATGTAAATTGCCAACTGCCTTTCTGGAGGAGTGCACTGTGTTCCCTAAAACAAGTAAAGAACAGAGCTACAGAGCCAAGGGCACTTCCAGTCTAGGGAATATACCTAGGGAAAATTGAAAATCAATAAGACAGAGCCACCCCAAAATTTAGGGCTGCACTGCTTACAAGGACCTCAACTTGGGTACACCTTAAATATCCCAGGAAATATAAAAATGGTTCAAAAAATTGTGGTATTTACGTACGATGGAATATCCCTCAGCCATGAAATCAATGTCATAAGACAACTAGCAGCAAAATGGGTGGATTCAGGTAGGATGATTCTAAGTGAAACAAGTCACACAGAAAAAGAAACTTATCATAAGATATCACTTATGAAGATACTGTAAACATGGCTACACTTGAACTGAGTTAGGAAAGAGAACAATGACCCACATTTAGAAAACACTCTTATGCCTGCTTTTGGGGGAAGGAGAGGTGGGGTGATGCATAAAACCAGAGTTTGATATAAGCACAGGTACCGTTCCAAAAACCAACTATGGAATAGACAAGACCTACACCTTCCTCAGTGAAAGGGACTCAAAACCCCATATTTCCCGCAGAGGAATATATCTGACTAGTAAGAATCTTAAAACCTATGCATTGATATGTCTCCGTAAGGGAATCAAGTGTGTCTAGACTGGCATAAACATGGCAGCGAGAATCAGCTCAAACCCACTATAAAAAGGAATTTCAAAAACAAAACAAAAAAACTGGGAAATTCTTTACAATTCCTTCAGGGTCTCTGATGAAACCTGGAATGACCCTATCAACAATGACAGCTGGATGTGGCATAAGGAGGGACAATTGGGACTGAGACGATTGGTGAGATTGGGTGAGCAAAAGCAGACCCTTTAAAGCACAAATGCCTGGCACCCATTCTATGGGTCCCACCTCTCCAGGGTGAAGGGAATATTACTACAGCTATAACATGTACGGGAAACCTAGAGAACGGACACACTGTGAATACGAAAGGTTTCTAAAACTCAACGAATACTCCCTCTCCTGGTGCTCCGGTTTGACTTTCCATCTGCTTTACTATCAACCTCCCAACTTGGAGAGACAGCCCCTTTAACCTCCTGGTTCGCACAGGTTGCCAATTTGGCAGAGGATGAAAGGGAAGAGGGAGAACCAATGAGAGAGTAGCTGTTAGTCATTTGGACGGGCACATATCACTGTAATTTCCCGGCAGGAAGAAGAATTAACCAAAGTCTCAGCCACCCTCCGGGAACCAGTATAGGTCCTGAACCAAAATTTTGGACTTGCGGTCAGCTCACAAAAAACGAGTTGAAAAATGGAGCTCAGGGGCACAGCAATTCACAAACTGGCCGAGTAATAAAGGACAACTATCGTCCAAAAATCTGTTGAGGGAAGGCAACGAGGCGGACTTGAAAGCGAGGCAGAATAGCAGGAAACAGATTTTAAGAGGTACGTTGATATCGCCTTTAAAGCGCAGGAAGAGGGGCACAACTTCGACAATGATGCACTTGGCCAAAAAGGGTGTATGCGTTTTCTCCTGAATATATTCAGGAGAAAACGCATACGACTTTTTTGGCCAAGCAAGCAAGCGGGCAATGCAAATCTGCACTACAAAGAAATATCACTTCCCACCGGTCAAAAGGGACATCCACAAAATGTGTAAAAACAAGAAAGGGAAGACAGGCCCCGGAGAACAGGGAGCCTTGTTATGCTGTTGGGCGGGATGTGAATTGCCAACTGCCTCTCTGGAGGAGTGCATTGTGTTCCCTAAAACAAGTAAAGAACAGAGCTACAGAGCCAAGGGCACTTCCAGTCTAGGGAATATACCTTGGGAAAACTGAAAATCAATAAGACAGAGCCACCCCAAAATTTAGGGCTGCACTGCTTACAAGGACCTCAACTTGGGTACACCTTAAATATCCCAGGAAATATAAAAATGGTTCAAAAAATTGTGGTATTTACGTACGATGGAATATCCCTCAGCCATGAAATCAATGTCATAAGAACAGTAGCAGCAAAATGGCTGGATTCAGGTAGGATGATTCTAAGTGAAATAAGTCACACAGAAAAAGAAACTTATCATAAGATATCATTTATGAAGATCCTGTAAACATGGCTACACTTGAACTGAGTTAGGAAAGAGAAGAGTGTCTCACATTTAGAAAAAACTCTTATGCCTGCTTAAGGGTGAAGGAGATGTGGGGTGATACATAAAAAGAGAGTTTGATATAAGCACATGTACCGTTCCATAAACCAACTATGGAATAGACAAGACCTACACCTTCCTCAGTGAAAGGGACTCAAAACCCCATATTTCCCACAGAGGAATATATCTGACTAGTAAGAATCTTAAAACCTATGTATTGATATGTCTCCGTAAGGGAATCAAGTGTGTCTAGACTGGCATTAATATGGCAGCGAGAATCAGCTCAAACCCACTATAAAAAGGAATTTCAAAAACAAAACAAAAAAACTGGGAAATTCTTTACAATTCCTTCAGGGTCTCTGATGAAACCTGGAATGACCCTATCTACAACGACAGCTGGATGTGGCATAAGGAGGGACACTTGGGACTGAGACGATTGGTGAGATTGTGTGAGCAAATGCAGACCCTTTAAAACACAAATGCCTGGCACCCATTCCATAGGTCCCAACTCTCCAGGTTGAAGGGAATATTACTACAGCTATAACATGTACGGGAAACCTAGAGAACGGACACACTGGGAATACGAAAGGTTTCTAAAACTCAACGAATAGTCCATCTCCTGGTGCTCCGGTTTGACTTTCCATCTGCTTTACTATCAACCTCCCAACTTGGAGAGACAGCCCCTTTAAACTCCTGGTTCGCACAGGTTGCCAATTTGGCAGAGGATGAAAGGGAAGAGGGATAACCAATGAGAGAGTAGCTGTTAGGCATTTGGACGGGCACATATCACTGTAATTTCCCGGCAGGAAGAAGAATTAACCAAAGTCACAGCCACCCACCGGGAACCAGTATAGGTCCTGAACCAAAATTTTGGACTTGCGGTCAGCTCACAAAAAACAAGTTGAAAAATGGAGCTCAGGGGCACAGCAATTCACAAACTGGCCGAGTAATAAAGGACAACTATCGTCCAAAAATCTGTTGAGGGAAGGCAACGAGGCGGACTTGAAAGCGAGGCAGAATAGCAGGAAACAGATTTCAAGAGGTACGTTGGAATCACCTTTAAAGCACAGGAAGAGGGGCACAACTTCGACAACGATGCACTTGGCCAAAGAGGGCGTATGCGTTTTCTCCTGAATATATTCAGGAGAAAACGCATACGCCCTTTTTGGCCAAGCAAGCAAGCGGGCAATGCAAATCTGCACTTCAAAGAAGTATCACTTCCCACCGGTCAAAAGGGACATCCACAAAATGTGTAAAACCCAGAAAGGCAAGACAGGACCTGGAGAATTGGGAGCCTTGTTATGCTGTTGGGCGGGATGTAAATTGCCAACTGCCTCTCTGGAGGAGTACATTGTGTTCCCTAAAACAAGTAAAGAACAGAGCTACAGAGCCAAGGGCACTTCCAGTCTAGGGAATATACCTTGGGAAAACTGAAAATCAATAAGACAGAGCCACCCCAAAATTTAGGGCTGCACTGCTTACAAGGACCTCAACTTGGGTACACCTTAAGTATCCCAGGAAATATAAAAATGGTTCAAAAAATTGTGGTATTTATGTACGATGGAATATCCCTCACTCATGAAATCAATGTCATAAGACCAGTAGCAGCAAAATGGGTGGATTCAGGTAGGATGATTTTAAGTGAAATAAGTCACACAGAAAAAGAAACTTATCATAAGATATCACTTATGAAGATCCTGTAAACATGGCTACACTTGAACTGAGTTAGGAAAGAGAACAGTGTCTCACATTTAGAAAAAACTGTTATGCCTGCTTAAGGGTGAAGGAGAGGTGGGGAGATGCATAAAACCAGAGTTTGATATAAGCACAGGTACCGTTCCAAAAACCAACTATGGAATAGACAAGACCTACACCTTAATCAGTGAAAGGGACTCAAAACCCATATTTCCCACAGAGGAATATATCTGACTAGTAAGAATCTTAAAACCTATGCATTGATATGTCTCCGTAAGGGAATCAAGTGTGTCTAGACTGGCATAAACATGGCAGCGAGAATCAGCTCAAACCCACTATAAAAAGGAATTTCAAAAACAAAACAAAAAAACTGGGAAAATCTTTACAATTCCTTCAGGGTCTCTGATGAAACCTGGAATGACCCTATCTACAACGACAGCTGGATGTGGCAAAAGGAGGGACAATTGGGACTGAGACGATTGGTGAGATTGGGTGAGCAAATGCAGACCCTTTAAAGCACAAATGCCTGGCACCCATTCCATGGGTCCCAACTCTCCAGGTTGAAGGGAATATTACTACAGCTATAACATGTACGGGAAACCAAGAGAACGGAACCACTGTGAATACGAAAGGTTTCTAAAACTCAACGAATAGTCCCTCTCCTGGTGCTCCGGTTTGACTTTCCATCTGCTTTACTATCAACCTCCCAAATTGTAGAGACAGCCCCTTTAACCTCCTGGTTCGCACAGGTTGCCAATTTGGCAGAGGATGAAAGGGAAGAGGGAGAAGCAATGAGAGAGTAGCTGTTAGTCATTTGGACGGGCACATATCACTGTAATTTCCCGGCAGGAAGAAGAATTAACCAAAGTCACAGCCACCCACCGGGAACCAGTATAAGTCCTGAACCAAAATTTTGGACTTGCGGTCAGCTCACCAAAAACGAGTTGAAAAATGGAGCTCAGGGGCACAGCAAATCACAAACTGGCCGAGTAATAAAGGACAACTATCGTCCAAAAATCTGTTGAGGGAAGGAAACGAGGCGGACTTGAAAGCGAGGCAGAATAGCAGGAAACAGATTTCAAGAGGTACGTTGGAATCACCTTTAAAGCACAGGAAGAGGGGCACAACTTCGACAATGATGCACTTGGCCAAAAAGGGCGTATGCGTTTTCTCCTGAATATATTCAGGAGAAAACGCATACGCCCTTTTTGGCCAAGCAAGCAAGCGGGCAATGCAAATCTGCACTACAAAGAAGTATCACTTCCCACCGGTCAAAAGGGACATCCACAAAATGTGTAAAAACCAGAAAGGGAAGACAGGCCCCGGAGAACAGGGAGCCTTGTTATGCTGTTGGGCGGGATATAAATTGCCAACTGCCTCTCTGGAGGAGTGCATTGTGTTCCCTAAAACAAGTAAAGAACAGAGCTACAGAGCCAAGGGCACTTCCAGTCTAGGGAATATACCTTGGGAAAACTGAAAATCAATAAGACAGAGCCACCCCAAAATTTAGGGCTGCACTGCTTACAAGGACCTCAACTTGGGTACACCTTAAATATCCCAGGAAATATAAAAATGGTTCAAAAAATTGTGGTATTTACGTACGATGGAATATCCCTCAGCCATGAAATCAATGTCATAAGACCAGTAGCAGCAAAATGCGTGGATTTAGGTACGATGATTCTAAGTGAAATAAGTCACACAGAAAAAGAAACTTATCATAAGATATCACTTATGAAGATCCTGTAAACATGGCTACACTTGAACTGAGTTAGGAAAGAGAACAGTGTCTCACATTTAGAAAACACTCTTATGCCTGCTTAAGGGGGAAGGAGATGTGGGGTGATGCATAAAACCAGAGTTTGATATAAGCACAGGTACCGTTCCATAAACCAACTATGGAATAGACAAGACCTACACCTTCCTCAGTGAAAGGGACTCAAAACCCCATATTTCCCACAGAGGAATATATCTGACTAGTAAGAATCTTAAAACCTATGTATTGATATGTCTCTGTAAGGGAATCAAGTGTGTCTAGACTGGCATAAATATGGCAGCGAGAATCAGCTCAAACCCACTATAAAAAGGAATTTCAAAAACAAAACAAAAAAACTGGGAAATTCTTTACAATTCCTTCAGGGTCTCTGATGAAACCTGGAATGACCCTATCTAAAACGACAGCTGGATGTGGCATAAGGAGGGACAATTGGGACTGAGACGATAGGTGAGATTGGGTGAGCAAATGCAGACCCTTTAAAGCACAAATGCCTGGCACACATTCCATGGGTCCCAACTCTCCAGGTTGAAGGGAATATTACTACAGCTATAACATGTACGGGAAACCTAGAGAACGGACACACTGTGAATACGAAAGTTTTCTAAAACTCAACGAATAATCCCTCTCCTGGTGCTCCAGTTTGACTTTCCATCTGCTTTACTATCAACCTCCCAACTTGGAGAGACAGCCCCTTTAACCTCCTGTTTCGCACAGGTTGCCAATTTGGCAGAGGATGAAAGGGAAGAGGGAGAACCAATGAGAGAGTAGCTGTTAGGCATTTGGACGGGCACATATCACTGTAATTTCCCGGCAGGAAGAAGAATTAACCAAAGTCTCAGCCCCCCACGGGGAACCAGTATAGGTCCTGAACCAAAATTTTGGACTTGCAGTCAGCTCACCATAAACGAGTTGAAAAATGGAGCTCAGGGGCACAGCAATTCACAAACTGGCCGAGTAATAAAGGACAACTATCGTCCAAAAATCTGTTGAGGGAAGGCAACGAGGCGGACTTGAAAGCGAGGCAGAATAGCAGGAAACAGATTTCAAGAGGCAAGTTGGAATCGCCTTTAAAGCACAGGAAGAGGGGCACAACTTCGACAATGATGCACTTGGCCAAAAAGGGCGTATGCATTTTCTCATGAATATATTCAGGAAAAAACGCATATGCCCTTTTTGGCCAAGCAAGCAAGCGGGCAATGCAAATCTGCACTACAAAGAAGTATCACTTCCCACTGGTCAAAACGGACATTACAAAATGTGTAAAAACCAGAAAGGCAAGACAGGCCCTGGAGGACAGGGAGCCTTGTTATGCTGATGGGCGGGATGTAAACTGCCAACTGCCTCTCTGGAGGTGTGCATTGTGTTCCCTAAAACAAGTAAAGAACAGAGCTACAGAGCCAAGGGCACTTCCAGTCTAGGGAATATACCTTGGGAAAACTGAAAATCAATAAGACACAGCCACCCCAAAATTTAGGGCTGCACTGCTTACAAGGACCTCAACTTGGGTACACCTTAAATATCCCAAGAAATATAAAAATGGTTCAAAAAACTGTGTTACCTACATAGGATGGAATATCCCTCAGCCATGAAATCAATGTCATAAGACCAGTAGCAGCAAAATGGGTGGATTCAGGTACGATGATTCTAAGTGAAATAAGTCACAGAGAAAAAGAAACTTATCATAAGATATCACTAATGAAGATCCTGTAAACATGGCTACACTTGAACTGAGTTAGGAAAGAGAACAGTGTCTCACATTTAGAAAACACTCTTATGCCTGTCTAAGGGGGAAGGAGAGGTGGGGTGATGCATAAAACCAGAGTTTGATATAAACACAGGTACCGTTCCAAAAACCAACTATGGAATAGACAAGACCTACACCTTCCTCAGTGAAAGGGACTCAAAACCCCATATTTCCCGCAGAGGAATATATCTGACTAGTAAGAATCTTAAAACCTATGTATTGATATGTCTCCGTAAGGGAATCAAGTGTGTCTTGACTGGCATAGACATGGCAGCGAGAATCAGCTCAAACCCACTTTGAAAAGAAATTTCAAAAACAAAACAAAAAAACTGGGAAATTCTTTACAATTCCTTCAGGGTCTCTGGTGAAACATGGAATGACACTATCTACAATGACAGCTGGATGTGGCATAAGGTTGGACACTTGGGACTGAGAGGATTGGTGAGATTGGGTGAGCAAGTGCAGAAACTTTAAAGCAATAATGCATGGCACCCATTCCATGGGTCCAAACTCTCCAGGTTGAAGGGAATATTACTACACCTATAACATGTACGGGAAACCTAGAGAACGGACACACTGTGAATACGAAAGGTTTCTAAAACTCAACGAATAGTCCCACTCCTGGTGCTCCGATTTGACTTTACACCTGCTTTACTATCATCCTCCCAACTTGGAGAGACAGCCCCTTTAACCTCTTGGTTCACACACGTTGCCAATTTGGCAGAGGATGAAAGGGAAGAGGGAGAACCAATGAGAGAGTAGCTGTTAGGCATTTGAAAGGGCACATATTACTGTAATTTCCCGGCAGGAAGAAGAATTAACCAAAGTCTCAGCCACCCTCCGGGAACCAGCATAGTTGCTGAACCAAAATTTCGGACTTGCGGTCAGCTCACCAAAAACGAGTTGAAAAATGGAGCTCAGGGGCACAGCAATTCACAAACTGGCCGAGTAATAAAGGACAACTATCGTCCAAAAATCTGTTGAGGGAAGGCAACGAGGCGGACTTGAAAGCGAGGCAGAATAGCAGGAAACAGATTTCAAGAGGTACGTTGGAATCGCCTTTATAGCACAGGAAGAGGGGCACAACTTCGACAATGATGCACTTGGCCAAAAAGGGTGTATGCGTTTTCTGCTGAATATATTCAGGAGATAACGCATACGCCCTTTTTGGCCAAGCAAGCAAGCGGGCAATGCAAATCTGCACTACAAAGAAGTATCACTTCCCACCGGTCAAAAGGGACATCCACAAAATGTGTAAAAACCAGAAAGGCAAGGCAGGCCCTGGAGAACAGGGAGCATTGTTATGCTGATGGGCGGGATGTAAATTGCCAACTGCCTCTCTGGAGGAGTACATTGTGTTCCCTAAAACAAGTAAAGAACAGAGCTACAGAGCCAAGGGCACTTCCAGTCTAGGGAATATACCTTGGGAAAACTGAAAATCAATAAGACACAGCCACCCCAAAATTTAGGGCTGCACTGCTTACAAGGACCTCAACTTGGGTACACCTTAAATATCCCAGGAAATATAAAAATGGTTCAAAAAATTGTGGTACTTACGTACGATGGAATATCCCTCAGCCATGAAATCAATGTCATAAGACCAGTAGCAGCAAAATGGGTGGATTCAGGTACGATGATTCTAAGTGAAATAAGTCACAAGGAAAAAGAAACTTATCATAAGATATCACTTATGAAGATCCTGTAAACATGGCTACACTTGAACTGAGTTAGGAAAGAGAACAGTGTCTCTCATTTAGAAAACACTCTTATGCCTGCTTAAGGGAGAAGGAGAGGTGGGGTGATGCATAAAACCAGAGTTTGATATAAGCACAGGTACCGTTCCAAAAACCAACTATGGAATAGACAAGAACTACACCTTCCTCAGTGAAAGGGACTCAAAACCCCATAGTTCCCGCAGAGGAATATATCTGACTAGTAAGAATCTTAAAACCTATGTATTGATATGTCTCCATAAGGGAATCAAGTTTGTCTAGACTGGCATAAACATGGCAGCGAGAATCAGCTCAAACCCACTATAAAAAGGAATTTTAAAACAAAACAAAAAAACTGGGAAATTCTTTACAATTCCTTCAGGGTCTCTGATGAAACCTGGAATGACCCTATCTACAATGACAGCTGGAAGTGGCATAAGGCTGGACACTTGGGACTGAGAGGATTGGTGAGATTGGCTGAGCAAATGCAGACCCTTTAAAGCAATAATGCCTGGCACCCATTCCATGGGTCCCAACTCTCCAGGTTGAAGGGAATATTACTACAGCTATAGCATGTACGGGAAATATAGAGAACGGACACACTGTGAATACGAAAAGTTTCTAAAACTCAACGAATAGTCCCTCTCCTGGTGCTCCGGTTTGACTTTCCATCTGCTTTACTATCAACCTCCCAGCATGGAGAGACAGACCCTTTAACTTCCTGGTTCGCACAGGTTTCCAATTTGGCAGAGGATGAAAGGGAAGAGGGAGAACCAATGAGAGAGTAGCTGTTACGCAGTTGGACGGGCACATATCACTGTAATTTCCCGGCAGGAAGAAGAATTAACCAAAGTCTCAGCCACCCACCGGGAACCAGCATAGGTAATGAACCAAAATTTTGGACTTGCGGTCAGCTCACCAAAAACGAGTTGAAAAATGGAGCTCAGGGGCACAGCAATTCACAGACTGGCCGAGTAATAAAGGACAACTATCGTCCAAAAATCTGTTGAGGGAAGGCAACTAGGTGGACTTGAAAGCGAGGCAGAATAGCTGGAAACAGATTTCAAGAGGTACGTTGGAATCGCCTTTAAAGCACAGGAAGAGGGGCACAACTTCGACAATGATGCACTTGGCCAAAAAGGGCGTATGCGTTTTCTCCTGAATATATTCAGGAGAAAACGCATACGCCCTTTTTGGCCAAGCAAGCAAGCGGGCAATGCAAATCTGCACTACAAAGAAGTATCACTTCCCACCGGTCAAAAGGGACATCCACAAAATGTGTAAAAACCAGAAAGGCAAGAAAGGCCCTGGAGAACAGGGAGCCTTGTTATGCTGATGGGCGGGATAAAAATTGCCAACTGCCTCTCTGGAGGAGTACATTGTGTTCCCTAAAACAAGTAAAGAACAGAGCTACAGAGCCAAGGGCACTTCCAGTCTAGGGAATATACCTTGGGAAAACTGAAAATCAATAAGACAGAGCCACCCCAAAATTTAGGGCTGCACTGCTTACAAGGACCTCAACTTGGGTACACCTTAAATATCCCAGGAAATATAAAAATGGTTCAAAAAATTGTGGTACTTACGTACGATGGAATATCCCTCAGCCATGAAATCAATGTCATAAGACCAGTAGCAGTAAAATGGGTGGATTCAGGTACGATGATTCTAAGTGAAATAAGTCACACAGAAAAAGAAACTTATCATAAGATATCACTTAAGAAGATCCTGTAAACATGGCTACACTTGAACTGAGTTAGGAAAGAGAAGAGTGTCTCACATTTAGAAAACACTCTTATGCCTGCTTAAGGGGGAAGGAGAGGTGGGGTGATGCATAAAACCAGAGTTTGATATAAGCACAGGTACCGTTCCAAAAACCAACTATGGAATAGACAAGACCTACACCTTCCTCAGTGAAAGGGACTCAAAACCCCATATTTCCCGCAGAGGAATATATCTGACTAGTAAGAATCTTAAAACCTATGCATTGATATGTCTCCGTAAGGGAATGAAGTGTGTCTAGACTGGCATTAATATGGCAGCGAGAATCAGCTCAAACCCACTATAAAAAGGAATTTCAAAAACAAAACAAAAAAACTGGGAAATTCTTTACAATTCCTTCAGGGTCTCTGATGAAACCTGGAATGACCCTATCTACAACGACAGCTGGATGTGGCATAAGGAGGGACACTTGGGACTGAGACGATTGGTGAGATTGTGTGAGTAAATGCAGACCCTTTAAAGCACAAATGCCTGGCACCCATTCCATAGGTCCCAACTCTCCAGGTTGAAGGGAATATTACTACAGCTATAACATGTACGGGAAACCTAGAGAACGGACACACTGGGAATACGAAAGGTTTCTAAAACTCAACGCATAGTCCATCTCCTGGTGCTCCGGTTTGACTTTCCATCTGCTTTACTATCAACCTCCCAACTTGGAGAGACAGCCCTTTTAACCTCCTGGTTCGCACAGGTTGCCAATTTGGCAGAGGATGAAAGGGAAGAGGGAGAACCAATGAGAGAGTAGCTGTTAGGCATTTGGACGGGCACATATCACTGTAATTTCCCGGCAGGAAGAAGAATTAACCAAAGTCTCAGCCACCCTCCGGGAACCAGTATAGGTCCTGAACCCAAATTTTGGACTTGCGGTCAGCTCACAAAAAACGAGTTGAAAAATGGAGCTCAGGGGCACAGCAATTCACAAACTGGCCGAGTAATAAAGGACAACTATCGTCCAAAAATCTGTTGAGGGAAGGCAACGAGGCGGACTTGAAAGCGAGGCAGAATAGCAGGAAACAGATTTCAAGAGGTACGTTGGAATCGCCTTTAAAGCGCAGGAAGAGGGGCACCACTTCGACAATGATGCACTTGGCCAAAAAGGGTGTATGCGTTTTCTCCTGAATATATTCAGGAGAAAACGCATACGACTTTTTTGGCCAAGCAAGCAAGCGGGCAATGCAAATCTGCACTACAAAGAAGTATCACTTCCCACCGGTCAAAAGGGACATCCACAAAATGTGTAAAAACAAGAAAGGGAAGACAGGCCCCGGAGAACAGGGAGCCTTGTTATGCTGTTGGGCGGGATGTGAATTGCCAACTGCCTCTCTGGAGGAGTGCATTGTGTTCCCTAAAACAAGTAAAGAACAGAGCTACAGAGCCAAGGGCACTTCCAGTCTAGGGAATATACCTTGGGAAAACTGAAAATCAATAAGACAGAGCCACCCCAAAATTTAGGGCTTCACTGCTTACAAGGACCTCAACTTGGGTACACCTTAAATATCCCAGGAAATATAAAAATGGTTCAAAAAATTGTGGTATTTACGTACGATGGAATATCCCTCAGCCATGAAATCAATGTCATAAGAACAGTAGCAGCAAAATGGCTGGATTCAGGTAGGATGATTCTAAGTGAAATAAGTCACACAGAAAAAGAAACTTATCATAAGATATCATTTATGAAGATCCTGTAAACATGGCTACACTAGAACTGAGTTAGGAAAGAGAAGAGTGTCTCACATTTAGAAAAAACTCTTATGCCTGCTTAAGGGTGAAGGAGATGTGGGGTGATACATAAAAAGAGAGTTTGATATAAGCACATGTACCGTTCCATAAACCAACTATGGAATAGACAAGACCTACACCTTCCTCAGTGAAAGGGACTCAAAACCCCATATTTCCCACAGAGGAATATATCTGACTAGTAAGAATCTTAAAACCTATGTATTGATATGTCTCCGTAAGGGAATCAAGTGTGTCTAGACTGGCATTAATATGGCAGCGAGAATCAGCTCAAACCCACTATAAAAAGGAATTTCAAAAACAAAACAAAAAAACTGGGAAATTCTTTACAATTCCTTCAGGGTCTCTGATGAAACCTGGAATGACCCTATCTACAACGACAGCTGGATGTGGCATAAGGAGGGACACTTGGGACTGAGACGATTGGTGAGATTGTGTGAGCAAATGCAGACCCTTTAAAGCACAAATGCCTGGCACCCATTCCTTAGGTCCCAACTCTCCAGGTTGAAGGGAATATTACTACAGCTATAACATGTACGGGAAACCTAGAGAACGGACACACTGGGAATACGAAAGGTTTCTAAAACTCAACGAATAGTCCATCTCCTGGTGCTCCGGTTTGACTTTCCATCTGCTTTACTATCAACCTCCCAACTTGGAGAGACAGCCCCTTTAACCTCCTGGTTCGCGCAGGTTGCCAATTTGGCAGAGGATGAAAGGGAAGAGGGAGAACCAATGAGAGAGTAGCTGTTAGGCATTTGGACGGGCACATATCACTGTAATTTCCCGGCAGGAAGAAGAATTAACCAAAGTCACAGCCACCCACCGGGAACCAGTATAGGTGCTGAACCAAAATTTTGGACTTGCGGTCAGCTCACAAAAAACAAGTTGAAAAATGGAGCTCAGGGGCACAGCAATTCACAAACTGGCCGAGTAATAAAGGACAACTATCGTCCAAAAATCTGTTGAGGGAAGGCAACGAGGCGGACTTGAAAGCGAGGCAGAATAGCAGGAAACAGATTTCAAGAGGTACGTTGGAATCACCTTTAAAGCACAGGAAAGGGGCACAACTTCGACAGTGATGCACTTGGCCAAAAAGGGCGTATGCGTTTTCTCCTGAATATATTCAGGAGTAAACGCATACGCCCTTTTTGGCCAAGCAAGCAAGCGGGCAATGCAAATCTGCACTACA
The DNA here is from genome assembly GCF_949752795.1 of Hyperoodon ampullatus. NCBI lineage: Eukaryota > Metazoa > Chordata > Mammalia > Artiodactyla > Ziphiidae > Hyperoodon > Hyperoodon ampullatus. Next base: position 1,720,621 of record NW_027640666.1, on the reverse strand, counting down.
AAGAAGTATCACTTCCCACCGGTCAAAAGGGACATCCACAAAATGTGTAAAAACCAGAAAGGGAAGACAGGCCCCGGAGAACAGGGAGCCTTGTTATGCTGATGGGCGGGATGTAAATTGCCAACTGCCTCTCTGGAGGAGTGCATTGTGTTCCCTAAAACAAGCAAACAACAGAGCTACAGAGCCAAGGGCACTTCCAGTCTAGGGAATATACCTTGGGAAAACTGAAAATCAATAAGACAGAGCCACCCCAAAATTTAGGGCTGCACTGCTTACAAGGACCTCAACTTGGGTACACCTTAAATATACCAGGAAACATAAAAATGGTTCAAAAAATTGTGGTATTTACGTACGATGGAATATCCCTCAGCCAAGAAATCAATGTCATAAGACCAGTAGCAGCAAAATGGGTGGATTCAGGTACGATGATTCTAAGTGAAATAAGTCACACAGAAAAAGAAACTTATCATAAGATATCACTTATGAAGATCCTGTAAACATGGCTACACTTGAACAGAGTTAGGAAAGAGAACAGTGTCTCACATTTAGAAAACACACTTATGCCTGCTTAAGGGGGAAGGAGAGGTGGGGTGATGTATAAAATCAGAGTTTGATATAAGCACAGGCACCGTTCCAAAAACCAACTATGGAATAGACAAGACCTACACCTTCCTCAGTGAAAGGGACTCAAAACCCCATATTTCCCGCAGAGGAATATATCTGACTAGTAAGAATCTTAAAACCTATGTATTCATATGTCACCGTAAGGGAATCAAGTGTGTCTAGACTGGCATAAACATGGCAGCGAGAAGCAGCTCAAACCCACTATAAAAAGGAATTTCAAAAACAAAACAAAAAAACTGGGAAATTCTTTACAATTCCTTCAGGGTCTCTGATGAAACCTGGAATGACCCTATCTACAACGACAGCTGTATGCGGCATAAGGCTGGACACTTGGGACTGAGAGGATTGGTTAGATTGGGTGAACAAATGCAGACCCTTTAAAGCAATAATGCATGGCACCCATTCCATGGGTCCCAACTCTCCAGGTTGAAGGGAATATTACTACAGTTATAACATGTACGGGAAACCTAGAGAACGGACACACTGTTAATACGAAATGTTTCTAAAACTCAACGAATAGTCCCTCTCCTGGTGCTCCGGTTTGACTTTCCATCTGCTTTACTATCAACCTCCCAACTTGGAGAGACAGCCCCTTTAATCTCCTGGTTCGCACAGGTTGCCAATTTGGTAGAGGATGAAAGGGAAAGGGAGAACCAATGAGAGAGTAGCTGTTAGGCATTTGGACGGGCACATATCACTGTAATTTCCCGGCAGGAAGAAGAATTAACCAAAGTCAGCCACCAACCGGGAACCAGTATAGGTCCTGAACCAAAATTTTGGACTTGCGGTCAGCTCACCAAAAACGAGTTGAAAAATGGAGCTCAGGGGCACAGCAATTCACAAACTGGCCGAGTAATAAAGGACAACTATCGTCCAAAAATTTGTTGAGGGAAGGAAACGAGGCGGACTTGAAAGCGAGGCAGAATAGCAGGAAACAGATTTCAAGAGGTACGTTGGAATCACCTTTAAAGCACAGGAAGAGGGGCACAACTTCGACAACTATGCACTTGGCCAAAAAGGGCGTATGCGTTTTCTCCTGAATATATTCAGGAGAAAACGCATACGCCCTTTTTGGCCAAGCAAGCAAGCGGGCAATGCAAATCTGCACTTCAAAGAAGTATCACTTCCCACCGGTCAAAAGGGACATCCACAAAATGTGTAAAACCCAGAAAGGCAAGACAGGACCTGGAGAATTGGGAGCCTTGTTATGCTGTTGGGCGGGATGTAAATTGCCAACTGCCTCTCTGGAGGAGTACATTGTGTTCCCTAAAACAAGTAAAGAACAGAGCTACAGAGCCAAGGGCACTTCCAGTCTAGGGAATATACCTTGGGAAAACTGAAAATCAATAAGACAGAGCCACCCCAAAATTTAGGGCTGCACTGCTTACAAGGACCTCAACTTGGGTACACCTTAAATATCCCAGGAAATATAAAAATGGTTCAAAAAATTGTGGTATTTATGTACGATGGAATATCCCTCACTCATGAAATCAATGTCATAAGACCAGTAGCAGCAAAATGGGTGGATTCAGGTAGGATGATTTTAAGTGAAATAAGTCACACAGAAAAAGAAACTTATCATAAGATATCACTTATGAAGATCCTGTAAACATGGCTACACTTGAACTGAGTTAGGAAAGAGAACAGTGTCTCACATTTAGAAAAAACTCTTATGCCTGCTTAAGGGTGAAGGAGAGGTGGGGAGATGCATAAAACCAGAGTTTGATATAAGCACAGGTACCGTTCCAAAAACCAACTATGGAATAGACAAGACCTACACCTTAATCAGTGAAAGGGACTCAAAACCCATATTTCCCACAGAGGAATATATCTGACTAGTAAGAATCTTAAAACCTATGTATTGATATGTCTCCGTAAGGGAATCAAGTGTGTCTAGACTGGCATAAACATGGCAGCGAGAATCAGCTCAAACCCACTATAAAAAGGAATTTCAAAAACAAAACAAAAAACCTGGGAAAATCTTTACAATTCCTTCAGGGTCTCTGATGAAACCTGGAATGACCCTATCTACAACGACAGCTGGATGTGGCATAAGGAGGGACAATTGGGACTGAGACGATTGGTGAGATTGGGTGAGCAAATGCAGACCCTTTAAAGCACAAGTGCCTGGCACCCATTCCATGGGTCCCAACTCTCCAGGTTGAAGGGAATATTACTACAGCTATAACATGTACGGGAAACCAAGAGAACGGAACCACTGTGAATACAAAAGGTTTCTAAAACTCAACGAATAGTCCCTCTCCTGGTGCTCCGGTTTGACTTTCCATCTGCTTTACTATCAACCTCCCAAATTGTAGAGACAGCCCCTTTAACCTCCTGGTTCGCACAGGTTGACAATTTGGCAGAGGATGAAAGGGAAGAGGGAGAAGCAATGAGAGAGTAGCTGTTAGTCATTTGGACGGGCACATATCACTGTAATTTCCCGGCAGGAAGAAGAATTAACCAAAGTCACAGCCACCCACCGGGAACCAGTATAAGTCCTGAACCAAAATTTTGGAATTGCGGTCAGCTCACCAAAAACGAGTTGAAAAATGGGGCTCAGGGGCACAGCAAATCACAAACTGGCCGAGTAATAAAGGACAACTATCGTCCAAAAATCTGTTGAGGGAAGGAAACGAGGCGGACTTGAAAGCGAGGCAGAATAGCAGGAAACAGATTTCAAGAGGTACGTTGGAATCACCTTTAAAGCACAGGAAGAGGGGCACAACTTCGACAATGATGCACTTGGCCAAAAAGGGCGTATGCGTTTTCTCCTGAATATATTCAGGAGAAAACGCATACGCCCTTTTTGGCCAAGCAAGCAAGCGGGCAATGCAAATCTGCACTACAAAGAAGTATCACTTCCCACCGGTCAAAAGGGACATCCACAAAATGTGTAAAAACCAGAAAGGGAAGACAGGCCCCGGAGAACAGGGAGCCTTGTTATGCTGTTGGGCGGGATATAAATTGCCAACTGCCTCTCTGGAGGAGTGCATTGTGTTCCCTAAAACAAGTAAAGAACAGAGCTACAGAGCCAAGGGCACTTCCAGTCTAGGGAATATACCTTGGGAAAACTGAAAATCAATAAGACAGAGCCACCCCAAAATTTAGGGCTGCACTGCTTACAAGGACCTCAACTTGGGTACACCTTAAATATCCCAGGAAATATAAAAATGGTTCAAAAAATTGTGGTATTTACGTACGATGGAATATCCCTCAGCCATGAAATCAATGTCATAAGACCAGTAGCAGCAAAATGCGTGGATTTAGGTACGATGATTCTAAGTGAAATAAGTCACACAGAAAAAGAAACTTATCATAAGATATCACTTATGAAGATCCTGTAAACATGGCTACACTTGAACTGAGTTAGGAAAGAGAACAGTGTCTCACATTTAGAAAACACTCTTATGCCTGCTTAAGGGGGAAGGAGATGTGGGGTGATGCATAAAATCAGAGTTTGATATAAGCACAGGTACCGTTCCATAAACCAACTATGGAATAGACAAGACCTACACCTTCCTCAGTGAAAGGGACTCAAAACCCCATATTTCCCACAGAGGAATATATCTGACTAGTAAGAATCTTAAAACCTATGTATTGATATGTCTCTGTAAGGGAATCAAGTGTGTCTAGACTGGCATAAATATGGCAGCGAGAATCAGCTCAAACCCACTATAAAAAGGAATTTCAAAAACAAAACAAAAAAACTGGGAAATTCTTTACAATTCCTTCAGGGTCTCTGATGAAACCTGGAATGACCCTATCTAAAACGACAGCTGGATGTGGCATAAGGAGGGACAATTGGGACTGAGACGATTGGTGAGATTGGGTGAGCAAATGCAGACCCTTTAAAGCACAAATGCCTGGCACACATTCCATGGGTCCCAACTCTCCAGGTTGAAGGGAATATTACTACAGCTATAACATGTACGGGAAACCAAGAGAACGGACCCACTGTGAATACAAAAGGTTTCTAAAACTCAACGAATAGTCCCTCTCCTGGTGCTCCGGTTTGACTTTCCATCTGCTTTACTATCAACCTCCCAAATTGGAGAGACAGCCCCTTTAACCTCCTGGTTCGCACAGGTTGCCAATTTGGCAGAGGATGAAAGGGAAGAGGGAGAACCAATGAGAGAGTAGATGTTAGGCATTTTGACGGGCACATATTACTGTAATTTCCCGGCAGGAAGAAGAATAAACCAAAATCTCAGCCAACCTCCGGGAAACAGTATAGGTCCTGAACCAAAATTTTGGACTTGTGGTCAGCTCACCAAAAACGAGTTGAAAAATGGAGCTCAGGGGCACAGCAAATCACAAACTGGCCGAGTAATAAAGGACAACTATCGTCCAAAAATCTGTTGAGGGAAGGCAACGCGGCGGACTTGAAAGCGAGGCAAAATAGCAGGAAACAGATTTCAAGAGGTACGTTGGAATCACCTTTAAAGCGCAGGAAGAGGGGCACAACTTCGACAATGATGCACTTGGCCAAAAAGGGCGTATGCGTTTTCTCCTGAATATATTCAGGAGAAAACGCATACGCCCTTTTTGGCCAAGCAAGCAAGCGGGCAATGCAAATCTGCACTACAAAGAAGTATCACTTCCCACCGGTCAAAAGGGACATCCACAAAATGTGTAAAAACCAGAAAGGGAAGACAGGCCCCGGAGAACAGGGAGCCTTGTTATGCTGTTGGGCGGGATGTAAATTGCCAACTGCCTCTCTGGAGGAGTGCATTGTGTTCCCTAAAACAAGTAAAGAACAGAGCTACGGAGCCAAGGGCACTTCCAGTCTAGGGAATATACCTTGGGAAAACTGAAAATCAATAAGAGAGAGCCACCCCAATATTTAGGGCTGCACTGCTTACAAGGACCTCAACTTGGGTACACCTTAAATATCCCAGGAAATATAAAAATGGTTCAAAAAATTGTGGTATTTACGTACGATGGAATATCCCTCAATCATGAAATCAATGTCATAAGACCAGTAGCAGCAAAATGGGTGGATTCAGGTAGGATGATTCTAAGTGAAATAAGTCACACAGAAAAAGAAACTTATCATAAGATATCACTTATGAAGATCCTGTAAACATGGCTACACTTGAACTGAGTTAGGAAAAGAAGAGTGTCTCACATTTAGAAAAAACTCTTATGCCTGCTTAAGGGTGAAGGAGATGTGGGGTGATGCATAAAACCAGAGTTTGATATAAGCACAGGTACCGTTCCAAAAACCAACTATGGAATAGACAAGACCTACACCTTCCTCAGTGAAAGGGACTCAAAACCCCATATTTCCCACAGAGGAATATATCTGACTAGTAAGAATCTTAAAACCTATGTATTGATATGTCTCCGTAAGGGAATCAAGTGTGTCTAGACTGGCATAAACATGGCAGCGAGAATCAGCTCAAACCCACTATAAAAAGGAATTTCAAAAACAAAACAAAAAAACTGGGAAATTCTTTGCAATTCCTTCAGGGTCTCTGATGAAACCTGGAATGACCCTATCTACAAAGACAGCTGGATGTGGCATAAGGAGGGACAATTGGGACTGAGACGATTGGTGAGATTTGGTGAGCAAATGCAGACCCTTAAAAGCACAAATGCCTGGCACCCATTCCATGGGTCCCAACTCTCCAGGTTGAAGGGAATATTACTACAGCTATAACATGTACGGGAAACCAAGAGAACGGACCCACTGTGAATACGAAAGGTTTCTAAAACTCAACGAATATTCCCTCTCATGGTGCTCCAGTTTGACTTTCCATCTGCTTTACTATCAACCTCCCAAATTGGAGAGACAGCCCCTTTAACCTCCTGGTTCGCACAGGTTGCCAATTTGGCAGAGGATGAAAGGGAATAGGGAGAACCAATGAGAGAGTAGCTGTTAGGCATTTGGACGGGCACATATCACTGTAATTTCCCGGCAGGAAGAACAATTAACCAAAGTCTCAGCCACCCTCCGGGAACCATGATAGGTCCTGAACCAAAATTTTGGACTTGCGGTCAGCTCACCAAAAACGAGTTGAAAAATGGAGCTCAGGGGCACAGCAATTCACAAACTGGCCGAGTAATAAAGGACAACTATCGTCCAAAAATCTGTTCAGGGAAGGCAACTAGGCGGACTTGAAAGCGAGGCAGAATAGCAGGAAACAGATTTCAAGAGGTACGTTGGAATCGCCTTTAAAGCACAGGAAGAGGGGCACAACTTCGACAATGATGCACTTGGCCAAAAAGGGCGTATGCGTTTTCTCCTGAATATTTTCAGGAGAAAACGCATACGCCCTTTTTGGCCAAGCAAGCAAGCGGGCAATGCAAATCTGCACTACAAAGAAGTATCACTTCCCACCGGTCAAAAGGGACATCCACAAAATGTGTAAAAACCAGAAAGGCAAGACAGGCCCTGGAGTACAGGGAGCCTTGTTATGCTTATGGGCGGGAGGTAAATTGCCAACTGCCTCTCTGGAGGAGTACATTGAGCTCCCTAAAAGAAGTAAAGAACAGAGCTGCAGAGCCAAGGGCACTTCCAGTCTAGGGAATATACCTTGGGATAACTGAAAATCAATAAGAGAGAGCCACCCCAAAATTTAGGGCTGCACTGCTTACAAGGACCTCAACTTGGGTACACCTTAAATATCCCAGGAAATATAAAAATGGTTCAAAAAATTGTGGTACTTACGTACGATGGAATATCCCTCAGCCATGAAATCAATGTCATAAGACCAGTAGCAGCAAAATGGGTGGATTCAGGTACGATGATTCTAAGTGAAATAAGTCACAGAGAAAAAGAAACTTATCATAAGATATCACTTATGAAGATCCTGTAAACATGGCTACACTTGAACTGAGTTAGGAAAGAGAACAGTGTCTCACATATAGAAAACACTCTTATGCCTGCTTAAGGGGGAAGGAGAGGTGGGGTGATGCATAAAACCAGAGTTTGATATAAGCACAGGTACCATTCCAAAAACCAACTATGGAATAGACAAGACCTACACTTTCCTCAGTGAAAGGGACTCAAAACCCCATATTTCCCGCAGAGGAATATATCTGACTAGTAAGAATCTTAAAACCTATCTATTCATATGTCACCGTAAGGGAATCAAGTGTGTCTAGACTGGCATAAACATGGCAGCGAGAATCAGCTCAAACCCACTATAAAAAGGAATTTCAAAAACAAAACAAAAAAACTGGGAAATTCTTTACAATTCCTTCAGGGTCTCTGATGAAACCTGGAATGACCCTATCTACAACGACAGCTGTATGCGGCATAAGGCTGGACACTTGGGACTGAGAGGATTGGTTAGATTGGGTGAACAAAGGCAGACCCTTTAAAGCAATAATGCATGGCACCCATTCCATGGGTCCCAACTCTCCAGGTTGAAGGGAATATTACTACAGTTATAACATGTACGGGAAACCTAGAGAACGGACACACTGTGAATACGAAAGGTTTCTAAAACTCAACGAATAGTCCCTCTACTGGTGCTCCGGTTTGACTTTCCATCTGCTTTACTATCAACCTCCCAACTTGGAGAGACAGCCCCTTTAACCTCCTGGTTCGCACAGGTTGCCAATTTGGCAGAGGATGAAAGGGAAGAGGGAGAACCAATGAGAGAGTAGCTGTTAGGCATTTGGACGGGCACATATCACTGTAATTTCCCGGCAGGAAGAAGAATTAACCAAAGTCAGCCACCCACCGGGAACCAGTATAGGTCCTGAACCAAAATTTTGGACTTGCGGTCAGCTCACCAAAAACGAGTTGAAAAATGGAGCTCAGGGGCACAGCAATTCACAAACTGGCCGAGTAATAAAGGACAACTATCGTCCCAAAATTTGTTGAGGGAAGGCAACGCGGCAGACTTGAAAGCGAGGCAGAATAGCAGGAAACAGATTTCAAGAGGTACGTTGGAATCACCTTTAAAGCACAGGAAGAGGGGCACAACTTCGACAATGATGCACTTGGCCAAAAAGGGCGTATGCGTTTTCTCCTGAATATATTCAGGAGAAAACGCATACGCCCTTTTTGGCCAAGCAAGCAAGCGGGCAATGCAAATCTGCACTACAAAGAAGTATCACTTCCCACCGGTCAAAAGGGACATCCACAAAATGTGTAAAACCCAGAAAGGCAAGACAGGACCTGGAGAATTGGGAGCCTTGTTATGCTGTTGGGCGGGATGTAAATTGCCAACTGCCTCTCTGGAGGAGTACATTGTGTTCCCTAAAACAAGTAAAGAACAGAGCTACAGAGCCAAGGGCACTTCCAGTCTAGGGAATATACCTTGGGAAAACTGAAAATCAATAAGACAGAGCCACCCCAAAATTTAGGGCTGCACTGCTTACAAGGACCTCAACTTGGGTACACCTTAAATATCCCAGGAAATATAAAAATGGTTCAAAAAATTGTGGTACTTACGTACGATGGAATATCCCTCAGCCATGAAATCAATGTCATAAGACCAGTAGCACCAAAATGGGTGGATTCAGGTAGGATGATTCTAAGTGAAATAAGTCACACAGAAAAAGAAACTTATCATAAGATATCACTTATGAAGATCCTGTAAACATGGCTACACTTGAACTGAGTTAGGAAAGAGAACAGTGTCTCACATTTAGAAAACACTCTTATGCCTGCTTAAGGGTGAAGGAGAGGTGGGGTGTTGCATAAAACCAGAGTCTGATATAAGCATAGGTATCGTTCCAAAAACCAACTATGGAATAGACAAGACCTACACCTTCCTCAGTGAAAGGGACTCAAAACCACATATTTCCCACAGAGGAATATATCTGACTAGTAAGAATCTTAAAACCTATGTATTGATATGTCTCTGTAAGGGAATCAAGTGTGTCTAGACTGGCATAAATATGGCAGCGAGAATCAGCTCAAACCCACTATAAAAAGGAATTTCAAAAACAAAACAAAAAAACTGGGAAATTCTTTACAATTCCTTCAGGGTCTCTGATGAAACCTGGAATGACCCTATCTACAAAGACAGCTGGATGTGGCATAAGGAGGGACAATTGGGACTGAGACGATTGGTGAGATTGGGTGAGCAAATGCAGACCCTTTAAAGCACAAATGCCTGGCACCCATTCCATGGGTCCCAACTCTCCAGGTTGAAGGGAATATTACTACAGCTATAACATATACGGGAAACCAAGAGAACGGACCCACTGTGAATACGAAAGGTTTCTAAAACTCAACGAATATTCCCTCTCATGGTGCTCCAGTTTGACTTTCCATCTGCTTTACTATCAACCTCCCAACTTGGAGAGACAGCCCCTTTAACCTCCTGGTTCGCACAGGTTGCCAATTTGGCAGAGGATGAAAGGGAATAGGGAGAACCAATGAGAGAGTAGCTGTTAGGCATTTGGACGGGCACATATCACTGTAATTTCCCGGCAGGAAGAACAATTAACCAAAGTCTCAGGCACCCTCCGGGAACCATTATAGGTCCTGAACCAAAATTTTGGACTTGCGGTCAGCTCACCAAAAACGAGTTGAAAAATGGAGCTCAGGGGCACAGCAATTCACAAACTGGCCGAGTAATAAAGGACAACTATCGTCTAAAAATCTGTTGAGGGAAGGCAACTAGGCGGACTTGAAAGCGAGGCAGAATAGCAGGAAACAGATTTCAAGAGGTACGTTGGAATCGCCTTTAAAGCACAGGAAGAGGGGCACAACTTCGACAATGATGCACTTGGCCAAAAAGGGCGTATGCGTTTTCTCCTGAATATATTCAGGAGAAAACGCATACGCCCTTTTTGGCCAAGCAAGCAAGCGGGCAATGCAAATCTGCACTACAAAGAAGTATCACTTCCCACCGGTCAAAAGGGACATCCACAAAATGTGTAAAAACCAGAAAGGCAAGACAGGCCCTGGAGTACAGGGAGCCTTGTTATGCTTATGGGCGGGAGGTAAATTGCCAACTGCCTCTCTGGAGGAGTACATTGTGCTCCCTAAAACAAGTAAAGAACAGAGCTGCAGAGCCAAGGGCACTTCCAGTCTAGGGAATATACCTTGGGAAAACTGAAAATCAATAAGAGAGAGCCACCCCAAAATTTAGGGCTGCACTGCTTACAAGGACCTCAACTTGGGTACACCATAAATATCCCAGGAAATATAAAAATGGTTCAAAAAATTGTGGTACTTACGTACGATGGAATATCCCTCAGCCATGAAATCAATGTCATAAGAACAGTAGCAGCAAAATGGGTGGATTCAGGTACGATGATTCTAAGTGAAATAAGTCACAGAGAAAAAGAAACTTATCATAAGATATCACTTATGAAGATCCTGTAAACATGGCTACACTTGAACTGAGTTAGGAAAGAGAACAGTGTCTCACATTTAGAAAACACTCTTATGCCTGCTTAAGGGGGAAGGAGAGGTGGGGTGATGCATAAAACCAGAGTTTGATATAAGCACAGGTACCGTTCCAAAAACCAACTATGGAATAGACAAGACCTACACTTTCCTCAGTGAAAGGGACTCAAAACCCCATATTTCCCGCAGAGGAATATATCTGACTAGTAAGAATCTTAAAACCTATGTATTCATATGTCACCGTAAGGGAATCAAGTGTGTCTAGACTGGCATAAACATGGCAGCGAGAATCAGCTCAAACCCACTATAAAAAGGAATTTCAAAAACAAAACAAAAAAACTGGGAAATTGTTTACAATTCCTTCAGGGTCTCTGATGAAACCTGGAATGACCCTATCTACAACGACGGCGGTATGCGGCATAAGGCTGGACACTTGTGACTGAGAGGATTGGTTAGATTGGGTGAACAAATGCAGACCCTTTAAAGCAATAATGCATGGCACCCATTCCATGGGTCCCAACTCTCCAGGTTGAAGGGAATATTACTACAGTTATAACATGTACGGGAAACCTAGAGAACGGACACACTGTTAATACGAAAGGTTTCTAAAACTCAACGAATAGTCCCTCTCCTGGTGCTCCGGTTTGACTTTCCATCTGCTTTACTATCAACCTCCCAAATTGGAGAGACAGCCCCTTGAACCTCCTGGTTCGCACAGGTTGCCAATTTGGCAGAGGATGAAAGGGAAGAGGGAGAACCAATGAGAGAGTAGCTGTTAGGCATTTGGACGGGCAAATATCACTGTAATTTCCCGGCAGGAAGAAGAATTAACCAAAGTCAGCCACCCACCGGGAACCAGTATAGGTCCTGAACCAAAATTTTGGACTTGCGGTCAGCTCACCAAAAACGAGTTGAAAAATGGAGCTCAGGGGCACAGCAATTCACAAACTGGCCGAGTAATAAAGGACAACTATCGTCCAAAAATTTGTTGAGGGAAGGAAACGAGGCGGACTTGAAAGCGAGGCAGAATAGCAGGAAAGAGATTTCAAGAGGTACGTTGGAATCACCTTTAAAGCACAGGAAGAGGGGCACAACTTCGACAATGATGCACTTGGCCAAAAAGGGCGTATGCGTTTTCTCCTGAATATATTCAGGAGAAAACGCATACGCCCTTTTTGGCCAAGCAAGCAAGCGGGCAATGCAAATCTGCACTACAAAGAAGTATCACTTCCCACCGGTCAAAAGGGACATCCACAAAATGCGTACAACCCAGAAAGGCAAGACAGGACCTGGAGAATTGGGAGCCTTGTTATGCTGTTGGGCGGGATGTAAATTGTCAACTGCCTCTCTGGAGGAGTGCATTGTGTTCCCTAAAACAAGTAAAGAACAGAGCTACAGAGCCAAGGGCACTTCCAGTCTAGGGAATATACCTTGGGAAAACTGAAAATCAATAAGACAGAGCCACCCCAAAATTTAGGGCTGCACTGCTTACAAGGACCTCAACTTGGGTCCACCATAAATATCCCAGGAAATATAAAAATGGTTCAAAAAATTGTGGTACTTACGTACGATAGAATATCCCTCAGCCATGAAATCAATGTCATAAGACCAGTAGCAGCAAAATGGGTGGATTCACGTAGGATGATTCTAAGTGAAATAAGTCACACAGAAAAAGAAACTTATCCTAAGATATCACTTAAGAAGATCCTGTAAACATGGCTACACTTGAACTGAGTTAGGAAAGAGAACAGTGTCTCACATTTAGAAAACACTCTTATGCCTGCTTAAGGGGGAAGGAGAGGTGGGGTGATGCATAAAACCAGAGTTTGATATAAGCACAGGTACCGTTCCAAAAACCAACTATGGAATAGACAAGACCTACACCTTCCTTAGTGAAAGGGATTGAAAACCCCATATTCCCCACAGAGGAATATATCTGACTAGTAAGAATCTTAAAACCTATGTATTGATATGTCTCCGTAAGGGAATCAAGTGTGTCTAGACTGGCATAAACATGGCAGCGAGAATCAGCTCAAACCCACTATAAAAAGGAATTTCAAAAACAAAACAAAAAAACTGGGAAATTCTTTACAATTCCTTCAGGGTCTCTGATGAAACCTGGAATGACCCTATCTACAACGACAGCTGGATATGGCATAAGGCTGGACACTTGGGACTGAGAGGATTGGTGAGATTGGGTGAGCAAATGCAGACCCTTTAAAGCAATAATGCATGGCACCCATTCCATGGGTCCCAACTCTCCAGGTTAGAGGGAATATTACTACAGTTATAACATGTATGGGAAACCTAGAGAACGGACACACTGTGAATATGAAAGGTTTCTAAAACTCAACGAATAGTCCCTCTCCTGGTGCTCCGGTTTGACTTTCCATCTGCTTTACTATCAACCTCCCAACTTGGAGAGACAGCCCCGTTAACCTCCTGATTCTCACAGGTTGCCAATTTGGCAGAGGATGAAAGGGAAAGGGAGAACCAATGAGAGAGTAGCTGTTAGGCATTTGGACGGGCATATATCACGGTAATTTCCCGGCAGGAAGAAGAATTAACCAAAGTCACAGCCACCCACCGGGAACCAGCAGAGGTCCTGAACCAAAATTTTGGACTTGCGGTCAGCTCACCAAAAACGAGTTGAAAAATGGAGCTCAGGGGCACAGAAATTCAGAAACTGGCCGAGTAGTAAAGGTCAACTATCGTCCAAAAATCTGTTGAGGGAAGGCAACGAGGCGGACATGAAAGCGAGGCAGAATAGCAGGAAACAGATTTCAAGAGGTACATTGGAATCAACTTTAAAGCACAGGAAGAGGGGCACAACTTCGACAATGATGCACTTGGCCAAAAAGGGCGTATGCGTTTCTCCTGAATATATTCAGGAGAAAACGCATACGCCCTTTTTGGCCAAGCAAGCAAGCGGGCAATGCAAATCTGCACTACAAAGAAGTATCACTTCCCACCGGTCAAAAGGGACATCCACAAAATGTGTAAAAACCAGAAAGGCAAGACAGGCCCTGGAGAACAGGGAGCCTTGTTATGCTGATGGGCGGGATGTAAATTGCCAACTGCCTCTCTGGAGGAGTACATTGTGTTCCCTAAAACAAGTAAAGAACAGAGCTACAGAGCCAAGGGAACTTCCAGTCTAGGGAATATACCTTGGGAAACCTGAAAATCAATAAGATAGAGCCACCCCAAAATTTAGGGCTGCACTGCTTACAAGGACCTCAACTTGGGTACACCTTAAATATCCCAGGAAATATAAAAATGGTTCAAAAAATTGTGGCACTTACGTACGATGGAATATCCCTCAGCCATGAAATCAATGTCATAAGACCAGTAGCAGCAAAATGGTGGATTCAGGTAGGATGATTCTAAGTGAAATAAGTCACACAGAAAAAGAAACTTATCATAAGATATCACTTATGAAGATCCTGTAAACATGGCTACACTTCAACTGAGTTAGGAAAGAGAACAGTGTCTCACATTTAGAAAACACTCTTATGCCTGCTTAAGGGGGAAGGAGAGGTGGGGTGTTGCATAAAACCAGAGTTTGATATAAGCACAGGTACCGTACCAAAAACCAACTATGGAATAGACAAGACCTACACTTTCCTCAGTGAAAGGGACTCAAAACCCCATATTTCCCACAGAGGAATATATCTGACTATTAAGAATCTTAAAACCTATGTATTGATATGTCTCCGTAAGGGAATCAAGTGTGTCTAGACTGGCATAAACATGGCAGCGAGAATCAGCTCAAACCCACTATAAAAAGGAATTTCAAAAACAAAACAAAAAAACTGGGAAATTCTTTACAATTCCTTCAGGGTCTCTGATGAAACCTGGAATGACCCTATCTACAACGACAGCTGGATGTGGCATAAGGCTGGACACTTGTGACTGAGAGGATTGGTGAGATTGGGTGAGCAAATGCAGACCCTTTAAAGCAATAATTCATGGCACCCATTCCATGGGTCCCAACTCTCCAGGTTGAAGGGAATATTACTCCAGCTATAACATGTACGGGAAACCTAGAGAACGGACACACTGTGAATACGAAAGGTTTCTAAAACTCAACGAATAGTTCATCTTCTGGTGCTCCGGTTTGACTTTCCATCTTCTTTACTATCAACCTCCCAACTTGGAGAGACAGCCCCTTTAACCTCCTGGTTCGCACAGGTTGCCAATTTGGCAGAGGATGAAAGGGAAGAGGGAGAACCAATGAGACAGTAGCTGTTAGGCATTTGGACGGGCATATATCACTGTAATTACCCGGCAGGAAGAAGAATTAACCAAATTCTCAGCCACCCTCCGCGAACCAGTATAGGTCCTGAGCCAAAATTTTGGACTTGCGGTCAGCTCACCAAAAACGAGTTGAAAAATGGAGCTCAGGGGCACAGCAATTCACAAACTGGCCAAGTAATAAAGGACAACTATCGTCCAAAAATCTGTTGAGGGAAGGCAACGAGGCGGATTTGAAAGCGAGGCAGAATAGCAGGAAACAGATTTCAAGAGGTACGTTGGATTCGCCTTTAAAGCACAGGAAGAGGGGCACAACTTCGACAATGATGCACTTGGCCAAAAAGGGCGTATGCATTTTCTCTTGAATATATTCAGGAGAAAACGCATACGCCCTTTTTGGCCAAGCAAGCAAGCGGGCAATGCAAATCTGCACTACAAAGAAGTATCACTTCCCACCGGTCAAAAGGGACATCCACAAAGTGTGTAAAAACCTGAAAGGGAAGACAGGACCTGGAGAACAGGGAGCCTTGTTATGCTGTTGGGCGGGATGTAAATTGCCAACTGCCTCTCTGGAGGAGTGCATTGTGTTCCCTAAAACAAGTAAACAACAGAGCTACAGAGCCAAGGGCACTTCCAGTCTAGGGAATATACCTTGGGAAAACTGAAAATCAATAAGACAGAGCCACCCCAAAATTTAGGGCTGCACTGCTTACAAGGACCTCAACTTGGGTACACCTTAAATATCCCAGGAAATATAAAAATGGTTCAAAAAATTGTGGTACATACGTACGATAGAATATCCCTCAGCCATGAAATCAATCTCATAAGACCAGTAGCAGCAAAATGGGTGGATTCAGGTAGGATGATTCTAAGTGAAATAAGTCACACAGAAAAAGAAACTTATCATAAGATATCACTTATGAAGATCCTGTAAACATGGCTACACTTGAACTGAGTTAGGAAAGAGAACAGTGTCTCACATTTAGAAAACACTCTTATGCCTGCTTAAGGGGTAAGGAGAGGTGGGGTGATGCATAAAACCAGAGTTTGATATAAGCACAGGTACCGTTCCAAAAACCAACTATGGAATAGACAAGACCTATACCTTCCTCAGTGAAAGGGACTCAAAACCCCATATTTCCCGCAGAGGAATATATCTGACTAGTAAGAATCTTAAAACCTATGTATTGATATGTCTCCGTAAAGGAATCAAGTGTGTCTAGACAGGCATAAACATGGCAGTTAGAATCAGCTCAAACCCACTATAAAATGGAATTTCAAAAACAAAACAAAAAAACTGGAAAATTCTTTACAATTCCTTCAGGGTCTCTGATCAAACCTGAAATGACCATATCTACAACGACAGCTGGATGTGGCATAATGCTGGACACTTGGGACGGAGAGGATTGGTGTGATTGGGTGAACAAATGCAGACCCTTTAAAGCAATAATGCATGGCACCCATTCCATGGCTCCCAACTCTCCAGGTTGAAGGGAATATTACTACAGTTATAACATGTACGGGAAACCTAGAGAACGGACACACTGTGAATACGAAAGGTTTCTAAAACTCAACGAATAGTCCCTCTTCTGGTGCTCCAGTTTGACTTTCCATCTGCTTTACTATCAACCTCCCAACTTGGAGAGACAGCCCCTTTAACCTCCTGGTTCGGACAGGTTGCCAATTTGGCAGAGGATGAAAGGGAAGAGGGAGAACCAATGAGAGAGTAGCTGTTAGGCATTTGGACGGGCATATATCACTCTAACTTCCCGGCAGGAAGAAGAATTAAACAAAGTCTCAGCCACCCACCGGGAACCAGCATAGATCCTGAACCAAAATTTTGGACTTGCGGTCAGCTCACAAAAAACGAGTTGAAAAATGGAGCTCAGGGGCACAGCAATTCACACACTGGCCGAGTAATAAAGGACAACTATCGTCGAAAAATCTGTTGACGGAAGGCAACGAGGCGGACTTGAAAGCGAGGCAGAATAGCAGGAAACATATTTCAAGAGGTACGTTGGAAACGCATTTAAAGCACAGGAAGAGGGTCACGACTTCGACAATGATGCACCTGACCAAAAAGGGCGTATGCGTTTTCTCCTGAATATATTCAGGAGAAAACGCATACGCCCTTTTTGGACAAGCAAGCAAGCGGGCAATGCAAATCTGCACTACAAAGAAGTATCACTTCCCACCGGTCAAAAGGGACATCCACAAAATGTGTAAAAACCAGAAAGGCAAGACAGGCCCTGGAGAACAGGGAGCCTTGTTATGCTGATGGGTGGGATGTACATTGCCAACTCTCTCTCTGGAGGAGTGCATTGTGTTCCCTAAAACAAGTAAACAACAGAGCTACAGAGCCAAGGGCACTTCCAGTCTAGGGAATATACCTTGGGAAAACTGAAAATCAATAAGACAGAGCCACCCCAAAATTTAGGGCTGCACTGCTTACAAGGACCTCAACTTCGGTACACCTTAAATATCCCAGGAAATATAAAAATGGTTCAAAAAATTGTGGTACTTATGTACGATGGAATATCCCTCAGCCATGAAATCAATGTCATAAGACCAGTAGCAGCAAAATGGGTGGATTCAGGTACGATGATTCTAAGTGCAATAAGTCACACAGAAACAGAAACTTATCATAAGATATCACTTATGAAGATCCTGTAAACATGGCTACACTTGAACTGAGTTAGGAAAGAGAACTGTGTCTCACATTTAGAAAACACTCTTATGCCTGCTTAAGGGGGAAGGAGAGGTGGGGTGATGCATAAAATCAGAGTTTGATATAAGCACAGGTACCGTTCCAAAAACCAACTATGGAATAGACAAGACCTATACCTTCCTCAGTGAAAGGGTCTCAAAACCCCATATTTCCAGCACAGGAATATATCTGAGTAGTAAGAATCTTAAAACCTATGTATTGATATGTCTCCGTAAGGGAATCAAGTGTGTCTATACTGGCATAAACATGGCAGCGAAAATCAGCTCAAACTATAAAAAGGAATTTCAAAAACAAAACAAAAAAACTGGGAAATTTTTTACAATTCCTTCAGGGTCTCTGTTGAAACCTGGAATGACCCTATCTACAACGACAGCTGGATGTTGCATAGGGCTGGAGATTTGGGACTGAGAGGATTGGTGAGATTGGGTGAACAAATGCAGACCCTTTAAAGCAATAATGCATGGCACCCATTCCATGGGTCCCAACTCTCCAGATTGAAGGGAATATTACTACAGTTATAACATGTACGGGAAACCTAGAGAATGGACACACTGTGAATACGAAAGATTTCTAAAACTCAACGAATAGTCCCTCTCCTGGTGCTCCGGTTTGACTTTCCATCTCCTTTACTATCAACCTCCCAACTTGGAGAGACAGCCCCTTTAACCTCCTGGTTCGGACAGGTTGCCAATTTGGCAGAGGATGAAAGGGAAGAGGGAGAACCAATGAGAGAGTAGCTGTTAGGCATTTGGACGGGCACATATCACTCTATTTTCCCAGCAGGAATAAGAATTAACCAAAGTCTCAGCCACCCACCGGGAACCAGTATAGGTCCTGAACCAAAATTTTGGACTTGCGGTCAGCTCACCAAAAACGAGTTGAAAAATGGAGCTCAGGGGCACAGCAATTCACAAACTGGCTGAGTAATAAAGGACAACTATCGTCCAAAAATCTGTTGGGGGAAGGCAACGAGGCGGACTTGAAAGCGAGGCAGAAGAGCAGGAAACAGATTTCAAGAGGTACGTTGGAATCGCCTTTAAAGCACAGGAAGAGGGGCCCAACTTCGACAATGATGCACTTGGCCAAAAAGGGCGTATGCGTTTTCTCCTGAATATATTCAGGAGAAAACGCATACGCCCTTTTTGTCCAAGCAAGCAAGCGGGCAATGCCAATCTGCACTACAAAGAAGTATCACTTCCCACCGGTCAAAAGGGACATCCACAAAATGTGTAAAAACCAGAAAGGCAAGACAGGCCTTGGAGAACAGGGAGCCTTGTTATGCTGATGGGCGGTATGTAAATTGCCAACTGCCTCTCTGGAGGAGTGCATTGTGTTCCCTCAAACAAGTAAACAACAGAGCTACAGAGCCAAGGGCACTTCCAGTCTAGGGAATATACCTTGGGAAAACTGAAAATCAATAAGACAGAGCCACCCCAAAATTTAGGGCTGCACTGCTTACAAGGACCTCAACTTGGGTACACCTTAAATATCCCAGGAAATATAAAAATGGTTCAAAAAATTGTAGTACTTACGTACGATGGAATATCCCTCAGCCATGAAATCAATGTCATAAGACCAGTAGCAGCAAAATGGGTGGATTCAGGTACAATGATTCTAAGTGAAATAAGTCACACAGAAAAAGAAACTTATCATAAGATATCACTTAAGAAGATCCTGTAAACATGGCTTCACTTGTACTGAGTTAGGAAAGAGAACAGTGTCTCACATTTAGAAAACACTCTTATGCCTGCTTAAGGGGGAAGGAGAGGTGGGGTGACGCATAAAACCAGAGTTTGATATAAGCACAGGTACGGTTCAAAAAACCAACTATGGAATAGACAAGACCTACACCTTCCTCAGTGAAAGGGACTCAAAACACCATATTTCCCGCAGAGGAATATATCTGACTAGTAAGAATCTTAAAACCTATGTATTGATATGTCTCCATAAGGGAATCAAGTGTGTCTAGACTGGCATAAACATGGCAGCGAGAATCAGCTCAAACCCACTATAAAAAGGAATTTCAAAAACAAAACAAAAAAACTGGGAAATTCTTTACAATTCCTTCAGGGTCTCTGATGAAACCTGGAATGACCCTATCTACAATGACAGCTGGATGTGGCATAAGGAGGGACACTTAGGACTGAGACGATTGGTGAGATTGGGTGAGCAAATGCAGACCCTTTAAAGCACTAATGCCTGGCACCCATTCCATGGGTCCCAACTCTCCAGGTTGAAGGGAATATTACTACAGCTATAACATGTACGGGAAACCTAGAGAACGGACACACTGTGAATACGAAAGGTTTCTAAAACTCAACGAATAGTCCCTCTCCTGGTGCTCCGGTTTGACTTTCCATCTGCTTTACTATCAACCTCCCAACTTGGAGAGACAGCCCCTTTAACCTCCTGGTTCGCACAGGTTGCCAATTTGGCAGAGGATGAAAGGGATGAGGGAGAACCAATGAGAGAGTAGCTGTTAGGCATTTGGACGGGCACATATCACGGTAATTTCCCGGCAGGAAGAAGAATTAACCAAAGTCTCAGCCACGCACCTGGAACCAGTATAGTTCCTGAACCAAAATTTTGGACTTGCGGTCAGCTCACCAAAAACGAGTTGAAAAATGGAGCTCAGGGGCACAGCAATTCACAAACGGGCAGAGTAATAAAGGACAACTATCGTCCAAAAATCTGTTGAGGGAAGGCAACGAAGCGGACTTGAAAGCGAGGCAGAATAGCAGGAAACAGATTTCAAGAGGTACGTTGGAATCGCCTTTAAAGCACAGGAAGAGGGGCACAACTTCGACAATGATGCACTTGGCCAAAAAGGGCGTATGCATTTTCTCATGAATATATTCAGGATAAAACGCATACTCCCTTTTTGGCCAAGCAAGCAAGCGGGCAATGCAAATCTGCACTACAAAGAAGTATCACTTCCCACCGGTCAAAAGGGACATCCACAAAATGTGTAAAAACCAGAAAGGCAAGACAGGCCCTGGAGAACAGGGAGCCTTGTTATGCTGATGGGCGGGATGTAAATTGCCAACTGCCTCTCTGGAGGAGTGCATTGTGTTCCTTAAAACAAGTAAACAACAGAGCTACAGAGCCAAGGGCACTTCCAGTCTAGGGAATATACCTTGGGAAAACTGAAAATCAATAAGACAGAGCCACCCCAAAATTTAGGGCTGCACTGCTTACAAGGACCTCAACTTGGGTACACCTTAAATATCCCAGGAAATATAAAAATGGTTCAAAAAATTGTGGTACCTACGTACGATGGAATATCCGTCAGCCATGAAATCAATGTCATAAGACCAGTAGCAGCAAAATGGGTGGTTTCAGGTACGATGATTCTAAGTGAAATAAGTCACACAGAAAAAGAAACTTATCATAAGATATCACTTATGAAGATCCTGTAAACATGGCTACACTTGAACTGAGTTAGGAAAGAGAACAGTGTCTCACATTTAGAAAACACTCTTATGCCTGTTTAAGTGGGAACGAGAGGTGGGGTGATGCATAAAACCAGAGTTTGATATAAGCACAGGTACCGCTCCAAGAACCAACTATGGAATAGACAAGACCTACACCTTCCTCAGTGAAAGGGACTCAAAACCCCATATTTCCCGCAGAGGAATATATCTGACTAGTAAGAATCTTAAAACCTATGTATTGATATGTCTCCATAAGGGAATCAATAGTGTCTAGACTAGCATAAACATGGCAGCGAGAATCAGCTCAAACCCACTATAAAAAGGAATTTCAAAAACAAAACAAAAAAACTGGGAAATTTTTTACAATTCCTTCAGGGTCTCTGATGAAACCTGGAATGACCCTATCTACAACGACAGCTGGATGTGGCATAAGGCTGGACACTTGGGACTGAGAGGATTGGTGAGATTGGGTGAGCAAATGCAGACCCTTTAAAGCAATAATGCATGGCACCCATTCCATGGGTCCCAACTTTCCAGGTTGAAGGGAATATTACTACAGTTATAACATGTACGGGAAACCTAGAGAACGGACACACTGTGAATACGAAAGGTTTCTAAATCTCAACGAATAGTCCCTCGCCTGGTGCTCCGGTTTGACTTTCCATCTGCTTTACTATCAATCTCCCAACTTGGAGAGACAGCCCCTTTAACCTCCTGGTTTGCACAAGATTCCAATTTGGCAGAGGATGAAAGGGAAGAGGGAGAACCAATGAGAGAGTAGCTGTTAAGCATTTGGACGGGCACATATCACTCTAACTTCCCGGCAGGAAGAAGAATTAACCAAAGTCTCAGCCACCCACCTGGAACCAGCATAGTTCCTGAACCAAAATTATGGACTTGTGGTCAGCTCACAAAAAACGAGTTGAAAAATGGAGCTCAAGGGCACAGCAATTCACAAACTGGCAGAGTAATAAAGGACAGCTATCGTCCAAAAATCTCTTGAGGGAAGGCAACGAGGCGGACTTGAAAGCGAGGCAGAATAGCAGGAAACAGATTTCAAGAGGTACGTTGGAATCGCCTTTAAAGCACAGGAAGAGGGGCACAACTTCAACAATGATGCACTTGGCCAAAAAGGGCGTATGCGTTTTCTCCTGAATATATTCAGGAGAAAACGCATACGCCCTTTTTGGCCAAGCAAGCAAGCGGGCAATGCAAATCTGCACTACAAAGAAGTATCACTTCCCACCGGTCAAAAGGGACATCCACAAAATGTGTAAAAACCAGAAAGGCAAGACAGGCCCTGGAGAAGAGGGAGCCTTGTTATGCTGATGGGCAGGATGTAAATTGCCAACTGCCTCTCTGGAGGAGTGCATTGTGTTCCCTAAAACAAGTAAACAACAGAGCTAAGGAGCCAAGGGCACTTCCAGTCTAGGGAATATACCTTGGGAAAACTGAAAATCAATAAGAGAGAGCTACCCCAAAATTTAGGGCTTCACTGCTTACAAGGACCTCAACTTGGGTACACCTTAAATATCCCAGGAAATATAAAAATGGTTCAAAAAATTGTGGTACTTACGTACGATGGAATATCCCTCAGCCATGAAATCAATGTCATAAGACCAGTAGCAGCAAAATGGGTGGATTCAGGTACGATGATTCTAAGTGAAATAAGTCACAGAGAAAAAGAAACTTATCATAAGATATCACTTATGAAGATCCTGTAAACATGGCTACACTTGAACTGAGTTAGGAAAGAGAACAGTGTCTCACATTTAGAAAACACTCTTATGCCTGCTTAAGGGGGAAGGAGAGGTGGGGTGATGCATAAAACCAGAGTTTGATATAAGCACAGGTACCGTTCCAAAAACCAACTATGGAATAGACAAGACCTACACTTTCCTCAGTGAAACGGACTCAAAACCCCATATTTCCCGCAGAGGAATATATCTGACTAGTAAGAATCTTAAAACCTATGTATTCATATGTCACCGTAAGGGAATCAAGTGTGTCTAGACTGGCATAAACATGGCAGCGAGAATCAGCTCAAACCCACTATAAAAAGGAATTTCAAAAACAAAACAAAAAAACTGGGAAATTGTTTACAATTCCTTCAGGGTCTCTGATGAAACCTGGAATGACCCTATCTACAACGACGGCTGTATGCGGCATAAGGCTGGACACTTGGGACTGAGAGGATTGGTTAGATTGGGTGAACAAATGCAGACCCTTTAAAGCAATAATGCATGGCACCCATTCCATGGGTCCCAACTCTCCAGGTTGAAGGGAATATTACTACAGTTATAACATGTACGGGAAACCAAGAGAACGGACACACTGTTAATACGAAAGGTTTCTAAAACTCAATGAATAGTCCCTCTCCTGGTGCTCCGGTTTGACTTTCCATCTGCTTTACTATCAACCTCCCAACTTGGAGAGACAGCCCCTTTAACCTCCTGGTTAGCACAGGTTGCCAATTTGGCAGAGGATGAAAGGGAAGAGGGAGAACCAATGAGAGAGTAGCTGTTAGGCATTTGGACGGGCACATATCACTGTAATTTCCCGGCAGGAAGAAGAATTAACCAAAGTCTCAGCCCCCCACCGGGAACCAGTATAGGTCCTGAACCAAAATTTTGGACTTGCGGTCAGCTCACCAAAAACGAGTTGAAAAATGGAGCTCAGGGGCACAGCAATTCACAAACTGGCCGAGTAATAAAGGACAACTATCGTCCAAAAATCTGTTGGGGGAAGGCAACGACGCGGACTTGAAAGCGAGGCAGAATAGCAGGAAACAGATTTCAAGAGGTACGTTGGAATCGCCTTTAAAGCACAGGAAGAGGGCCACAACTTCGACAATGATGCACTTGGCCAAAAAGGGCGTATGCATTTTCTCCTGAATATATTCAGGAGAAAACGCATACGCCCTTTTTGGCCAAGCAAGCAAGCGGGCGATGCAAATCTGCACTACAAAGAAGTATCACTTCCCACCGGTCAAAAGGGACATCCACAAAATGTGTAAAAACCAGAAAGGCAAGACAGGCCCTGGAGAACAGGGAGCCTTGTTATGCTGATGGGCGCGATGTAAATTGCCAACTGCCTCTCTGGAGGAGTACATTGTGTTCCCTAAAACAAGTAAAGAACAGAGCTACAGAGCCAAGGGCACTTCCAGTCTCGGGAATATACCTTGGGAAAACTGAAAATCAATAAGACAGAGCCACCCCAAAATTTAGGGCTGCACTGCTTACAAGGACCTCAACTTGGGTACACCTTAAATATCCCAGGAAATATAAAAATGGTTCAAAAAATTGTGGTACTTACGTACGATGGAATATCCCTCAGCCATGAAATCAATGTCATAAGACCAGTAGCAGCGAAATGGGTGGATTCAGGTACGATAATTCTAAGTGAAATAAGTCACAGAGAAAAAGAAACTTATCAGAAGTTATCACTTATGAAGATCCTGTAAACATGGCTACACTTGAACTGAGTTAGGAAAGAGAACAGTGTCTCACATTTAGAAAACACTCTTATGCCTGCTTAAGGGGGAAGGAGAGGTGGGGTGATGCATAAAACCAGAGTTTGATATAAGCACAGGTACTGTTCCAAAAACCAACTATGGAATAGACAAGACCTACACCTTCCTCAGTGAAAGGGACTCAAAACCCCATATTTCCCACAGAGGAATATATCTGACTAGTAAGAATCTTAAAACCTATGTATTGATATGTCTCCATAAGGGAATCAAGTGTGTCTATACTGGCATAAACATGGCAGCGAGAATCAGCTCAAACCCACTATAAAATGGAATTTCAAAAATAAAACAAAAAAACTGGGAAATTCTTTACAATTCTTTCAGGGTCTCTGATGAAACCTGGAATGACACTATCTACAACGACAGCTGGATGTGGCATAAGGCTGGACACATGGGACTGAGAGGATTGGTGAGATTGGGTGAGCAAATGCAGACCCTTTAAAGCAATAATGCATGGCACACATTCCATGGGTCCCAACTCTCCAGGTTGAAGGGAATATTACTACAGCTATAACATGTACGTGAAATCTAGAGAACGGACACAGTGTGAATACGAAAGGTTTCTAAAACTCAACGAATAGTCCCTCTCCTGGTGCTCCAGTTTGACTTTACATCTGCTTTACTATCAACCTCCCAACTTGGAGAGACAGCCCCTTTAACCTCCTGGTTCGCACAGGTTGCCAATTTGGCAGAGGATGAAAGGGAAGAGGGAGAACCAATGAGAGAGTAGCTGTTAGGCATTTGGACGGGCACATATCACTGTAATTTCCCGGCAGGAAGAAGAATTAACCAAAGTCTCAGCCACCCACCGGGAACCAGTATAGGTCCTGAACCAAAATTTTGGACTTGCGGTCAGCTCACCAAAAACGAGTTGAAAAATGGAGCTCAGGGGCACAGCAAATCACAAACTGGCCGAGTAATAAAGGACAACTATCGTCCAAAAATCTGTTGAGGGAAGGCAACGAGGCGGACTTGAAAGCGAGGCAGAATAGCAGGAAACAGATTTCAAGAGGTACGTTGGAATCGCCTTTAAAGCACAGGAAGAGGGGCACAACTTCGACAATGATGCACTTGGCCAAAAAGTGCGTATGCGTTTTCTCCTGAATATATTCAGGAGAAAACGCATACGCCCATTTTGGCCAAGCAAGCAAGCGGTCAATGCAAATCTGCACTACAAAGACGTATCACTTCCCACCGGTCAAAAGGGACATCCACAAAGTGTGTAAAAACCTGAAAGGGAAGACAGGCCCCAGAGAACAGGGAGCCTTGTTATGCTGTTGGGCGGGATGTAAATTGCCAACTGCCTCTCTGGAGGAGTGCATTGTGTTCCCTAAAACAAGTAAAGAACAGCGCTACAGAGCCAAGGGCACTTCCAGTCTGGGGAATATACCTTGGGAAAACTGAAAATCAATAAGACAGAGCCACCCCAAAATTTAGGGCTGCACTGCTTACAAGGACCTCAACTTGGGTACACCTTAAATATCCCAGGAAATATAAAAATGGTTCAAAAAATTGTGGTATTTACGTATGATGGAATATCCCTCAGCCATGAAATCAATGTCATAAGACCAGTAGCAGCAAAATGGGTGGATTCAGGTACGATGATTCTAAGTGAAATAAGTCACACCGAAAAAGAAACTTATCATAAAATATCACTTATGAAGATCCTGTAAACATGGCTACACTTGAACTGAGTTAGGAAAGAGAACAGTGTCTCACATTTAGAAAACACTCTTATGCCTGCTTAAGGCGGAAGGAGAGGTGGGGTGATGCATAAAACCAGAGTTTGATATAAGCACAGGTACCGTTCCAAAAACCAACTATGGAATAGACAAGACCTACACCTTCCTCAGTGAAAGGGACTCAAAACCCCATATTTCCCACAGAGGAATATATCTGACTAGTAAGAATCTTAAAACCTATGTATTGATATGTCTCCATAAGGGAATCAAGTGTGTCTATACTGGCATAAACATGGCAGCGAGAATCAGCTCAAACCCACTATAAAATGGAATTTCAAAAACAAAACAAAAAAACTGGGAAATTCTTTACAATTCCTTCAGGGTCTCTGATGAAACCTGGAATGACACTATCTACAACGACAGCTGGATATGGCATAAGGCTGGACACTTGGGACTGAGAGGATTGGTGAGATTGGGTGAGCAAATGCAGACCCTTTAAAGCAATAATGCATGGCACCCATTCCATGGGTCCCAACTCTCCAGGTTGAAGGGAATATTACTACAGCTATAACATGTACGTGAAATCTAGAGAACGGACACAGTGTGAATACGAAAGGTTTCTAAAACTCAACGAATAGTCCCTCTCCTGGTGCTCCAGTTTGACTTTACATCTGCTTTACTATCAACCTCCCAACTTGGAGAGACAGCCCCTTTAACCTCCTGGTTTGCACAGGTTGCCAATTTGGCAGAGGATGAGAGGGAAGAGGGAGAACCAATGAGAGAGTAGCTGTTAGGCATTTGGACGGGCACATATCACTGTAATTTCCCGGCAGGAAGAAGAATTAACCAAAGTCTCAGCCACCCACCGGGAACCAGTATAGGTCCTGAACCAAAATTTTGGACTTGCGGTCAGCTCACCAAAAACGAGTTGAAAAATGGAGCTCAGGGGCACAGCAAATCACAAACTGGCCGAGTAATAAAGGACAACTATCGTCCAAAAATCTGTTGAGGGAAGGCAACGAGGCGGACTTGAAAGCGAAGCAGAATAGCAGGAAACAGATTTCAAGAGGTACGTTGGAATCGCCTTTAAAGCACAGGAAGAGGGGCACAACTTCGACAATGATGCACTTGGCCAAAAAGTGCGTATGCGTTTTCTCCTGAATATATTCAGGAGAAAACGCATACGCCCATTTTGGCCAAGCAAGCAAGCGGTCAATGCAAATCTGCACTACAAAGACGTATCACTTCCCACCGGTCA
The DNA here is from genome assembly GCF_949752795.1 of Hyperoodon ampullatus. Classification (NCBI taxonomy): domain Eukaryota; kingdom Metazoa; phylum Chordata; class Mammalia; order Artiodactyla; family Ziphiidae; genus Hyperoodon; species Hyperoodon ampullatus. Next base: position 1,692,788 of record NW_027640666.1, on the reverse strand, counting down.
AAAGGGACATCCACAAAGTGTGTAAAAACCTGAAAGGGAAGACAGGCCCCAGAGAACAGGGAGCCTTGTTATGCTGTTGGGCGGGATGTAAATTGCCAACTGCCTCTCTGGAGGAGTGCATTGTGTTCCCTAAAACAAGTAAAGAACAGCGCTACAGAGCCAAGGGCACTTCCAGTCTGGGGAATATACCTTGGGAAAACTGAAAATCAATAAGACAGAGCCACCCCAAAATTTAGGGCTGCACTGCTTACAAGGACCTCAACTTGGGTACACCTGAAATATCCCAGGAAATATAAAAATGGTTCAAAAAATTGTGGTATTTACGTAGGATGGAATATCCCTCAGCCATGAAATCAATGTCATAAGACCAGTAGCAGCAAAATGGGTGGATTCAGGTACGATGATTCTAAGTGAAATAAGTCACACCGAAAAAGAAACTTATCATAAAATATCACTTATGAAGATCCTGTAAACATGGCTACACTTGAACTGAGTTAGGAAAGAGAACAGTGTCTCACATTTAGAAAACACTCTTATGCCTGCTTAATGGGGAAGGAGAGGTGGGGTGATGCATAAAACCAGAGTTTGATATAAGCACAGGTACCGTTCCAAAAACCAACTATGGAATAGACAAGACCTACACCTTCCTCAGTGAAAGGGACTCAAAACCCCATATTTCCCGCAGAGGAATATATCTGACTAGTAAGAATCTTAAAACCTATGTATTGATATTTCTCCGTAAGGGAATCAAGTGTGTCTAGACTGGCATAAACATGGCAGTGAGAATCAGCTCAAACCCACTATAAAAAGGAATTTCAAAAACAAAACAAAAAAACTGGGAAATTCTTTACAATTCCTTCAGGGTCTCTGATGAAACCTGGAATGACCTTATGTACAACGACAGCTGGATGAGGCATAAGGCTGGACACTTGGGACTGAGAGGATTGGTGAGATTGGGTGAGCAAATGCAGACCCTTTAAAGCACAAATGCCTGACACCCATTCCATGGGTCCCAACTCTCCAGGTTAAAGGGAATATTACTACAGCTATAACATGTACGGGAAACCTAGAGAACGGACACACTGTGAATACGAAAGGTTTCTAAAACTCAACGAATAGTCCCTCTCCTGGTGCTCTAGTTTGACTTTCCATCTGCTTTACTATCAAGCTCCCAACTTGGAGAGACAGCCCCTTTAACCTCCTGGTTCGCACAGGTTTCCAATTTGGCAGAGGATGAAAGGGAAGAGGGAGAACCAATGAGAGAGTAGCTGTTAGGCATTTGGACGGGCACATATCACTGTAATTTCCCGGCAGGAAGAAGAATTAACCAAAGTCTCAGCCACCCACCGGGAACCAGTATAGGACCTGAACCAAAATTTTGGACTTGCGGTCAGCTCACCAAAAACGAGTTGAAAAATGGAGCTCAGGGGCACAGCAATTCACAAACTGGCCGAGTAATAAAGGACAACTATCGTCCAAAAATCTGTTGAGGGAAGGCAACGAGGGAGACTTGAAAGTGAGGCAGAATAGCAGGAAACAGATTTCAAGAGGTACGTTGGAATCACCTTTAAAGCACAGGAAGAGGGGCACAACTTCGACAATGATGCACTTGGTCAAAAACTGCGTATGCATTTTCTCCTGAATATATTCAGGAGAAAACGCATGCTCCCTTTTTGGCCTAGCAAGCAAGCGGGCAATGCAAATCTGCACTACAAAGAAGTATCACTTCCCACCGGTCAAAACGGACATCCACAAAATGTGTAAAAACCAGAAAGGCAAGACAGGCCCTGGAGAAGCGGGAGCCTTGTTATGCTGATGGGCGGGATGTAAATTGCCAACTGTCCCTCTGGAGGAGTGCATTGTGTGCCCTAAAACAAGTAAACAACAGAGCTACAGAGCCAAGGGCACTTCCAGTCTAGGGAATATACCTTGGGAAAACTGAAAATCAATAAGACAGAGCCACCCCAAAATTTAGGGCTGCACTGCTTACAAGGACCTCAACTTGGGTACACCTTAAATATCCCAGGAAATATAAAAATGGTTCAAAAAATTGTGGTATTTACGTACGATGGAATATCCCTCAACCATGAAATCAATGTCATAAGAACAGTAGCAGCAAAATGGGTGGATTCAGGTACGATGATTCTAAGTGAAATAAGTCACACAGAAAAAGAAACTTATCATAAGATATCACTTATGAAGATCCTGTAAACATGGCTACACATGAACTGAGTTAGGAAAGAGAACAGTGTCTCACATTTAGAAAACACTCTTATGCCTGCTTAAGGGGTAAGGAGAGGTGGGGTGATGCATAAAACCAGAGTTTGATATAAGCACAGGTACCGTTCCAAAAACCAACTATGGAATAGACAAGACCTATACCTTCCTCAGTGAAAGGGACTCAAAACCCCATATTTCCCGCAGAGGAATATATCTGACTAGTAAGAATCTTAAAACCTATGTATTGATATGTCTCCGTAAAGGAATCAAGTGTGTCTAGACAGGCATAAACATGGCAGTTAGAATCAGCTCAAACCCACTATAAAATGGAATTTCAAAAACAAAACAAAAAAACTGGAAAATTCTTTACAATTCCTTCAGGGTCTCTGATGAAACCTGAAATGACCATATCTACAACGACAGCTGGATGTGGCATAATGCTGGACACTTGGGACGGAGAGGATTGGTGTGATTGGGTGAACAAATGCAGACCCTTTAAAGCAATAATGCATGGCACCCATTCCATGGCTCCCAACTCTCCAGGTTGAAGGGAATATTACTACAGTTATAACATGTACGGGAAACCTAGAGAACGGACACACTGTGAATACGAAAGGTTTCTAAAACTCAACGAATAGTCCCTCTCCTGGTGCTCCAGTTTGACTTTCCATCTGCTTTACTATCAACCTCCCAACTTGGAGAGACAGCCCCTTTAACCTCCTTGTTCGGACAGGTTGCCAATTTGGCAGAGGATGAAAGGGAAGAGGGAGAACCAATGAGAGAGTAGCTGTTAGGCATTTGGACGGGCATATATCACTCTAACTTCCCGGCAGGAAGAAGAATTAAACAAAGTCTCAGCCACCCACCGGGAACCAGCATAGATCCTGAACCAAAATTTTGGACTTGCGGTCAGCTCACAAAAAACGAGTTGAAAAATGGAGCTCAGGGGCACAGCAATTCACACACTGGCCGAGTAATAAAGGACAACTATCGTCGAAAAATCTGTTGACGGAAGGCAACGAGGCGGACTTGAAAGCGAGGCAGAATAGCAGGAAACAGATTTCAAGAGGTACGTTGGAATCGCCTTTAAAGCACAGGAAGAGGGGCACAACTTCAACAATGATGCACTTGGCCAAAAAGGGCGTATGCGTTTTCTCCTGAATATATTCAGGAGAAAACGCATACGACCTTTTTGGCCAAGCAAGCAAGCGGGCAATGCAAATCTGCACTACAAAGAAGTATCACTTCCCACCGGTCAAAAGGGACATCCACAAAATGTGTAAAAACCAGAAAGGCAAGACAGGCCCTGGAGAACAGGGAGCCTTGTTATGCTGATGGGCAGGATGTAAATTGCCAACTGCCTCTCTGGAGGAGTGCATTGTGTTCCCTAAAACAAGTAAACAACAGAGCTAAGGAGCCAAGGGCACTTCCAGTCTAGGGAATATACCTTGGGAAAACTGAAAATCAATAAGAGAGAGCTACCCCAAAATTTAGGGCTTCACTGCTTACAAGGACCTCAACTTGGGTACACCTTAAATATCCCAGGAAATATAAAAATGGTTCAAAAAATTGTGGTACTTACGTACGATGGAATATCCCTCAGCCATGAAATCAATGTCATAAGACCAGTAGCAGCAAAATGGGTGGATTCAGGTACGATGATTCTAAGTGAAATAAGTCACAGAGAAAAAGAAACTTATCATAAGATATCACTTATGAAGATCCTGTAAACATGGCTACACTTGAACTGAGTTAGGAAAGAGAACAGTGTCTCACATTTAGAAAACACTCTTATGCCTGCTTAAGGGGGAAGGAGAGGTGGGGTGATGCATAAAACCAGAGTTTGATATAAGCACAGGTACCGTTCCAAAAACCAACTATGGAATAGACAAGACCTACACTTTCCTCAGTGAAACGGACTCAAAACCCCATATTTCCCGCAGAGGAATATATCTGACTAGTAAGAATCTTAAAACCTATGTATTCATATGTCACCGTAAGGGAATCAAGTGTGTCTAGACTGGCATAAACATGGCAGCGAGAATCAGCTCAAACCCACTATAAAAAGGAATTTCAAAAACAAAACAAAAAAACTGGGAAATTGTTTACAATTCCTTCAGGGTCTCTGATGAAACCTGGAATGACCCTATCTACAACGACGGCTGTATGCGGCATAAGGCTGGACACTTGGGACTGAGAGGATTGGTTAGATTGGGTGAACAAATGCAGACCCTTTAAAGCAATAATGCATGGCACCCATTCCATGGGTCCCAACTCTCCAGGTTGAAGGGAATATTACTACAGTTATAACATGTACGGGAAACCAAGAGAACGGACACACTGTTAATACGAAAGGTTTCTAAAACTCAACGAATAGTCCCTCTCCTGGTGCTCCGGTTTGACTTTCCATCTGCTTTACTATCAACCTCCCAACTTGGAGAGACAGCCCCTTTAACCACCTGGTTAGCACAGGTTGCCAATTTGGCAGAGGATGAAAGGGAAGAGGGAGAACCAATGAGAGAGTAGCTGTTAGGCATTTGGACGGGCACATATCACTGTAATTTCCCGGCAGGAAGAAGAATTAACCAAAGTCTCAGCCCCCCACCGGGAACCAGTATAGGTCCTGAACCAAAATTTTGGACTTGCGGTCAGCTCACCAAAAACGAGTTGAAAAATGGAGCTCAGGGGCACAGCAATTCACAAACTGGCCGAGTAATAAAGGACAACTATCGTCCAAAAATCTGTTGGGGGAAGGCAACGACGCGGACTTGAAAGCGAGGCAGAATAGCAGGAAACAGATTTCAAGAGGTACGTTGGAATCGCCTTTAAAGCACAGGAAGAGGGCCACAACTTCGACAATGATGCACTTGGCCAAAAAGGGCGTATGCATTTTCTCCTGAATATATTCAGGAGAAAACGCATACGCCCTTTTTGGCCAAGCAAGCAAGCGGGCGGTGCAAATCTGCACTACAAAGAAGTATCACTTCCCACCGGTCAAAAGGGACATCCACAAAATGTGTAAAAACCAGAAAGGCAAGACAGGCACTGGAGAACAGGGAGCCTTGTTATGCTGATGGGCGCGATGTAAATTGCCAACTGCCTCTCTGGAGGAGTACATTGTGTTCCCTAAAACAAGTAAACAACAGAGCTACAGAGCCAAGGGCACTTCCAGTCTCGGGAATATACCTTGGGAAAACTGAAAATCAATAAGACAGAGCCACCCCAAAATTTAGGGCTGCACTGCTTACAAGGACCTCAACTTGGGTACACCTTAAATATCCCAGGAAATATAAAAATGGTTCAAAAAATTGTGGTACTTACGTACGATGGAATATCCCTCAGCCATGAAATCAATGTCATAAGACCAGTAGCAGCGAAATGGGTGGATTCAGGTACGATGATTCTAAGTGAAATAAGTCACAGAGAAAAAGAAACTTATCAGAAGTTATCACTTATGAAGATCCTGTAAACATGGCTACACTTGAACTGAGTTAGGAAAGAGAACAGTGTCTCACATTTAGAAAACACTCTTATGCCTGCTTAAGGGGGAAGGAGAGGTGGGGTGATGCATAAAACCAGAGTTTGATATAAGCACAGGTACCGTTCCAAAAACCAACTATGGAATAGACAAGACCTACACCTTCCTCAGTGAAAGGGACTCAAAACCCCATATTTCCCGCAGAGGAATATATCTGACTAGTAAGAATCTTAAAACCTATGTATTGATATTTCTCCGTAAGGGAATCAAGTGTGTCTAGACTGGCATAAACATGGCAGTGAGAATCAGCTCAAACCCACTATAAAAAGGAATTTCAAAAACAAAACAAAAAAACTGGGAAATTCTTTACAATTCCTTCAGGGTCTCTGATGAAACCTGGAATGACCTTATGTACAACGACAGCTGGATGAGGCATAAGGCTGGACACTTGGGACTGAGAGGATTGGTGAGATTGGGTGAGCAAATGCAGACCCTTTAAAGCACAAATGCCTGGCACCCATTCCATGGGTCCCAACTCTCCAGGTTAAAGGGAATATTACTACAGCTATAACATGTACGGGAAACCTAGAGAACGGACACACTGTGAATACGAAAGGTTTCTAAAACTCAACGAATAGTCCCTCTCCTGGTGCTCTAGTTTGACTTTCCATCTGCTTTACTATCAAGCTCCCAACTTGGAGAGACAGCCCCTTTAACCTCCTGGTTCGCACAGGTTTCCAATTTGGCAGAGGATGAAAGGGAATAGGGAGAACCAATGAGAGAGTAGCTGTTAGGCATTTGGACGGGCACATATCACTGTAATTTCCCGGCAGGAAGAAGAATTAACCAAAGTCTCAGCCACCCACCGGGAACCAGTATAGGACCTGAACCAAAATTTTGGACTTGCGGTCAGCTCACCAAAAACGAGTTGAAAAATGGAGCTCAGGGGCACAGCAATTCACAAACTGGCCGAGTAATAAAGGACAACTATCGTCCAAAAATCTGTTGAGGGAAGGCAACGAGGGAGACTTGAAAGTGAGGCAGAATAGCAGGAAACAGATTTCAAGAGGTACGTTGGAATCACCTTTAAAGCACAGGAAGAGGGGCACAACTTCGACAATGATGCACTTGGCCAAAAACTGCGTATGCATTTTCTCCTGAATATATTCAGGAGAAAACGCATGCTCCCTTTTTGGCCTAGCAAGCAAGCGGGCAATGCAAATCTGCACTACAAAGAAGTATCACTTCCCACCGGTCAAAACGGACATCCACAAAATGTGTAAAAACCAGAAAGGCAAGACAGGCCCTGGAGAAGCGGGAGCCTTGTTATGCTGATGGGCGGGATGTAAATTGCCAACTGTCCCTCTGGAGGAGTGCATTGTGTGCCCTAAAACAAGTAAACAACAGAGCTACAGAGCCAAGGGCACTTCCAGTCTAGGGAATATACCTTGGGAAAACTGAAAATCAATAAGACAGAGCCACCCCAAAATTTAGGGCTGCACTGCTTACAAGGACCTCAACTTGGGTACACCTTAAATATCCCAGGAAATATAAAAATGGTTCAAAAAATTGTGGTATTTACGTACGATGGAATATCCCTCAACCATGAAATCAATGTCATAAGAACAGTAGCAGCAAAATGGGTGGATTCAGGTACGATGATTCTAAGTGAAATAAGTCACACAGAAAAAGAAACTTATCATAAGATATCACTTATGAAGATCCTGTAAACATGGCTACACATGAACTGAGTTAGGAAAGAGAACAGTGTCTCACATTTAGAAAACACTCTTATGCCTGCTTAAGGGGTAAGGAGAGGTGGGGTGATGCATAAAACCAGAGTTTGATATAAGCACAGGTACCGTTCCAAAAACCAACTATGGAATAGACAAGACCTATACCTTCCTCAGTGAAAGGGACTCAAAACCCCATATTTCCCGCAGAGGAATATATCTGACTAGTAAGAATCTTAAAACCTATGTATTGATATGTCTCCGTAAAGGAATCAAGTGTGTCTAGACAGGCATAAACATGGCAGTTAGAATCAGCTCAAACCCACTATAAAATGGAATTTCAAAAACAAAACAAAAAAACTGGAAAATTCTTTACAATTCCTTCAGGGTCTCTGATGAAACCTGAAATGACCATATCTACAACGACAGCTGGATGTGGCATAATGCTGGACACTTGGGACGGAGAGGATTGGTGTGATTGGGTGAACAAATGCAGACCCTTTAAAGCAATAATGCATGGCACCCATTCCATGGCTCCCAACTCTCCAGGTTGAAGGGAATATTACTACAGTTATAACATGTACGGGAAACCTAGAGAACGGACACACTGTGAATACGAAAGGTTTCTAAAACTCAACGAATAGTCCCTCTCCTGGTGCTCCAGTTTGACTTTCCATCTGCTTTACTATCAACCTCCCAACTTGGAGAGACAGCCCCTTTAACCTCCTGGTTCGGACAGGTTGCCAATTTGGCAGAGGATGAAAGGGAAGAGGGAGAACCAATGAGAGAGTAGCTGTTAGGCATTTGGACGGGCATATATCACTCTAACTTCCCGGCAGGAAGAAGAATTAAACAAAGTCTCAGCCACCCACCGGGAACCAGCATAGATCCTGAACCAAAATTTTGGACTTGCGGTCAGCTCACAAAAAACGAGTTGAAAAATGGAGCTCAGGGGCACAGCAATTCACACACTGGCCGAGTAATAAAGGACAACTATCGTCGAAAAATCTGTTGACGGAAGGCAACGAGGCGGACTTGAAAGCGAGGCAGAATAGCAGGAAACAGATTTCAAGAGGTACGTTGGAAACGCATTTAAAGCACAGGAAGAGGGTCACAACTTCGACAATGATGCACTTGACCAAAAAGGGCGTATGCGTTTTCTCCTGAATATATTCAGGAGAAACGCATACGCCCTTTTTGGACAAGCAAGCAAGCGGGCAATGCAAATCTGCACTACAAAGAAGTATCACTTCCCACCGGTCAAAAGGGACATCCACAAAATGTGTAAAAACCAGAAAGGCAAGACAGGCCCTGGAGAACAGGGAGCCTTGTTATGCTGATGGGTGGGATGTACATTGCCAATTCTCTCTCTGGAGGAGTGCATTGTGTTCCCTAAAACAAGTAAAGAACAGAGCTACAGAGCCAAGGGCACTTCCAGTCTAGGGAATATACCTTTGGAAAACTGAAAATCAATAAGACAGAGCCACCCCAAAATTTAGGGCTGCACTGCTTACAAGGACCTCAACTTCGGTACACCTTAAATATCCCAGGAAATATAAAAATGGTTCAAAAAATTGTGGTACTTATGTACGATGGAATATCCCTCAGCCATGAAATCAATGTCATAAGACCAGTAGCAGCAAAATGGGTGGATTCAGGTACGATGATTCTAAGTGCAATAAGTCACACAGAAACAGAAACTTATCATAAGATATCACTTATGAAGATCCTGTAAACATGGCTACACTTGAACTGAGTTAGGAAAGAGAACTGTGTCTCACATTTAGAAAACACTCTTATGCCTGCTTAAGGGGGAAGGAGAGGTGGGGTGATGCATAAAATCAGAGTTTGATATAAGCACAGGTACCGTTCCAAAAACCAACTATGGAATAGACAAGACCTATACCTTCCTCAGTGAAAGGGTCTCAAAACCCCATATTTCCAGCACAGGAATATATCTGAGTAGTAAGAATCTTAAAACCTATGTATTGATATGTCTCCGTAAGGGAATCAAGTGTGTCTATACTGGCATAAACATGGCAGCGAAAATCAGCTCAAACTATAAAAAGGAATTTCAAAAACAAAACAAAAAAACTGGGAAATTCTTTACAATTCCTTCAGGGTATCTGATGAAACCTGGAATGACCCTATCTACAACGACAGCTGGATGTTGCATAGGGCTGGAGATTTGGGACTGAGAGGATTGGTGAGATTGGGTGAACAAATGCAGACCCTTTAAAGCAATAATGCATGGCACCCATTCCATGGGTCCCAACTCTCCAGATTGAAGGGAATATTACTACAGTTATAACATGTACGGGAAACCTAGAGAATGGACACACTGTGAATACGAAAGATTTCTAAAACTCAACGAATAGTCCCTCTCCTGGTGCTCCGGTTTGACTTTCCATCTCCTTTACTATCAACCTCCCAACTTGGAGAGACAGCCCCTTTAACCTCCTGGTTCGGACAGGTTGCCAATTTGGCAGAGGATGAAAGGGAAGAGGGAGAACCAATGAGAGAGTAGCTGTTAGGCATTTGGACGGGCACATATCACTCTATTTTCCCAGCAGGAATAAGAATTAACCAAAGTCTCAGCCACCCACCGGGAACCAGTATAGGTCCTGAACCAAAATTTTGGACTTGCGGTCAGCTCACCAAAAACGAGTTGAAAAATGGAGCTCAGGGGACAGCAATTCACAAACTGGCTGAGTAATAAAGGACAACTATCGTCCAAAAATCTGTTGGGGGAAGGCAACGAGGCGGACTTGAAAGCGAGGCAGAAGAGCAGGAAACAGATTTCAAGAGGTACGTTGGAATCGCCTTTAAAGCACAGGAAGAGGGGGCCAACTTCGACAATGATGCACTTGGCCAAAAAGGGCGTATGCGTTTTCTCCTGAATATATTCAGGAGAAAACGCATACGCCCTTTTTGGCCAAGCAAGCAAGCGGGCAATGCCAATCTGCACTACAAAGAAGTATCACTTCCCACCGGTCAAAAGGGACATCCACAAAATGTGTAAAAACCAGAAAGGCAAGACAGGCCTTGGAGAACAGGGAGCCTTGTTATGCTGATGGGCGGTATGTAAATTGCCAACTGCCTCTCTGGAGGAGTGCATTGTGTTCCCTCAAACAAGTAAACAACAGAGCTACAGAGCCAAGGGCACTTCCAGTCTAGGGAATATACCTTGGGAAAACTGAAAATCAATAAGACAGAGCCACCCCAAAATTTAGGGCTGCACTGCTTACAAGGACCTCAACTTGGGTACACCTTAAATATCCCAGGAAATATAAAAATGGTTCAAAAAATTGTAGTACTTACGTACGATGGAATATCCCTCAGCCATGAAATCAATGTCATAAGACCAGTAGCAGCAAAATGGGTGGATTCAGGTACAATGATTCTAAGTGAAATAAGTCACACAGAAAAAGAAACTTATCATAAGATATCACTTAAGAAGATCCTGTAAACATGGCTTCACTTGTACTGAGTTAGGAAAGAGAACAGTGTCTCACATTTAGAAAACACTCTTATGCCTGCTTAAGGGGGAAGGAGAGGTGGGGTGACGCATAAAACCAGAGTTTGATATAAGCACAGGTACGGTTCAAAAAACCAACTATGGAATAGACAAGACCTACACCTTCCTCAGTGAAAGGGACTCAAAACACCATATTTCCCGCAGAGGAATATATCTGACTAGTAAGAATCTTAAAACCTATGTATTGATATGTCTCCATAAGGGAATCAAGTGTGTCTAGACTGGCATAAACATGGCAGCGAGAATCAGCTCAAACCCACTATAAAAAGGAATTTCAAAAACAAAACAAAAAAACTGGGAAATTCTTTACAATTCCTTCAGGGTCTCTGATGAAACCTGGAATGACCCTATCTACAATGACAGCTGGATGTGGCATAAGGAGGGACACTTAGGACTGAGACGATTGGTGAGATTGGGTGAGCAAATGCAGACCCTTTAAAGCACTAATGCCTGGCTCCCATTCCATGGGTCCGAACTCTCCAGGTTGAAGGGAATATTACTACAGCTATAACATGTACGGGAAACCTAGAGAAAGGACACACTGTGAATACGAAAGGTTTCTAAAACTCAACGAATAGTCCCTCTCCTGGTGCTCCGGTTTGACTTTCCATCTGCTTTACTATCAACCTCCCAACTTGGAGAGACAGCCCCTTTAACCTCCTGGTTCGCACAGGTTGCCAATTTGGCAGAGGATGAAAGGGATGAGGGAGAACCAATGAGAGAGTAGCTGTTAGGCATTTGGACGGGCACATATCACGGTAATTTCCCGGCAGGAAGAAGAATTAACCAAAGTCTCAGCCACGCACCTGGAACCAGTATAGTTCCTGAACCAAAATTTTGGACTTGCGGTCAGCTCACCAAAAACGAGTTGAAAAATGGAGCTCAGGGGCACAGCAATTCACAAACTGGCAGAGTAATAAAGGACAACTATCGTCCAAAAATCTGTTGAGGGAAGGCAACGAAGCGGACTTGAAAGCGAGGCAGAATAGCAGGAAACAGATTTCAAGACGTACGTTGGAATCGCTTTTAAAGCACAGGAAGAGGGGCACAACTTCGACAATGATGCACTTGGCCAAACAGGGCGTATGCATTTTCTCATGAATATATTCAGGATAAAACGCATACTCCCTTTTTGGCCAAGCAAGCAAGCGGGCAATGCAAATCTGCACTACAAAGAAGTATCACTTCCCACCGGTCAAAAGGGACATCCACAAAATGTGTAAAAACCAGAAAGGCAAGACAGGCCCTGGAGAACAGGGAGCCTTGTTATGCTGATGGGCGGGATGTAAATTGCCAACTGCCTCTCTGGAGGAGTGCATTGTGTTCCTTAAAACAAGTAAACAAGAGAGCTACAGAGCCAAGGGCACTTCCAGTCTAGGGAATATACCTTGGGAAAACTGAAAATCAATAAGACAGAGCCACCCCAAAATTTAGGGCTGCACTGCTTACAAGGACCTCAACTTGGGTACACCTTAAATATCCCAGGAAATATAAAAATGGTTCAAAAAATTGTGGTACCTACGTACGATGGAATATCCGTCAGCCATGAAATCAATGTCATAAGACCAGTAGCAGCAAAATGGGTGGTTTCAGGTACGATGATTCTAAGTGAAATAAGTCACACAGATAAAGAAACTTATCATAAGATATCACTTATGAAGATCCTGTAAACATGGCTACACTTGAACTGAGTTAGGAAAGAGAACAGTGTCTCACATTTAGAAAACACTCTTATGCCTGTTTAAGTGGGAACGAGAGGTGGGGTGATGCATAAAACCAGAGTTTGATATAAGCACAGGTACCGCTCCAAGAACCAACTATGGAATAAACAAGACCTACACCTTCCTCAGTGAAAGGGACTCAAAACCCCATATTTCCCGCAGAGGAATATATCTGACTAGTAAGAATCTTAAAACCTATGTATTGATATGTCTCCATAAGGGAATCAATAGTGTCTAGACTAGCATAAACATGGCAGTGAGAATCAGCTCAAACCCACTATAAAAAGGAATTTCAAAAACAAAACAAAAAAACTGGGAAATTTTTTACAATTCCTTCAGGGTCTCTGATGAAACCTGGAATGACCCTATCTACAACGACAGCTGGATGTGGCATAAGGCTGGACACTTGGGACTGAGAGGATTGGTGAGATTGGGTGAGCAAATGCAGACCCTTTAAAGCAATAATGCATGGCACCCATTCCATGGGTCCCAACTTTCCAGGTTGAAGGGAATATTACTACAGTTATAACATGTACGGGAAACCTAGAGAACGGACACACTGTGAATACGAAAGGTTTCTAAATCTCAACGAATAGTCCCTCTCCTGGTGCTCCGGTTTGACTTTCCATCTGCTTTACTATCAATCTCCCAACTTGGAGAGACAGCCCCTTTAACCTCCTGGTTTGCACAAGATTCCAATTTGGCAGAGGATGAAAGGGAAGAGGGAGAACCAATGAGAGAGTAGCTGTTAAGCATTTGGACGGGCACATATCACTCTAACTTCCCGGCAGGAAGAAGAATTAACCAAAGTCTCAGCCACCCACCTGGAACCAGCATAGTTCCTGAACCAAAATTATGGACTTGTGGTCAGCTCACAAAAAACGAGTTGAAAAATGGAGCTCAAGGGCACAGCAATTCACAAACTGGCAGAGTAATAAAGGACAACTATCGTCCAAAAATCTGTTGAGGGAAGGCAACGAGGCGGACTTGAAAGCGAGGCAGAATAGCAGGAAACAGATTTCAAGAGGTACGTTGGAATCGCCTTTAAAGCACAGGAAGAGGGGCACAACTTCAACAATGATGCACTTGGCCAAAAAGGGCGTATGCGTTTTCTCCTGAATATATTCAGGAGAAAACGCATACGCCCTTTTTGGCCAAGCAAGCAAGCGGGCAATGCAAATCTGCACTACAAAGAAGTATCACTTCCCACCGGTCAAAAGGGACATCCACAAAATGTGTAAAAACCAGAAAGGCAAGACAGGCCCTGGAGAACAGGGAGCCTTGTTATGCTGATGGGCAGGATGTAAATTGCCAACTGCCTCTCTGGAGGAGTGCATTGTGTTCCCTAAAACAAGTAAACAACAGAGCTAAGGAGCCAAGGGCACTTCCAGTCTAGGGAATATACCTTGGGAAAACTGAAAATCAATAAGACAGAGCCACCCCAAAATTTAGGGCTGCACTGCTTACAAGGACCTCAACTTGGGTACACCTTAAATATCCCAGGAAATATAAAAATGGTTCAAAAAATTGTGGTACCTACGTACGATGGAATATCCGTCAGCCATGAAATCAATGTCATAAGACCAGTAGCAGCAAAATGGGTGGTTTCAGGTACGATGATTCTAAGTGAAATAAGTCACACAGAAAAAGAAACTTATCATAAGATATCACTTATGAAGATCCTGTAAACATGGCTACACTTGAACTGAGTTAGGAAAGAGAACAGTGTCTCACATTCAGAAAACACTCTTATGCCTGCCTAAGGGGGAAGGAGAGGTGGGGTGATGCATAAAACCAGAGTTTGATATAAGCACAGGTACCGTTCCAAAAACCAACTGTGGAATAGACAAGACCTACACCTTCCTCAGAGTAAGGGACTCAAAACCCCATATTTCCCACAGAGGAATATATCTGACTAGTAAGAATCTTAAAACCTATGTATTGATATGTCTCCGTAAGGGAATCAAGTGTGTCTAGACTGGCATAAACATGGCAGCGAGAATCAGCTCAAACCCACTATAAAAAGGAATTTCAAAAACAAAACAATAAAACTGGGAAATTCTTTACAATTCCTTCAGGGCCTATGACGAAACCTGGAATGACCCTATCTACAACGACAGCTGGATGTGGCATAAGGCTGGACACTTGGGATTGAGAGGATTGGTGAGATTGGGTGAGCAAATGCAGACCCTTTAAAGCAATAATGCATGGCACCCATTCCATGGGTCCCAACTCTCCAGGTTGAAGGGAATATTACTACAGCTATAATATGTATGGAAAACATAGAGAACGGACCCACTGTGAATACGAAAGGTTTCTAAAACTCAACGAATAGTCCCTCTCCTGGTGATCCGGTTTGACTTTCCATCTGCTTTACTATCAACCTCCCAAATTGGAGAGACAGCCCCTTTAACCTCCTGGTTCGCACAGGTTGCCAATATGGAAGAGGATGAAAGGGAGGAGGGAGAACCAATGAGAGAGTAGCTGTTAGGCATTTGGACGGGCACATATCACTCTAACATCCCGGAAGGAAGAAGAATTAACCAAAGTCTCAGCCACCCACTGGGAACCAGCATAGGTCCTGAACCAAAATTATGGACTTGCGGTCAGCTCACAAAAAACGAGCTGAAAAATGGAGCTCAAGGGCACAGCAATTCACAAACTGGCAGAGTAATAAAGGACAACTATCGTCCAAAAATCTGTTGAGGGAAGGCAACGAGGCGGACTTGAAAGCGAGGCAGAATAGCAGGAAACAGATTTCAAGAGGTACGTTGGAATCGCCTTTAAAGCACAGGAAGAGGGGCACAACTTCGACAATGATGCACTTGGCCAAAAAGGGCGTATGCGTTTTCTCCTGAATATATTCAGGAGAAAACGCATACGCCCTTTTTGGCCAAGCAAGCAAGCGGGCAATGCAAATCTGCACTACAAGGAAGTATCACTTCCCACCGGTCAAAAGGGACATCCACAAAATGTGTAAAACCCAGAAAGGCAAGACAGGCCCTGGAGAACAGGGAGCCTTGTTATGCTGATGGGCGGGATGTAAATTGCCAACTGCCTCTCTGGAGGAGTGCATTGTGTTCCCTAAAACAAGTAAACAACAGAGCTACAGAGCCAAGGGCACTTCCAGTCTAGGGAATATACCTTGGGAAAACTGAAAATCAATAAGACAGAGCCACCCCAAAATTTAGGGCTGCACTGCTTACAAGGACCTCAACTTGGGTACACCTTAAATATCCCAGGAAATATAAAAATGGTTCAAAAAATTGTGGTACCTACGTATGATGGAATATCCGTCAGCCCTGAAATCAATGTCATAAGACCAGTAGGAGCAAAATGGGTGGATTCAGGTACGAAGATTCTAAGTAAAATAAGTCACACAGAAAAAGAAACTTATCATAAGATATCACTTATGAAGATCCTGTAAACATGGCTACACTTGAACTGAGTTAGGAAAGAGGACAGTGTCTCACATTTAGAAAACACTCTTATGCCTGCTTAAGGGGGAAGGAGAGGTGGGGTGATGCATAAAACCAGAGTTTGATATAAGCACAGGTACCGTTCCAAAAACCAACTATGGAATAGACAAGATCTACACCTTCCTCAGTGAAAGGGATTCAAAACCCCATATTTCCCGCAGAGGAATATATCTGACTAGTAAGAATCTTAAAACCTATGTATAGATATGTCTCCGTAAGGGAATCAAGTGTGTCTAGACTGGCATAAACATGGCAGCGAGAATCAGCTCAAACCCACTTTGAAAAGGAATTTCAAAAACAAAACAAAAAAACTGGGAAATTCTTTACAATTCCTTCAGGGTCTCTGATGAAACCTGGAATGACCCTATGTACAACGACAGCTGGATATGGCATAAGGCAGGACACTTGGGACTGAGAGGATTGGTGAGATTGGGTGATCAAATCCAGACCCTTTAAAGCACAAATGCCTGGCACCCATTCCATGGGTCCCAACTCTCCAGGTTGAAGGGAATATAACTACAGCTATAACATGTACGGGAAACCTAGAGAAGGGAACCACTGTGAATACGAAAGGTTTCTAAAACTCAACGAATAGTCCCTCTCCTGGTGCTCCGGTTTGACTTTCCATCTGCTTTACTATCAATCTCCCAACTTGGAGAGACAGCCCCTATAACCTCCTGGTTCGCAGATGTTGCCAGTTTGGCAGAGTATGAAAGGGAAGAGGGAGAACCAATGAGAGAGTAGCTGTTAGGCATTTGGACGGGCACATATCATTCTAATTTCCCGGCAGGAAGAAGAATTAACCAAAGTCTCAGCCACCCACCGGGAAACAGTATAGGACCTGAACCAAAATTTTGGACTTGCGGTCAGATCACAAAAAACGAGTTGAAAAATGGAGCTCAATGGCACAGCATTACACAAACTGGCAGAGTAATAAAGGACAACTATCGTCCAAAAATCTGTTGAGGGAAGGCAACGAGGCGGACTTGAAAGTGAGGCAGAATAGCAGGAAACAGATTTCAAGAGGTACGTTGGAATCGCCTTTAAAGCACAGGAAGAGGGGCACAACTTCAACAATGATGCACTTGGCCAAAAAGGGCGTATGCATTTTCTCATGAACATATTCAGGAGAAAACGCATACTCCCTTTTTGGCCAAGCAAGCAAGCGGGCAATGCAAATCTGCACTACAAAGAAGTATCACTTCCCACCGGTTAAAAGGGACATCCACAAAATGTGTAAAAACCAGAAAGGCAAGACAGGCCCTGGAGAACAGGGAGCCTTGTTATGCTGATGGGCGGGATGTAAATTGCCAACTGCCTCTCTGGAGGAGTGCATTGTGTTCCTTAAAACAAGTAAACAACAGAGCTACAGAGCCAAGAGCACTTCCAGTCTAGGGAATATACCTTGGGAAAACTGAAAATCAATAAGACAGAGCCACCCCAAAATTTAGGGCTGCACTGCTTACAAGGACCTCAACTTGGGTACACCTTAAATATCCCAGGAAATATAAAAATGGTTCAAAAAATTGTGGTACCTACGTACGATGGAATATCCGTCAGCCATGAAATCAATGTCATAAGACCAGTAGCAGCAAAATGGGTGGTTTCAGGTACGATGATTCTAAGTGAAATAAGTCACACAGAAAAAGAAACTTATCATAAGATATCACTTATGAAGATCCTGTAAACATGGCTACACTTGAACTGAGTTAGGAAAGAGAACAGTGTCTCACATTTAGAAAACACTCTTATGCCTGTTTAAGTGGGAACGAGAGGTGGGGTGATGCATAAAACCAGAGTTTGATATAAGCACAGGTACCGCTCCAAGAACAAACTATGGAATAGACAAGACCTACACCTTCCTCAGTGAAAGGGACTCAAAACCCCATATTTCCCGCAGAGGAATATATCTGACTAGTAAGAATCTTAAAACCTATGTATTGATATGTCTCCATAAGGGAATCAATAGTGTCTAGACTAGCATAAACATGGCAGTGAGAATCAGCTCAAACCCACTATAAAAAGGAATTTCAAAAACAAAACAAAAAAACTGGGAAATTTTTTACAATTCCTTCAGGGTCTCTGATGATACCTGGAATGACCCTATCTACAACGACAGCTGGATGTGGCATAAGGCTGGACACTTGGGACTGAGAGGATTGGTGAGATTGGGTGAGCAAATGCAGACCCTTTAAAGCAATAATGCATGGCACCCATTCCATGGGTCCCAACTTTCCAGGTTGAAGGGAATATTACTACAGTTATAACATGTACGGGAAACCTAGAGAACGGACACACTGTGAATACGAAAGCTTTCTAAATCTCAACGAATAGTCCCTCTCCTGGTGCTCCGGTTTGACATTCCATCTGCTTTACTATCAATCTCCCAACTTGGAGAGACAGCCCCTTTAACCTCCTGGTTTGCACAAGATTCCAATTTGGCAGAGGATGAAAGGGAAGAGGGAGAACCAATGAGAGAGTAGCTGTTAAGCATTTGGACGGGCACATATCACTCTAACTTCCCGGCAGGAAGAAGAATTAACCAAAGTCTCAGCCACCCACCGGGAACCAGCATAGTTCCTGAACCAAAATTATGGACTTGCGGTCAGCTCACAAAAAACGAGTTGAAAAATGGAGCTCAAGGGCACAGCAATTCACAAACTGGCAGAGTAATAAAGGACAACTATCGTCCAAAAATCTGTTGAGGGAAGGCAACGAGGCAGACTTGAAAGCGAGGCAGAATAGCAGGAAACAGATTTCAAGAGGTACGTTGGAATCGCCTTTAAAGCACAGGAAGAGGGGCACAACTTCAACAATGATGCACTTGGCCAAAAAGGGCGTATGCGTTTTCTCCTGAATATATTCAGGAGAAAACGCATACGCCCTTTTTGGCCAAGCAAGCAAGCGGGCAATGCAAATCTGCACTACAAAGAAGTATCACTTCCCACCGGTCAAAAGGGACATCCACAAAATGTGTAAAAACCAGAAAGGCAAGACAGGCCCTGGAGAACAGGGAGCCTTGTTATGCTGATGGGCGGGATGTAAATTGCCAACTGCCTCTCTGGAGGAGTGCATTGTGTTCCCTAAAACAAGTAAACAACAGAGCTACAGAGCCAAGGGCACTTCCAGTCTAGGGAATATACCTTGGGAAAACTGAAAATCAATAAGACAGAGCCACCCCAAAATTTAGGGCTGCACTGCTTACAAGGACCTCAACTTGGGTACACCTTAAATATCCCAGGAAATATAAAAATGGTTCAAAAAATTGTGGTACCTACGTACGATGGAATATCTGTCAGCCATGAAATCAATGTCATAAGACCAGTAGCAGCAAAATGGGTGGTTTTAGGTACGATGATTCTAAGTGAAATAAGTCACAGAGAAAAAGAAACTTATCATAAGATATCACTTATGAAGATCCTGTAAACATGGCTACACTTGAACTGAGTTAGGAAAGAGAACAGTGTCTCACATTTAGAAAACACTCTTATGCCTATTTAAGTGGGAACGAGAGGTGGGGTGATGCATAAAACCAGAGTTTGATATAAGCACAGGTACCGTTCCAAAAACCAACTATGGAATACACAAGACCTACACCTTCCTCAGTGAAAGGGACTCAAAACCCCATATTTCCCGCAGAGGAATATATCTGACTAGTAAGAATCTTAAAACCTATGTATTGATATGTCTCCATAAGGGAATCAATAGTGTCTAGACAAGCATAAACATGGCAGCGAGAATCAGCTCAAACCCACTATAAAAAGGAATTTCAAAACCAAAACAAAAAAACTGAGAAATTCTTTACAATTCCTTCA
The DNA here is from genome assembly GCF_949752795.1 of Hyperoodon ampullatus. Taxonomy (NCBI): domain Eukaryota; kingdom Metazoa; phylum Chordata; class Mammalia; order Artiodactyla; family Ziphiidae; genus Hyperoodon; species Hyperoodon ampullatus. Next base: position 1,672,804 of record NW_027640666.1, on the reverse strand, counting down.
GGGTCTCTGATGAAACCTGGAATGACCCAATCTACAACGACAGCTGGATGTGGCATAATGCTGGACACTTGGGAATGAGAGGATTGGTGAGATTGGGTGAGCAAATGCAGACCCTTTAAAGCACAAATGCCTGGCACCCATTCCATGGGTCCCAACTCTACAGGTTGAAGGGAATATAACTACAGCTATAACATGTACGGGAAACCTAGAGAAGGGACCCACAGTGAATACGAAAGGTTTCTAAAACTCAACGAATAGTCCCTCTCCTGGTGCTCCGGTTTGACTTTCCATCTGCTTTACTATCAATCTCCCAACTTGGAGAGACAGCCCCTATAACCTCCTCGTTCGCAGAGGTTGCCAGTTTGGCAGAGTATGAAAGGGAAGAGGGAGAACCAATGAGAGAGTAGCTGTTAGGCATTTGGACGGGCACATATCATTCTAATTTCCCGGCAGGAAGAAGAATTAACCAAAGTCTCAGCCACCCACAGGGAACCAGTATAGGTCCTGAACCAAAATTTTGGACTTGCGGTCAGATCACAAAAAACGAGTTGAAAATTGGAGCTCAAGGGCACAGCATTACACAAACTGGCAGAGTAATAAAGGACAACTATCGTCCAAAAATCTGTTGAGGGAAGGCAACGAGGCGGACTTGAAAGTGAGGCAGAATAGCAGGAAACAGATTTCAAGAGGTACGTTGGAATCGCCTTTAAAGCACAGGAAGAGGGGCACAACTTCAACAATGATGCACTTGGCCAAAAAGGGCATATGCATTTTCTCATGAATATATTCAGCATAAAACTCATACCCCCTTTTTGGCCAAGCAAGCAAGCGGGCAATGCAAATCTGCACTACAAAGAAGTATCACTTCCCACCGGTCAAAAGGGACATCCACAAAATGTGTAAAAACCAGAAAGGCAAGACAGGCCCTGGAGAACAGGGAGCCTTGTTATGCTGATGGGCGGGATGTAAATTGCCAACTGCCTCTCTGGAAGAGTGCATTGTGTACCCTAAAACAAGTAAACAACAGAGCTACAGAGCCAAGGGCACTTCCAGTCTAGGGAATATACCTTGGGAAAACTGAAAATCAATAAGACAGAGCCACCCCAAAATTTAGGGCTGCACTGCTTACAAGGACCTCAACTTGGGTACACCTTAAGTATCCCAGGAAATATAAATATGGTTCAAAAAATTGTGGTACTTACGTACGACGGAATATCCCTCAGCCATGAAATCAATGTCATAAGACCAGTAGCAGCAAAATGGGTGGATTCAGGTACGATGATTCTAAGTGAAATAAGTCACACAGAAACAGAAACTTATCATAAGATATCACTTATGAAGATCCTGTAAACATGGCTACACTTGAACTGAGTTAGGAAAGAGAACAGTGTCTCACATTTAGAAAACACTCTTATGCCTGCTTCAGGCGGAAGGAGAGGAGGGGTGATGCATAAAACCAGAGTTTGATATAAGCACAGGTACCGCTCCAAGAACAAACTATGGAATAGGCAAGACCTACACCTTCCTCAGTGAAAGGGACTCAAAACCCCATATTTCCCGCAGAGGAATATATCTGACTAGTAAGAATCTTAAAACCTATGTATTGATATGTCTCCGTAAGGGAATCAAGTTTGTCTAGACTGGCATAAACATGGCAGCGAGAATCAGCTCAAACCCACTATAATAAGGAATTTCGAAAAAAAAACAAAAAAACTGGGAAATTGTTTACAATTCCTTCAGGGTCTCTTATGAAACCTGGAATGACCCTATCTACAACGACAGCTGGATGTGGCATAATGCTGGACACTTGGGAATGAGAGGATTGGTGAGATTGGGTGAGCAAATGCAGACCCTTTAAAGCAATAATGCATGGCACCCATTCCATGGGTCCCAACTCTCCAGGTTAAAGGGAATATTACTACAGATATAACATGTACGGGAAACCTAGAGAACGGACACACTGTGAATACGAAAGGTTTCTAAAACTCAACGAATAGTCCCTCTCCTGGTGCTCGGGTTTGACTTTCCACCTGCTTTACTATCAACCTCCCAACTTGGAGAGACAGCCCCTTTAACCTCCTGGTTCGCACAGGTTGCCAATTTGGCAGAGGATGAAAGGGAAGAGGGAGAACCAATGAGAGAGTAGCTGTTAGGCATTTGGACGGGCACATATCACTCTAATTTCCCGGCAGGAAGAAGAATTAACCAAAGTATCAGCCACCCACCAGGAACCAGTATAGGTCCTGAACCAAAACTTTGGACTTGCGGTCATCTCACAAAAAACGAGTTGAAAAATGGAGCTCAGGGGCACAGCAATTCACAAACTGTCCTAGTAATAAAGGACAACTATCGTCCAAAAATCTGTTGTGGGAAGGCAACGAGGCGGACTTGAAAGTGAGGCAGAATAGCAGGAAACAGATTTCAAGAGGTACGTTGGAATCGCCTTTAAAGCACAGGAAGAGGGGCACAACTTCGACAATGATGCACTTGGCCAAAAAGGGCGTATGCGTTTTCTCCTGAATATATTCAGGAGAAAACGCATACGCCCTTTTTGCCCAAGCAAGCAAGCGGGCAATGCAAATCTGCACTACAAAGAAGTATCACTTCCCACCGGTCAAAAGGGACATCCACAAAATGTGTAAAAAGCAGAAAGGCAAGACAGGCCCGGGAGAACAGGGAGCCTTGTTATGCTGATGGGCGGGATGTAACTAGCCAACTGCCTCTATGGGGGAGTGCATTGTGTTCCCTAAAACAAATAAACAACAGAGCTACAGAGCCAAGGGCACTTCCAGTCTAGGGAATATATCTTGGGAAAACTGAAAATCGATAAGATGGAGCCAACCCAAAATTTAAGGCTGAACTGCTTACAAGGACCTCAACTTGGGTACACCTTAAATATCCCAGGAAATATAAAAATGGTTCAAAAAATTGTGGTACCTACGTACGATGGAATATCCCTCAGCCATGAAATCAATGTCATAAGACCAGTAGCAGCAAAATGGGTGGATTCAGGTACGATGATTCTAAGTGAAATAAGTCACACAGAAAAAGAAGCTTATTATAAGATATCACTTATGAAGATCCTGTAAACATGGCTACACTTGAACTGAGTAAGGAAAGAGAACAGTGTCTCACATTTAGAAAACACTCTTATGCCTGCTTAAGGGGGAAGGAGAGGTGGGGTGATGCATAAAACCAGAGTTTGATATAAGCACAGGTACCGTTCCAAACACCAACTATGGAATATACAAGACCTACACCTTCCTCAATGAAAGGGACTCAAAACCCCATATTTCCCGCAGAGGAATATATCTGACTAGTAAGAATCTTAAAACCTATGTATTGATATGTCTCCGTAAGGGAATCAATAGTGTCTAGACTAGCAAAAACATGGCAGCGAGAATCTGCTCAAACCCACTATAAAAATTAATTTCAAAAACAAAACAAAAAAACTGCGAAATTCTTTACAATTCCTTCAGGGTCTCTGATGAAACCTGGAATGACCCTATCTACAACGACAGCTGGATGTGGCATAAGGCTGGACACTTGGGACTGAGAGGATTGGTGAGATTGGGTGAGCAAATGCAGACCCTTTAAAGCACAAATGCATGGCACCCATTCCATGGGTCCCAACTTTCCAGGTTGAAGGGAATATTACTACAGTTATAACATGTACGGGAAACCTAGAGAACGGACACACTGTGAATACGAAAGGTTTCTAAAACTCAACGAATAGTCCCTCTCCTGGTGCTCCGGTTTGACTTTCCATCTGCTTTACTATCAATCTCCCAACTTGGAGAGACAGCCCCTTTAACCTCCTGGTTTGCACAAGATTCCAATTTGGCAGAGGATGAAAGGGAAGAGGGAGAACCAATGAGAGAGTAGCTGTTAGGCATTTGGAAGGGCACATATCACTCTAACTTCCCGGCAGGAAGAAGAATTAACCAAAGTCTCAGCCACCCACCGGGAACCAGCACAGGTCCTGAACCAAAATTATGGACTTGAGGTCAGCTCACAAAAAACGAGTTGAAAAATGGAGCTCAAGGGCACAGCAATTCACAAACTGGCAGAGTAATAAAGGACAACTATCGTCCAAAAATCTGTTGAGGGAAGGCAACGAGGCGGACTTGAAAGCGAGGCAGAATAGCAGGAAACAGATTTCAAGAGGTACGTTGGAATCGCCTTTAAAGCACAGGAAGAGGGTCACAACTTCGACAATGATGCACTTGGCCAAAAAGGGCGTATGCGTTTTCTCCTGAATATATTCAGGATAAAACGCATACGCCCTTTTTGGCCAAGCAAGCAAGCGGGCAATGCAAATCTGCACTACAAAGAAGTATCACTTCCCACCGGTCAAAAGGGACATGCACAAAATGTGTAAAAACCAGAAAGGCAAGACAGGCCCTGGAGAACACGGAGCCTTTTTATGCTGATGGGCGGGATGTAAATTGCCAACTGCTTCTCTGGAGGAGTGCATTGTGTTCCCTAAAACAAGTAAACAACAGAGCTACAGAGCCAAGGGCACATCCAGTCTAGGGAATATACCTTGGGAAAATTGAAAATCAATAAGACAGAGCCACCCAAATATTTAGGGCTGCACTGCTTACAAGGACCTCAACTTTGGTACACCTTAAATATCCCAGGAAATATAAAAATGGTTCAAAAAATTGTGGTACATACGTATGATGGAATATCCGTCAGCCCTGAAATCAATGTCATAAGACCAGTAGCAGCAAAATGGGTGGATTCAGGTACGATGATTCTAAGTGAAATAAGTCACAGAGAAAAAGAAACTTATCATAAGATATCACTTATGAAGATCCTGTAAACATGGCTACACTTGAACTGAGTTAGGAAAGAGAACAGTGTCTCACATTTAGAAAACACTCTTATGCCTGTTTAAGTGGGAACGAGAGGTGGGGTGATGCATAAAACCAGAGTTTGATATAAGCACAGGTACCGTTCCAAAAACCAACTATGGAATAGACAAGATCTACACCTTCCTCAGTGAAAGGGACTCAAAACCCCATATTTCCCGCAGAGGAATATATCTGACTAGTAAGAATCTTAAAACGTATGTATTGATATGTCTCCGTAAGGGAATCAAGTGTGTCTAGACTGGCATAAACATGGCAGCGAGAATCAGCTCAAACCCACTATGAAAAGGAATTTCAAAAACAAAACAAAAAAACTGGGAAATTCTTTACAATTCCTTCAGGGTCTCTGATGAAACCTGGAATGACCCTATCTACAACGACAGCTGCATGTGGCATAAGGCTGGACACTTGGGACTGAGAGGATTGGTGAGATTGGGTGAGCAAATGCAGACCCCTTAAAGAAATAATGCATGGCACCCATTCCATGGGTCCCAACTTTCCAGGTTGAAGGGAATATTACTACAGTTATAACATGTACGGGAAACCTAGAGAACGGACACACTGTGAATACGAAACGTTTCTAAAACTCAACGAATAGTCCCTCTGCTGGTGCTCCGGTTTGACTTTCCATCTGCTTTACTATCAATCTCCCAACATGGAGAGACAGCCGCTTTAACCTCCTGGTTTGCACAAGATTCCAATTTGGCAGAGGATGAAAGGGAACAGGGAGAACCAATGAGAGAGTAGCTGTTAGGCATTTGGACGGGCACATATCACTCTAACTTCCCGGCAGGAAGAAGAATTAACCAAAGTCTCAGCCAACCACTGGGAACCAGCATAGGTCCTGAACCAAAATTATGGACTTGCGGTCAGCTCACAAAAAACGAGTTGAAAAATGGAGCTCAAGGGCACAGCAATTCACAAACTGGCAGAGTAATAAAGGACAACTATCGTCCAAAAATCTGTTGAGGGAAGGCAACGAGGCGGACTTGAAAGCGAGGCAGAATAGCAGGAAACAGATTTCAAGAGGTACGTTGGAATCGCCTTTAAAGCACAGGAAGAGGGGCACAACTTCGACAATGATGCACTTGGCCAAAAAGGGCGTATGCGTTTTCTCCAGAATATATTTAGGAGAAAATGCATACGCCCATTTTGGCCAAGCAAGCAAGCGGGCAATGCAAATCTGCACAACAAAGAAGTATCACTTCCCACCGGTCAAAAGGGACATCCATAAAATGTGTAAAAAGCAGAAAGGCAAGACAGGCCCTGGAGAACAGGGAGCCTTGTTATGCTGATGGGCGGGATGTAAATTGCCAACTGCCTCTCTGGAAGAGTGCATTGTGTACCCTAAAACAAGTAAACAACAGAGCTACAGAGCCAACGGCACTTCCAGTCTAGGGAATATACCTTGGGAAAACTGAAAATCAATAAGACAGAGCCACCCCAAAATTTAGGGCTGCACTGCTTACAAGGACCTCAACTTGGGTACACCTTAAGTATCCCAGGAAATATAAATATGGTTCAAAAAATTGTGGTACTTACGTACAACGGAATATCCCTCAGCCATGAAATCAATGTCATAAGACCAGTAGCAGCAAAATGGGTGGATTCAGGTACGATGATTCTCAGTGAAATAAGTCACACAGAAAAAGAAACTTATCATAAGATATCACTTATGAAGATCCTGTAAACATGGCTACACTTGAACTGAGTTAGGAAAGAGAACAGTGTCTCACATTTAGAAAACACTCTTATGCCTGCTTAAGGGGGAAGGAGAGGTGAGGTGATGCATAAAACCAGAGTTTGATATAAGCACAGGTACCGCTCCAAGAACCAACTATGGAATAGACAAGACCTACACCTTCCTCAGTGAAAGGGACTCAAAACCCCATATTTCCCGCAGAGGAATATATCTGACTAGTAAGAATCTTAAAACCTATGTATTGATATGTCTCCGTAAGGGAATCAAGTGTGTCTAGACTAGCATAAACATGGCAGCGAGAATCAGCTCAAACCCACTATAAAAAGGAATTTCGAAAAAAAAAACAAAAAAACTGGGAAATTCTTTACAATTCCTTCAGGGTCTCTGATGAAACCTGGAATGACCCTATCTACAACGACAGCTGGATGTGGCATAAGGCTGGACACTTGGGAATGAGAGGATTGGTGAGGTTGGGTGAGCAAATGCAGACCCTTTAAAGCACAAATGCCTGGCACCCATTCAATGGGTCCCAACTCTCCAGGTTAAAGGGAACATTACTACAGCTATAACATGTACGGGAAACGAAGAGAACGGACACACTGTGAATACGAAAGGTTTCTAAAACTCAACGAATAGTCCCTCTCCTGGTGCTCGGGTTTGACTTTCCATCTGCTTTACTATCAACCTTCCAACTTGGAGAGACAGCCCCTTTAACCTCCTGGTTCGCACAGGTTGCCAGTTTGGCAGAGGATGAAAGGGAAGAGGGAGAACCAATGAGAGAGTAGCTGTTAGGCATTTGGACGGGCACATATCACTCTAATTTCCCGGCAGGAAGAAGAATTAACCAAACTATCAGCCACCCACCAGGAACCAGTATAGGTCCTGAACCAAAACTTTGGACTTGCGGACAGCTCACAAAAAAACGAGTTGAAACATGGAGCTCAGGGGCACAGCAATTCACAAACTGTCCTAGTAATAAAGGACAACTATCGTCCAAAAATCTGTTGAGGGAAGGCAACGAGGCGGACTTGAAAGCGAGGCAGAATAGCAGGAAACAGATTTCAAGAGGTACGTTGGAATCGCCTTTAAAGCACAGGAAGAGGGGCACAACTTCGACAATGATGCACTTGGCCAAAAAGGGTGTATGCGTTTTCTCCTGAATATATACAGGAGAAAACGCATACGCCCTTTTTGCCCAAGCAAGGAAGCGGGCAATGCAAATCTGCACTACAAAGAAGTATCACTTCCCACCGGTCAAAAGGGACATCCACAAAATGTGTAAAAACCAGAAAGGCAAGACAGGCCCTGGAGAACAGGGAGCCTTGTTATGCTGATGGGCGGGATGTAAATTGCCAACTGCCTCTCTGGAGGAGTGCATTGTGTTCCCTAAAACAAGTAAACAACAGAGCTACAGAGCCAAGGGCACTTCCAGTCTAGGGAATATACCTTGGGAAAACTGAAAATCAATAAGACAGAGCCACCCCAAAATTTAGGGCTGCACTGCTTACAAGGACCTCAACTTGGGTACACCTTAAATATCCCAGGAAATATAAAAATGGTTCAAAAAATTGTGGTACCTACGTACGATGGAATATCCGTCAGCCATGAAATCAATGTCATAAGACCAGTAGCAGCAAAATGGGTGGTTTCAGGTACGATGATTCTAAGTGAAATAAGTCACAGAGAAAAAGAAACTTATCATAAGATATCACTTATGAAGATCCTGTAAACATGGCTACACTTGAACTGAGTTAGGAAAGAGAACAGTGTCTCACATTTAGAAAACACTCTTATGCCTATTTAAGTGGGAACGAGAGGTGGGGTGATGCATAAAACCAGAGTTTGATATAAGCACAGGTACCGTTCCAAAAACCAACTATGGAATACACAAGACCTACACCTTCCTCAGTGAAAGGGACTCAAAACCCCATATTTCCCGCAGAGGAATATATCTGACTAGTAAGAATCTTAAAACCTATGTATTGATATGTCTCCATAAGGGAATCAATAGTGTCTAGACAAGCATAAACATGGCAGCGAGAATCAGCTCAAACCCACTATAAAAAGGAATTTCAAAACCAAAACAAAAAAACTGAGAAATTCTTTACAATTCCTTCAGGGTCTCTGATGAAACCTGGAATGACCCAATCTACAACGACAGCTGGATGTGGCATAATGCTGGACACTTGGGAATGAGAGGATTGGTGAGATTGGGTGAGCAAATGCAGACCCTTTAAAGCACAAATGCCTGGCACCCATTCCATGGGTCCCAACTCTACAGGTTGAAGGGAATATAACTACAGCTATAACATGTACGGGAAACCTAGAGAAGGGACCCACAGTGAATACGAAAGGTTTCTAAAACTCAACGAATAGTCCCTCTCCTGGTGCTCCGGTTTGACTTTCCATCTGCTTTACTATCAATCTCCCAACTTGGAGAGACAGCCCCTATAACCTCCTCGTTCGCAGAGGTTGCCAGTTTGGCAGAGTATGAAAGGGAAGAGGGAGAACCAATGAGAGAGTAGCTGTTAGGCATTTGGACGGGCACATATCATTCTAATTTCCCGGCAGGAAGAAGAATTAACCAAAGTCTCAGCCACCCACAGGGAACCAGTATAGGTCCTGAACCAAAATTTTGGACTTGCGGTCAGATCACAAAAAACGAGTTGAAAATTGGAGCTCAAGGGCACAGCATTACACAAACTGGCAGAGTAATAAAGGACAACTATCGTCCAAAAATCTGTTTAGGGAAGGCAACGAGGCGGACTTGAAAGTGAGGCAGAATAGCAGGAAACAGATTTCAAGAGGTACGTTGGAATCGCCTTTAAAGCACAGGAAGAGGGGCACAACTTCAACAATGATGCACTTGGCCAAAAAGGGCATATGCATTTTCTCATGAATATATTCAGCATAAAACTCATACTCCCTTTTTGGCCAAGCAAGCAAGCGGGCAATGCAAATCTGCACTACAAAGAAGTATCACTTCCCACCGGTCAAAAGGGACATCCACAAAATGTGTAAAAACCAGAAAGGCAAGACAGGCCCTGGAGAACAGGGAGCCTTGTTATGCTGATGGGCGGGATGTAAATTGCCAACTGCCTCTCTGGAAGAGTGCATTGTGTACCCTAAAACAAGTAAACAACAGAGCTACAGAGCCAAGGGCACTTCCAGTCTAGGGAATATACCTTGGGAAAACTGAAAATCAATAAGACAGAGCCACCCCAAAATTTAGGGCTGCACTGCTTACAAGGACCTCAACTTGGGTACACCTTAAGTATCCCAGGAAATATAAATATGGTTCAAAAAATTGTGGTACTTACGTACGACGGAATATCCCTCAGCCATGAAATCAATGTCATAAGACCAGTAGCAGCAAAATGGGTGGATTCAGGTACGATGATTCTAAGTGAAATAAGTCACACAGAAAAAGAAGCTTATCATAAGATATCACTTATGAAGATCCTGTAAACATGGCTACACTTGAAATGAGTAAGGAAAGAGAACAGTGTCTCACATTTAGAAAACACTCTTATGCCTGCTTAAGGGGGAAGGAGAGGTGGGGTGATGCATAAAACCAGAGTTTGATATAAGCACAGGTACCGTTCCAAACACCAACTATGGAATATACAAGACCTACACCTTCCTCAATGAAAGGGACTCAAAACCCCATATTTCCCGCAGAGGAATATATCTGACTAGTAAGAATCTTAAAACCTATGTATTGATATGTCTCCGTAAGGGAATCAATAGTGTCTAGACTAGCAAAAACATGGCAGCGAGAATCTGCTCAAACCCACTATAAAAATTAATTTCAAAAACAAAACAAAAAAACTGCGAAATTCTTTACAATTCCTTCAGGGTCTCTGATGAAACCTGGAATGACCCTATCTACAACGACAGCTGGATGTGGCATAAGGCTGGACACTTGGGACTGAGAGGATTGGTGAGATTGGGTGAGCAAATGCAGACCCTTTAAAGCACAAATGCATGGCACCCATTCCATGGGTCCCAACTTTCCAGGTTGAAGGGAATATTACTACAGTTATAACATGTACGGGAAACCTAGAGAACGGACACACTGTGAATACGAAAGGTTTCTAAAACTCAACGAATAGTCCCTCTCCTGGTGCTCCGGTTTGACTTTCCATCTGCTTTACTATCAATCTCCCAACTTGGAGAGACAGCCCCTTTAACCTCCTGGTTTGCACAAGATTCCAATTTGGCAGAGGATGAAAGGGAAGAGGGAGAACCAATGAGAGAGTAGCTGTTAGGCATTTGGAAGGGCACATATCACTCTAACTTCCCGGCAGGAAGAAGAATTAACCAAAGTCTCAGCCACCCACCGGGAACCAGCACAGGTCCTGAACCAAAATTATGGACTTGAGGTCAGCTCACAAAAAACGAGTTGAAAAATGGAGCTCAAGGGCACAGCAATTCACAAACTGGCAGAGTAATAAAGGACAACTATCGTCCAAAAATCTGTTGAGGGAAGGCAACGAGGCGGACTTGAAAGCGAGGCAGAATAGCAGGAAACAGATTTCAAGAGGTACGTTGGAATCGCCTTTAAAGCACAGGAAGAGGGTCACAACTTCGACAATGATGCACATGGCCAAAAAGGGCGTATGCGTTTTCTCCTGAATATATTCAGGATAAAACGCATATGCCCTTTTTGGCCAAGCAAGCAAGCGGGCAATGCAAATCTGCACTACAAAGAAGTATCACTTCCCACCGGTCAAAAGGGACATGCACAAAATGTGTAAAAACCAGAAAGGCAAGACAGGCCCTGGAGAACACGGAGCCTTTTTATGCTGATGGGCGGGATGTAAATTGCCAACTGCTTCTCTGGAGGAGTGCATTGTGTTCCCTAAAACAAGTAAACAACAGAGCTACAGAGCCAAGGGCACATCCAGTCTAGGGAATATACCTTGGGAAAATTGAAAATCAATAAGACAGAGCCACCCAAATATTTAGGGCTGCACTGCTTACAAGGACCTCAACTTTGGTACACCTTAAATATCCCAGGAAATATAAAAATGGTTCAAAAAATTGTGGTACATACGTATGATGGAATATCCGTCAGCCCTGAAATCAATGTCATAAGACCAGTAGCAGCAAAATGGGTGGATTCAGGTACGATGATTCTAAGTGAAATAAGTCACAGAGAAAAAGAAACTTATCATAAGATATCACTTATGAAGATCCTGTAAACATGGCTACACTTGAACTGAGTTAGGAAAGAGAACAGTGTCTCACATTTAGAAAACACTCTTATGCCTGTTTAAGTGGGAACGAGAGGTGGGGTGATGCATAAAACCAGAGTTTGATATAAGCACAGGTACCGTTCCAAAAACCAACTATGGAATAGACAAGATCTACACCTTCCTCAGTGAAAGGGACTCAAAACCCCATATTTCCCGCAGAGGAATATATCTGACTAGTAAGAATCTTAAAACGTATGTATTGATATGTCTCCGTAAGGGAATCAAGTGTGTCTAGACTGGCATAAACATGGCAGCGAGAATCAGCTCAAACCCACTATGAAAAGGAATTTCAAAAACAAAACAAAAAAACTGGGAAATTCTTTACAATTCCTTCAGGGTCTCTGATGAAACCTGGAATGACCCTATCTACAACGACAGCTGCATGTGGCATAAGGCTGGACACTTGGGACTGAGAGGATTGGTGAGATTGGGTGAGCAAATGCAGACCCCTTAAAGAAATAATGCATGGCACCCATTCCATGGGTCCCAACTTTCCCGGTTGAAGGGAATATTACTACAGTTATAACATGTACGGGAAACCTAGAGAACGGACACACTGTGAATACGAAACGTTTCTAAAACTCAACGAATAGTCCCTCTGCTGGTGCTCCGGTTTGACTTTCCATCTGCTTTACTATCAATCTCCCAACATGGAGAGACAGCCGCTTTAACCTCCTGGTTTGCACAAGATTCCAATTTGGCAGAGGATGAAAGGGAACAGGGAGAACCAATGAGAGAGTAGCTGTTAGGCATTTGGACGGGCACATATCACTCTAACTTCCCGGCAGGAAGAAGAATTAACCAAAGTCTCAGCCAACCACTGGGAACCAGCATAGGTCCTGAACCAAAATTATGGACTTGCGGTCAGCTCACAAAAAACGAGTTGAAAAATGGAGCTCAAGGGCACAGCAATTCACAAACTGGCAGAGTAATAAAGGACAACTATCGTCCAAAAATCTGTTGAGGGAAGGCAACGAGGCGGACTTGAAAGCGAGGCAGAATAGCAGGAAACAGATTTCAAGAGGTACATTGGAATCGCCTTTAAAGCACAGGAAGAGGGGCACAACTTCGACAATGATGCACTTGGCCAAAAAGGGCGTATGCGTTTTCTCCAGAATATATTTAGGAGAAAATGCATACGCCCATTTTGGCCAAGCAAGCAAGCGGGCAATGCAAATCTGCACAACAAAGAAGTATCACTTCCCACCGGTCAATAGGGACATCCATAAAATGTGTAAAAAGCAGAAAGGCAAGACAGGCCCTGGAGAACAGGGAGCCTTGTTATGCTGATGGGCGGGATGTAAATTGCCAACTGCCTCTCTGGAAGAGTGCATTGTGTACCCTAAAACAAGTAAACAACAGAGCTACAGAGCCAACGGCACTTCCAGTCTAGGGAATATACCTTGGGAAAACTGAAAATCAATAAGACAGAGCCACCCCAAACTTTAGGGCTGCACTGCTTACAAGGACCTCAACTTGGGTACACCTTAAGTATCCCAGGAAATATAAATATGGTTCAAAAAATTGTGGTACTTACGTACAACGGAATATCCCTCAGCCATGAAATCAATGTCATAAGACCAGTAGCAGCAAAATGGGTGGATTCAGGTACGATGATTCTCAGTGAAATAAGTCACACAGAAAAAGAAACTTATCATAAGATATCACTTATGAAGATCCTGTAAACATGGCTACACTTGAACTGAGTTAGGAAAGAGAACAGTGTCTCACATTTAGAAAACACTCTTATGCCTGCTTAAGGGGGAAGGAGAGGTGAGGTGATGCATAAAACCAGAGTTTGATATAAGCACAGGTACCGCTCCAAGAACCAACTATGGAATAGACAAGACCTACACCTTCCTCAGTGAAAGGGACTCAAAACCCCATATTTCCCGCAGAGGAATATATCTGACTAGTAAGAATCTTAAAACCTATGTATTGATATGTCTCCGTAAGGGAATCAAGTGTGTCTAGACTAGCATAAACATGGCAGCGAGAATCAGCTCAAACCCACTATAAAAAGGAATTTCGAAAAAAAAAAACAAAAAAACTGGGAAATTCTTTACAATTCCTTCAGGGTCTCTGATGAAACCTGGAATGACCCTATCTACAACGACAGCTGGATGTGGCATAAGGCTGGACACTTGGGAATGAGAGGATTGGTGAGATTGGGTGAGCAAATGCAGACCCTTTAAAGCACAAATGCCTGGCACCCATTCAATGGGTCCCAACTCTCCAGGTTAAAGGGAACATTACTACAGCTATAACATGTACGGGAAACGAAGAGAACGGACACACTGTGAATACGAAAGGTTTCTAAAACTCAACGAATAGTCCCTCTCCTGGTGCTCGGGTTTGACTTTCCATCTGCTTTACTATCAACCTTCCAACTTGGAGAGACAGCCCCTTTAACCTCCTGGTTCGCACAGGTTGCCAGTTTGGCAGAGGATGAAAGGGAAGAGGGAGAACCAATGAGAGAGTAGCTGTTAGGCATTTGGACGGGCACATATCACTCTAATTTCCCGGCAGGAAGAAGAATTAACCAAACTATCAGCCACCCACCAGGAACCAGTATAGGTCCTGAACCAAAACTTTGGACTTGCGGACAGCTCACAAAAAAACGAGTTGAAACATGGAGCTCAGGGGCACAGCAATTCACAAACTGTCCTAGTAATAAAGGACAACTATCGTCCAAAAATCTGTTGAGGGAAGGCAACGAGGCGGACTTGAAAGCGAGGCAGAATAGCAGGAAACAGATTTCAAGAGGTACGTTGGAATCGCCTTTAAAGCACAGGAAGAGGGGCACAACTTCGACAATGATGCACTTGGCCAAAAAGGGTGTATGCGTTTTCTCCTGAATATATACAGGAGAAAACGCATACACCCTTTTTGCCCAAGCAAGGAAGCGGGCAATGCAAATCTGCACTACAAAGAAGTATCACTTCCCACCGGTCAAAAGGGACATCCACAAAATGTGTAAAAAGCAGAAAGGCAAGACAGGCCCGGGAGAACAGGGAGCCTTGTTATGCTGATGGGCGGGATGTAACTAGCCAACTGCCTCTATGGGGGAGTGCATTGTGTTCCCTAAAACAAATAAACAACAGAGCTACAGAGCCAAGGGCACTTCCAGTCTAGGGAATATATCTTGGGAAAACTGAAAATCGATAAGACGGAGCCACGCCAAAATTTAAGGCTGAACTGCTTACAAAGACCTCAACTTGGGTACACCTTAAATATCCCAGGAAATATAAAAATGGTTCAAAAAATTGTGGTACCTACGTACGATGGAATATCCCTCAGCCATGAAATCAATGTCATAAGACCAGTAGCAGCAAAATGGGTGGATTCAGGTATGACGATTCTAAGTGAAATAGTCACACAGAAAAAGAAACTTATCATATGATATCACTTATGAAGATCCTGTAAACATGGCTACACTTGAACTGAGTTAGGAAAGAGAACAGTGTCTCACATTTAGAAAACACTATTATGCCTGCTTAAGGGGGAAGGAGAGGTGGGGTGATGCATAAAAATAGAGTTTGATATAAGCACAAGTACCGTTCCAAAAACCAACTGTGGAATAGACAAGACCTACGCCTTCCTCAGAGTAAGGGACTCAAAACCCCATATTTCCCATAGAGGAATATATCTGACTAGTAAGAATCTTAAAACCTATGTATTGATATGTCTCCGTAAGGGAATCAAGTATGTGTAGACTGGCATAAACATGGCAGCGAGAATCAGCTCAATCCCACTATAAAAAGGAATTTCAAAAACAAAACAAAAAAACTGGGAAATTCTTTACAATTCCTTCATGGTCTCTGACGAAACCTGGAATGACCCTATCTACAACGACAGCTGGATGTGGCATAACGCTGGACACTTGGGACTGAGAGGATTGGTGAGATTGGGTGAGCAAATGCAGACCCTTTAAAGCAATAATGCATGGCACCCATTCCATGGGTCCCAACTCTCCAGGTTGAAGGGAATATTACTACAGCTATAATATGTATGGAAAACATAGAGAACGGACCCACTGTGAATACGAAAGGTTTCTAAAACTCAATGAATAGTCCCTCTCCTGGTGATCCGGTTTGACTTTCCATCTGCTTTACTACCAACCTCCCAAATTGGAGAGACAGCTCCTTTAACCTCCTGGTTCGCACAGGTTGCCAATTTGGAAGAGGATGAAAGGGAAGAGGGAGAACCAATGAGAGAGTAGCTGTTAGTCATTTGGACGGGCACATTTAACTCTAATTTCCCGGCAGGAAGAAGAATTAACCAAAGTCTCAGGCCCCCACCGGGAACCAGCATAGGTCCTGAACGAAAATTTTGGACATGCAGTCAGCTCACAAAAAACGAGTTGATAAATGGAGCTCAGGGGCACAGCAATTCACAAACTGGCCGAGTAATAAAGGACAACTATCGATCAAAAATCTGTTGAGGGAAGGCAACGAGGCGGACTTGAAAGCTAGGCAGAATAGCAGGAAACAGATTTCAAGAGGTACGTTGGAATCGCCTTTAAAGCACAAGAAGAGGGGCACAACTTCGACAATGATGCACTTGGCCAAAAAGGGCGTATGTGTTTTCTCCTGAATATATTCAGGAGAAAACGCATACGCCCTTTTTGGCCAAGCAAGCAATCGGGCAATGCAAATCTGCACTACTAAGAAGTATCACTTCCCACCGGTCAAAAGGGACATCCACAAAATGTGTAAAAACCAGAAAGGCAAGACAGGCCCTGGAGAACAGGGAGCCTTGTTATGCTGATGGGCGGGATGTAAATTGCCAACTGCCTCTCTGGAGGAGTGCATTGTGTACCCTAAAACAAGCAAACAACAGAGCTACAGAGCCATGGGCACTTCCAGTCTAGGGAATATACCTTGGGAAAACTGAAAATCAATAAGACAGAGCCACCCGAAAATTTAGGGCTGCACTGCTTACAAGGACCTCAACTTGGGTACACCTTAAGTATCCCAGGAAATATAAATATGGTTCAAAAAATTGTGGTACTTACGTACGATGGAATATCCCTCAGCCATGAAATCAATGTCATAAGACCAGTAGCAGCAAAATGGGTGGATTCAGGTACGATGATTCTAAGTGAAATAAGTCACACAGAAACAGAAACTTATCATAAGATATCACATATGAAGATCCTGTAAACATGGCTACACTTGAACTGAGTTAGGAAAGAGAACAGTGTCTCACATTTAGAAAACACTCTTATGCCTGCTTAAGGGGGAAGGAGAGGTGGGGTGATGCATAAAACCAGAGTTTGATATAAGAACAGGTACCGTTCCAAAAACCAACTATGGAATAGACAAGACCTACACCTTCCTCAGTGAAAGGGACTCAAAACCCCATATTTCCCGCAGAGGAATATATCTGACTAGTAAGAATCTTAAAACCTATGTATTGATATGTCTCCGTAAGGGAATCAAGTGTGTCTAGACTGGCATAAACATGGCCGCGAGAATCAGCTCAAACCCACTATAAAAAGGAATTTCAAAAACAAAACAAAAAAACTGGGAAATTCTTTACAATTCCTTCAGGGTCTCTGATGAAACCTGGAATGACCTTATCTAAAAGGACAGCTGGATGTGTCATAAGGCTGGACACCTGGGACCGAGAGGATTGGTGAGATTGGGAGAGCAAATGCAGACCCTTTAAAGCACAAATGCCTGGCACCCATTCCATGGGTCCCAACTCTCCAGTTTGAAGGGAATATTACTACAGCTGTAACATGTACAGGAAACCTAGAGAACGGACACACTGTGAATATGAAAGGTTTCTAAAACTCAACGAATAGTCCCTCTCCTGGTGCTCCGGTTTGACTTTCCATCTGCTTTACTATCAACCTCCCAAATTGGAGAGACAGCCACTTTAACCTCCTGGTTAGCACAGGTTTCCAATTTGGCAGAGGATGAAAGGGAAGAGGGAGAACCAATGAGAGAGTAGGTGCTAGGCATTTGGACGGGCACATATCACTCTAACTTCCCAGCAGGAAGAAGAATTAACCAAAGTCTCAGCACCCCACCGGGAACCAGTATAGGTCCTGAACCAAAATTTTGGACTTGCGGTCAGCTCACAAAAAACGAGTTGAAAACTGGAGCTCAAGGGCACAGCAATTCAAAAACTGGCAGTGTAATAAAGGACAACTATCGTCCGAAAATCTGTTGAGGGAAGGCAACGAGGCGGACTTGAAAGCGAGGCAGAATAGCAGGAAACAGATTTCAAGAGGTACGTTGGAATCGCCTTTAAAGCACAGGAAGAGGGGCACAACTTCGACAATGATGCACTTGGCCAAATAGAGCGTATGTGTTTTCTCATGAATATATTCAGGAGAAAACGCATACGCCCTTTTTGGCCAAGCAAGCAGGCGGGCAATGAAAATCTGCACTACAAAGAAGTATCACTTTCCACTGGTCTAAAAGGGACATCCACAAAATGTGTAAAAACCAGAAAGGCAAAACAGGCCCTGGAGAACAGGGAGTCTTGTTATGCTGATGGGCGGGATGTAAATTGCCAACTGCCTCTCTGGATGAGTGCATTGTGTTCCCTAAAACAAGTAAACAACAGAGCTACGGAGCCAAGGGCACATCCAGTCTAGGGAATATACCTTGGGAAACCTGAAAATCAATAAGACAGAGACACCCCAAAATTTAGGGCTGCACTGCTTACAAAAACCTCAACTTGGGTACACCTTAAATATCCCAGGAAATATAAAAATGGTTCAAAAAATTGTGGTACTTCCGTAGGATGGAATATCCCTCAGCCATGCAATCAATGTCATAAGACCAGTAGCAGCAAAATGAGTGGATTGAGGTATGGTGCTTCTAAGTGAAATAAGTCACACAGAAAAAGAACCATATATTAAGATATCACTTTTGAGGATCCTGTAAACATGGCTACACTTGAACTCAGTTAGGAAAGGGAACAGAGTCTCACCTTTGGAAAACACTCTTATGCCTGCTTAAGGGCGAATGAGAGGTGGGGTGATGCATAAAACCAGATTTTGATATAAGCACAGGTACCGTTCCAAAAACAAACTATGGAATAGACAAGCCCTACACCTTCCTCAGTGAAAGGGACTTGAGGTATCTGTGAGTAACCGTGAGCTGAGCCCCAGGCCAGCTGCTGCTGAACTTTTCCCACCCTTCCCAGGTAAAACACCTGAATATGTACAAGGGCTTGAAAGCTTAGTGGAAGGGCCGTGGAGCCACAACAGCGACAGCACACAGGCCATCTTGGTGCCTGCAGGCCAGCCAGGATGGTCCTGGCCCTGGGCGCTCTTCTGGAAGCTTTCCATTGCCCTGCCTGAGATACCCCTCCTGTCCCTGCCCCCACTGCTTTTTTCCTTCCTCACCTCTGTCCGGAGAGAAATTCCCTCGGAAGGTGTGGGTGATCCATCCTCTTGTTTACACGTGGCATCCTGGCAACTCCTGCAGAAAGTCCAGCAGAGACCCACTCACAACGGGCCACCCACAAAGCCGTGGCCCCACACTCTCTCCCACCAGCACAGCCCCGAGACTGCTGACGGGTCAGAGAACATGGAGTCAGGCACAGCTTCAGGGGCTATTGCTGCCTGCAGTGCTGTTTATATTGACCTCAAACCAGGCACACCTGGGGAGGGCCGGCCGGCAGGGTCAGGCTACCCAGGTCAGCTAATCCTCAGCACTCAGGGAATCACATTGTTGAAAATGGACCTCGCTAAGGCAGAATAGTAGCCAAGGAATAAAAGGACACAATGCCATTTGCAGCACCTTAGGTGTCTCTAGAGGTAATCACTTGACTTGTAGTAAGTCAGAAAGTGAAAGACACATATCATAGCATATCTCTTATAGGTGTGACCGAAAAATGGATACCAGGGAAGATATTTCCACGGAGAAAGCCAATCACAGATTCATTAAACAAACTTATGGTTCACCAATGGAAAGGTGTGAGGATTGGTTTCATTATGATATTGGGGTTAACGGACATATACAAACACAGGTGACATATATAATCACCGAAGACCTACAGAATACCAAGAGAAGACTACTCAACATTCTGTCATAAGGTACATGGGAAAAGGATCCCAGGAAGAACTGACATATGTATATGTGTAAAAGAACCACATCTTCCACACCTACAACAAGCCAAACATTGTAATCAAATTTGCTGTAATAAAAAATAAAAAATTAAATTAAAAACACGAACAAGAAGTAGTGAGACAAACTTGAGGGGCTTTCTCCTGGCACCTTCCATTCTAAATTCCAATCTAGACCAAAACTTCCATTGAGGCTCTGTTGCCCCAGTAACCAGATTTGGTAAGGGAGAACTGCTGCCCCCTTGTGGTCGTTTCACACAACAGCAGCTTTAATCCCAGCGCTAATGGTCAGTTGATATTCAAAATCATTGCAGGCCTGTAAATGACACCTGCCCTGAAAACAAATCCTGGGTTCATATATCGACCAAAAAATTCAAAGGACGTCCATATTTCAAAATGACAGTTTCAAAAGGCATATTTTACACACATTAGTGTTCTGCTTCTTTTTCTTTCTTTCTGTTTTTGTTAAAAAAACGGGAATGGCAAAAAGCATCCCTCAGAATGGGCGAAAATATTTGCAAACGAATCAATAGACAAAGGATTAATCTCCAATATATATAAAGAACTCATGCAGGTTAATATTAAAAAAACAAACAACCCAATACAAAAATGGGCAGAAGATCTAAAGAGACGTTACTTCAAAGAAGACACAGAGACGGCCAAGACGCACATGAAAAGCTGCTCAACATCACTAATTATTAGAGAAATGCAAATCAAAACTACAATGAGGTATCACCTCACACCTGTTAGAATCGGCATCATCAGAAAATCTACAAACAACGAATTCTGGGGAGGGTGTGGACAAAAGGATCCCTCTTCCACTAGTGGTGGAAATGTAAATTGATACAGTCACGATGGAGAACAGTATGGAGTTTCCTTAAAAAAACTAGAAATAGAATTACCATATGATCCAGCAATCCCACTTCTGGGCATATACCCAGAGAAAACCATAAATCAAAAAGGCACATTCACCACAATGCTCATTTCAGCACTATTTACGATAGCCAGGTAATGGAAGCAACCTAAATACCCACAGACAGACGAATGGATAAAGATGTGGTATATATATGAAATGGAATATTACTCAGCCATAAGAAGGAATGAAAGTGGGTCATTTGTAGAGACGTCGATGGATCTAGAGACTGTCATACAGAATGAAGTAAGTCAGAAAGAGAAAAACAAATATTGTATATTAATGCATATATGTGGAACCTAGAAAAATTGTACAGATGAACTGGTTTGCAGGGAAGAAATAGAGACACAGAGGTACAGAACACACGTATGGACACCAAGTGTGGGAAGCCATGGGTTGGTGGTGGTGGGATGAGTTGGGAGATTGGGATTGACCTGTATACATATATATGCATAAAATACATAACTAATAATAACCTGCTGTATAAAAAAATAAATAAAATTAAATTTCAAAATTTTAAAAAATAAAATTTAAAAATAAAACAGAAAAAGTCCTTCCCTTCACACAGATGTATTTATATGAATGAATTATTTCCATGCTTATATCTATAAATACATAAAAGAGGAATAAAATCTAACTTGAACCAAAAAAAAAAAAAAACCTGAACCCTCCAGTTATAAAGAGGAAAACCCTATCAGGGCACTTGCTCCAGCGGTAAACAATTCTGAAATTGGTCAGAGGTGGGGAATCATCTCCCATACAGCCAGCAGGCCACTCCTATGCAAAGAGCGTCCTCATTGCAATGGTGGGGGCCATTCCGAGGCATCTGTGAGTAACCGTGACCTGAGCCACAGGCCAGATGCCTTTGAACTTTTCCCACCCTTCCGAGGTAAAACACCTGAATATGTAGAAGGGCTTGAAAGCCTAGAGGAAGGGCCGTGGAGCCACACCAGCGGCAGCACGCAGGCCAACTTGGTGCCTGCAGGCCAGCCAGGATGGTCCTGGCCCTGGGCGCTCTTCTGGAAGCTTTCCATTGCCCTGCCTGAGATACCCCTCCTGTCCCGGACCCCACTGATTTTTTCCTTTCACCTCTGTCCGGAGAGAAATTCCAGCGGAAGGTATGGGTGCCACATCCTCTTCTTTACAGGTGGCAGCCTGGCAACTCCTGCAGAAAGTCCAGCAGAGACCCACTCACACAGGGCCACCCACAAAGCCGTGGCCCCTCACTGCCTCCCACCAGCACAGCCCCGAGACTGCTGACGGGGCAGAGAATATGGAGTCAGGCACAGCTTCAGGGGCTATTGCTGCCTGCAGCGCTGTTTATATTGACCTCAACCCAGGCACACCTGGGGAGGGCCGGCCGGCAGGGTCAGGCTACCCAGGTCAGCTAATCCTCAGCCCTCAGGGTACCACATTGTTGAAAATGGACCTCGCTAAGGCAGAATGGAAGCCAAGGAATAAAAAGACACAATGCCATTTGCAGCACCGTAGGTGTGTCTAGAGGTAATCACGTGACTTGTAGTAAGTCAGAAAGTGAAAGACACATATCATATCATATCTCTTATAGGTGTGATCGAAAAATGGATACCAGGGCAGATATTTCCACGGAGAAGGGCAATCACAGATTCATTAAACAAACTTATGGTTCACCAATGGAAAGGTGTGAGGATTGGTTTCATTATGATATTGGGGTTAACAGACATATACAAACACAGGTGACATATATAATCACCAAAGACCTACAGAATACCAAGAGAAGAGCACTCAACATTCTGTCATATGGTACATGGGAAAAGGATCCCAGGAAGAACAGACATATGTATATGTGTAAAAGAACCACATCTTCCACACCTACAACAAGCCAAACATTGTAATCAAATTTGCTGTAATAAAAAATAAAAAATTAAATTAAAAACACGAACAAGATGTAGTGAGACAAACTTGAGGGGCTTTCTCCTGGCACCTTCCATTCTAAATTCCAATCTAGAACACTACTTCCATTGAGGCTCTGTTGCCCCAGTAACCAGATTTGGTAAGGGAGAACTGCTGCCCCCTTGTGGCCGTTTCACACAACAGCAGCTTTAATCCCAGCGCTAATGGTCAGTTGATATTCAAAATCATTGCAGGCCTGTAAATGACACCTGCCCTGAAAACAAATCCTGGGTTCATATAGCGACCAAAAAATTCAAAGAACGTCCATATTTCAAAACGACAGTTTCAAAAGGCATATTTTACACACATTAGTGTTCTGCTTCTTTTTCTTTCTTTCTGTTTTTGTTAAAAAAACGGGAATGGCAAAAAGCATCCCTCAGAATGGGCGAAAATATTTGCAAACGAATCAATGGACAAAGGTTTAATCTCCAATATATATAAAGAGCTCATGCAGCTTAATATTAAAACAACAAACAACCCAATACAAAAATGGGCAGAAGATCTAAAGAGACGTTTCTTCAAAGAAGACACAGAGATGGCCAAGACGCACATGAAAAGCTGCTCAACATCACTAATTATTAGAGAAATGCAAATCAAAACTACAATGAGGTATCACCTCACACCTGTTAGAATCGGCATCATCAGAAAATCTACAAACAACGAATTCTGGGGAGGGTGTGGACAAAAGGATCCCTCTTCCACTAGTGGTGGAAATGTAAATTGATACAGTCACGATGGAGAACAGTATGGAGTTTCCTTAAAAAAACTAGAAATAGAATTACCATATGATCCAGCAATCCCACTTCTGGGCATATACCCAGAGAAAACCATAAATCAAAAAGGCACATTCACCACAATGCTCATTTCAGCACTATTTACGATAGCCAGGTAATGGAAGCAACCTAAATACCCACAGACAGACGAATGGATAAAGATGTGGTATATATATGAAATGGAATATTACTCAGCCATAAGAAGGAATGAAAGTGGGTCATTTGTAGAGACGTCGATGGATCTAGAGACTGTCATACAGAATGAAGTAAGTCAGAAAGAGAAAAACAAATATTGTATATTAATGCATATATGTGGAACCTAGAAAAATTGTACAGATGAACTGGTTTGCAGGGAAGAAATAGAGACACAGAGGTACAGAACACACGTATGGACACCAAGTGTGGGAAGCCATGGGTTGGTGGTGGTGGGATGAGTTGGGAGATTGGGATTGACCTGTATACATATATATGCATAAAATACATAACTAATAATAACCTGCTGTATAAAAAAATAAATAAAATTAAATTTCAAAATTTTAAAAAATAAAATTTAAAAATAAAACAGAAAAAGTCCTTCCCTTCACACAGATGTATTTATATGAATGAATTATTTCCATGCTTATATCTATAAATACATAAAAGAGGAATAAAATCTAACTTGAACCAAAAAAAAAAAAAAAACCTGAACCCTCCAGTTATAAAGAGGAAAACCCTATCAGGGCACTTGCTCCAGCGGTAAACAATTCTGAAATTGGTCAGAGGTGGGGAATCATCTCCCATACAGCCAGCAGGCCACTCCTATGCAAAGAGCGTCCTCATTGCAATGGTGGGGGCCATTCCGAGGCATCTGTGAGTAACCGTGACCTGAGCCACAGGCCAGATGCCTTTGAACTTTTCCCACCCTTCCGAGGTAAAACACCTGAATATGTAGAAGGGCTTGAAAGCCTAGAGGAAGGGCCGTGGAGCCACACCAGCGACAGCACGCAGGCCAACTTGGTGCCTGCAGGCCAGCCAGGATGGTCCTGGCCCTGGGCGCTCTTCTGGAAGCTTTCCATTGCCCTGCCTGAGATACCCCTCCTGTCCCGGACCCCACTGATTTTTTCCTTTCACCTCTGTCCGGAGAGAAATTCCAGCGGAAGGTATGGGTGCCACATCCTCTTCTTTACAGGTGGCAGCCTGGCAACTCCTGCAGAAAGTCCAGCAGAGACCCACTCACACAGGGCCACCCACAAAGCCGTGGCCCCTCACTGCCTCCCACCAGCACAGCCCCGAGACTGCTGACGGGGCAGAGAATATGGAGTCAGGCACAGCTTCAGGGGCTATTGCTGCCTGCAGCACTGTTTATATTGACCTCAACCCAGGCACACCTGGGGAGGGCCGGCCGGCAGGGTCAGGCTACCCAGGTCAGCTAATCCTCAGCCCTCAGGGTACCACATTGTTGAAAATGGACCTCGCTAAGGCAGAATGGAAGCCAAGGAATAAAAAGACACAATGCCATTTGCAGCACCGTAGGTGTGTCTAGAGGTAATCACGTGACTTGTAGTAAGTCAGAAAGTGAAAGACACATATCATATCATATCTCTTATAGGTGTGATCGAAAAATGGATACCAGGGCAGATATTTCCACGGAGAAGGGCAATCACAGATTCATTAAACAAACTTATGGTTCACCAATGGAAAGGTGTGAGGATTGGTTTCATTATGATATTGGGGTTAACAGACATATACAAACACAGGTGACATATATAATCACCAAAGACCTACAGAATACCAAGAGAAGAGCACTCAACATTCTGTCATATGGTACATGGGAAAAGGATCCCAGGAAGAACAGACATATGTATATGTGTAAAAGAACCACATCTTCCACACCTACAACAAGCCAAACATTGTAATCAAATTTGCTGTAATAAAAAATAAAAAATTAAATTAAAAACACGAACAAGATGTAGTGAGACAAACTTGAGGGGCTTTCTCCTGGCACCTTCCATTCTAAATTCCAATCTAGAACACTACTTCCATTGAGGCTCTGTTGCCCCAGTAACCAGATTTGGTAAGGGAGAACTGCTGCCACCTTGTGGCCGTTTCACACAACAGCAGCTTTAATCCCAGCGCTAATGGTCAGTTGATATTCAAAATCATTGCAGGCCTGTAAATGACACCTGCCCTGAAAACAAATCCTGGGTTCATATAGCGACCAAAAAATTCAAAGAACGTCCATATTTCAAAACGACAGTTTCAAAAGGCATATTTTACACACATTAGTGTTCTGCTTCTTTTTCTTTCTTTCTGTTTTTGTTAAAAAAACGGGAATGGCAAAAAGCATCCCTCAGAATGGGCGAAAATATTTGCAAACGAATCAATGGACAAAGGTTTAATCTCCAATATATATAAAGAGCTCATGCAGCTTAATATTAAAACAACAAACAACCCAATACAAAAATGGGCAGAAGATCTAAAGAGACGTTTCTTCAAAGAAGACACAGAGATGGCCAAGACGCACATGAAAAGCTGCTCAACATCACTAATTATTAGAGAAATGCAAATCAAAACTACAATGAGGTATCACCTCACACCTGTTAGAATCGGCATCATCAGAAAATCTACAAACAACGAATTCTGGGGAGGGTGTGGACAAAAGGATCCCTCTTCCACTAGTGGTGGAAATGTAAATTGATACAGTCACGATGGAGAACAGTATGGAGTTTCCTTAAAAAAACTAGAAATAGAATTACCATATGATCCAGCAATCCCACTTCTGGGCATATACCCAGAGAAAACCATAAATCAAAAAGGCACATTCACCACAATGCTCATTTCAGCACTATTTACGATAGCCAGGTAATGGAAGCAACCTAAATACCCACAGACAGACGAATGGATAAAGATGTGGTACATATATAAAATGGAATATTACTCAGCCATAAGAAGGAATGAAACTGTGTCATTTGTAGAGACGTCGATGGATCTAGAGACTGTCATACAGAATGAAGTAAGTCAGAAAGAGAAAAACAAATATTGTATATTAATGCATATATGTGGAACCTAGAAAAATGGTACAGATGAACTGGTTTGCAGGGAAGAAATAGAGACACAGAGGTAGAGAACACACGTATGGACACCAAGTGTGGGAAGCCATGGGGAGGTGGTGTTGGGATGAGTTGGGAGATTGGGATTGACCTGTATACATGTATATGCATAAAATACATAACTAATAATAACCTGCTGTATAAAAAAATAAATAAAATTAAAATTCAAAATTTTAAAAAATTAAATTTAAAAATAAAACAGAAAAAAAGTTCTTTCCTTCACACAGATGTATTTATATGAATGAATTATTTCCATGCTTATATCTATAAATACATAAAAGAGGAATAAAATCTAACTTGAACCAAAAAAGAAAAAAAAAAAACCTGAACCCACGAGTTAGACAGAGGAAAACCCTATCAGGGCACTTGCTCCAGCGGTAAACAATTCTGAAATTGGTCAGAGGTGGGGAATCATCACCGATAGAGCCAGCAGCCTACTCCTATGCAAGGAGCGTCCTCATTTCAAAGCGGGGGGCCATGCCGAAGCATCTGTGAGTAACCGTGAGCTGAGCCCCATGCCAGCTGCTGTTGAGCTTTTCCCACCCTTCCCAGGTAAAACACCTGAATATGTACAAGGGCTTGAAAGCCTAGAGGAAGGGGCGTGGAGACACACCAGCGACAGCACGCAGGCCAACTTGGTGCCTGCAGGCCAGCCAGGATGGTCCTGGCCCTGGGCGCTCTTCTGGAAGCTTTCCATTGCCCTGCCTGAGATACCCCTCCTGTCCCGGCACCCACTGCTTTTTTCCTTCCTCACCTCTGTCCGGAGAGAAATTCCAGCGGAAGGTATGGGTGCCACATCCTCTTCTTTACACCTGGCAGCCCTGCAACTCCTGCAGAAAGTCCAGCAGAGACCCACTCACACCGGGCCACCCACAAAGCCGTGGCCCCTCTCTGCCTCCCACCAGCACAGCCCCGAGACTGCTGACGGGGCAGAGAATATGGAGTCAGGCACAGCTTCAGGGGCTATGGCTGCCTGCAGCGCTGTTTATATTGACCTCAACCCAGGCACACCCGGGGAGGGCCGGCCAGCAGGGTCAGGCTACCCATGTCAGCTAATCTTCACCCCTCAGGGAATCACATTGTTGAAAATGGACCTCGCTAACGCAGAATGGAAGCCAAGGAATAAAAGGACACAATGCCATTTGCAGCACCGTAGGTGTGTCTAGAGGTAATCACGTGACTTGTAGTAAGTCAGAAAGTGAAAGACACATATCATATCATATCTCTTATAGGTGTGACCGAAAAATGGATACCAGGGCAGATATTTCCACGGAGAAGGGCAATCACAGATTCATTCAACAAACTTATAGTTCACCAATGGAAAGCTGTGAGGATTGGTTTCATTATGATATTGGGGTTAACAGACATATACAAACACAGGTGACATATATAATCACCAAAGACCTACAGAATACCAAGAGAAGACTACTCAACATTCTGTCATAAGGTACATGGGAAAAGGATCCCAGGAAGAACAGACATATGTATATGTGTAAAAGAACCACATCTTCCACACCTACAACAAGCCAAACATTGTAATCAAATTTGCTGTAATAAAAAATAAAAAATTAAATTAAAAACACGAACAAGAAGTAGTGAGACAAACTTGAGGGGCTTTCTCCTGGCACATTCCATTCTAAATTCCAATCTAGAACACGACTTCCATTGAGGCTCTGTTGCCCCAGTAACCAGATTTGGTAAGGGAGAACTGCTGCCACCTTGTGGCCGTTTCACACAACAGCAGCTTTAATCCCAGCGCTAATGGTCAGTTGATATTCAAAATCATTGCAGGCCTGTAAATGACACCTGCCCTGAAAACAAATCCTGGGTTCATATAGCGACCAAAAAATTCAAAGGACGTCCATATTTCAAAACGACAGTTTCAAAAGGCATATTTTACACACATTAGTGTTCTGCTTCTTTTTCTTTCTTTCTTTTTTTTGTTAAAAAAACGGGAATGGCAAAAAGCATCCCTCAGAATGGGCGAAAATATTTGCAAACGAATCAATGGACAAAGGTTTAATCTCCAATATATATAAAGAGCTCATGCAGCTTAATATTAAAACAACAAACAACCCAATACAAAAATGGGCAGAAGATCTAAAGAGACGCTTCTTCAAAGAAGACACAGAGATGGACAAGACACACATGAAAAGCTGCTCAACATCACTAATTATTAGAGAAATGCAAATCAAAACTACAATGAGGTATCACCTCACACCTGTTAGAATCGGCATCATCAGAAAATCTACAAACAACGAATTCTGGGGAGGGTGTGGACAAAAGGATCCCTCTTCCACTAGTGGTGGAAATGTAAATTGATACAGTCACGATTGAGAACAGTATGGAGTTTCCTTAAAAAAACTAGAAATAGAATTACCATATGATCCAGCAATCCCACTTCTGGGCATATACCCAGAGAAAACCATAAATCAAAAAGGCACATTCACCACAATGCTCATTTCAGCACTATTTACGATAGCCAGGTAATGGAAGCAACCTAAATACCCACAGACAGACGAATGGATAAAGATGTGGTACATATATAAAATGGAATATTACTCAGCCATAAGAAGGAATGAAACTGTGTCATTTGTAGAGACGTCGATGGATCTAGAGACTGTCATACAGAATGAAGTAAGTCAGAAAGAGAAAAACAAATATTGTATATTAATGCATATATGTGGAACCTAGAAAAATGGAACAGATGAACTGCTTTGCAGGGAAAAAATAGAGACACAGAGGTAGAGAACACACGTATGGACAACAAGTTTGGGAAGCCATGGGTAGCTGGTGTTGGGATGAGTTGGGAGACTGGGATTGCCCTGTATACATTTATATGCATAAAATACATAACTAATAATAACCTGCTGTATAAAAATATAAATACAATTAAATTTTAAAATTTAAAAAAATAAAATTTAAAAATAAAACAGAAAAAACTTCTTCCCTTCACACAGATGTATTTATATGAATGAATTATTTCCATGCTTATATCAATAAATACATAAAAGAGGAATAAAATCTAACTTGAACCAAAAAAGGAAAAATAAACCTGAACCCTCCAGTTATACATAGGAAAACCCTATCAGGGCACTTGCTCCAGTGGTATACAATTCTGAAATTGGTCAGAGGTGGGGAATCATCTCCCATACAGCCAGCAGCCCACCCCCCAAGCAAGGAGTGTCCTCATTGCAAAGCTGGGGGACCATTCCAAGGCATCTGTGAGTAAACATGAGCTGAGCCCCAGTCCTGCTGCAGCTGAATTCTTCCCACCCTTTCCAGGTAAAACACCTGAATATGTTCAAGAACTTGCAAGCTTAGAGGAAGGGTGTGGAGCCACACCAGCGACAGCACACAGGCCGAATTGGTGCCTGCAGGCCAGTCAGGATGGTCCTGGCCCCAGATGCTCTTCTGGAAGCTTTCCATTTCCCTGCCTGAGATACCCCTCCTGCCACGGCCCCCACTGCTTTTTTACTTCCTCACCTCTGCCTGGGGAGAAATTCCAGCGGCAGGTATCGGTGACACATCCTCTTCTTTAGCAGGTGGCAGCCTGGCAACTCCTGCAGAAAGTCCAGCAGAGCCCCACTCACACTGGGCCACCCACAAAGCCACGGCCCCTCACTCCCTCCCACCAGCACAGCCCCGGCACTGCCTACGGGGCAGAGAATATGGCGTCAGTCACAGCTACAAGGGCTGTCGCTCACTGGAGAGCTGTTTATATTGCCCTCAACCCAGGCACACCTGTGGAGGGCTGGCAGGCAATTTCAGGCTACCAAAATCACCCAATCCTCACCCCTCAGGGGCTCACAGTTGCAGAAAATGAAACTTGCTAAACGGGCCAGGCCCTAGGAACAGGTGTGGGCTCTTGAGAGTCAGGCTAGACAAGGGGCTGCAGCTGCGGCTTGTTTTCTTATCATTTTATCTGGTCCATGAGTGGAAAACAACTTCAAGAAGCACTCTCCTAATGAGAGGAACCCAGGAGTCAGGGAGAGGAGTGATGGTGGGTGGAGACAGAGGCCTGGTGCCCTGGCTGCAGTGGAAGTGTCTGGAAGACCAGGCAGAAAGAGCCTGCAGAGAGTGATAGCCATGGTCACAGACCTGTCAGAGCTGCTGTTTGTTAGTTCAAGTCCTGCTCTGAGGTATTCTGTGTCAGCTGTGAGCGACAGGTGAGCTGGGGGTTCTCTGCAAGGTGGGCTATGTGCACAGTTCCTGTATGTCCAGCCCTGCTGGGGTACCTGCCCAGGGGAGCTCCGTATCCTGGGAAGGGCCTGAGTAGGAGAGCCCCATGGGCTGCTGGGTAGCTGCAGAGGTGAGCTCCATACCCTGGGAGGGACTTGACCACGAGAGCCCCGTGGGCTGTGGGGTAGGGGTGCAGCCCAGGTGAGCTCCATATCCTGGGATTGGCCTGACCACGAGAGCCCCATGGGCTGCTGGAGACCTCGTAAAGGATATCAGGACAGTCAGTGAAGCCACCGAGGATATACATCCAGTAGCTCCTATTTCCTACTCTCTGCTGGTCATTCTACGTTCCACCAGGCCATGACATTCTGTATTAGACTTCAATGATGCTTTCTTCTGTATTCCATTCATCTCAGAGTGACAAGAATTTTTGGCTTGTGAGTGGCAGGACACAACATGCAACAAAAGCAATAATGCTGGGCCGTCCTGCCCCAATGGTTCAAAAATCCCCACACCATCATTGGGGAAATGTCCTCTAAAGACCTAAAAGTTCAACCTCTGTAAAAGGGAACCCTCCTTCAATATGCAGATGACATTCTGATCGCCAGGCCTACTAAAGACGCCTCTGAACTACCTAGCCAAGAAAGGATAGAAGGTGTCCAAGGAAAACGCTCAAATATCCCAGGCTAAGGTGACATGCATGGGCTTCATTCTCACAGATATTCGGAGAAACGCATCCCAGGATAGGGAAGAAGCCATTTGCAGCCTTACCTCTTCTAAAACTAGAAGACAGCTTAGGGGTTCCTGGGGAGGCCAAGGATTTCTGCATCTGGATCCCTAACTACAGTCTAATAGCTGGGCCTCTACATGAAACACTGACATGAAAAGATGATGATCCTTTTGAATAGAATGCAGAAGCAGCCTTTCAAGAATGGAAAGAGCAGTCAATACAGACCCTTGCCCAGGAACTCCCTAATTTAGCTAAACCCTTTGACCTTTACATACCCGGTCAAAGGTTAATCGCCCTTGGAGCCTTAGTCCAAAAACTGGGACCACTTGAAATGGAGCAACACAAGAATGCCCTTCAGGTATGATAAACTATGGTCACCAAGGGCTTTGCCCACCGACTCATCAGGCCAGGATACTGGGGTATCTAAAAAGCTGGAAATCAGCAGCCCGCAAGGCCAGCTCCCTCCTAAGGGAAAAGGACCCCACGTGGTGATCCTAACCACCCATCATGCCCTGAAGTTGCAGGGGTCGCTCTGTGGACACACTGACCTCGAGTGAGGAGGCCCTCCAACTCCAACCTCCAGAGAGATAAACGGGGGCAACGGGCCCCCAAGATGACTCGTGTGACCATCACTTGACCTGGAGTTTCTCTCAGAAAACGACAAGACTGTGCCCCGAAAGAGCAGACTACTGCTTGCAGGACTTACTGCACCCAGAGGGGAGCTAATAAGCTTGGTGGGGGAAACGTATATCACGCTTTCACCATAGAAAACCCTACAGACACTGCGGTGATGGTGGCCAATATGACCGGTTGGACTGCTGGCTACTTCTAAAGGCCGTTGACTCAGTGGACGTCATGGTCCTGGATCACCACTGACCCTGGACTGTCTGGGAGTTGCGCTGGCAGGGCTCTGACACATGGTGCTGTTTGTACATTAATTCAGGGACCTAATTAAAGAAAGCACAGACTACTGGTCAGAGCATCTAGTCTGGCAAAAACTGTCAGCCTAAGGTCGCCGAACATATGTGGGGTGGGGTGAAACCTGCCACCGCAGCATCTCTGCGCCTCTCTTTCCTGGACCCTTAAAGGTCATTAGAATCTGTAACACTTCCAATGCTGGTGCTCAGGCGGACGAGGAGTGAGGCAGGAGTCCTTGGGACAATCAACCTCACCAGGAGGCTGGTGGGGAGACATTTTGCCCCTCCCCCCATGTATCAGGGCTCCCACCACAGCATGAAGCAGTTACAAAAGAGGGGTCTGCACCCTCAACACCCCAAGAATAAGGAACGGAACAAAAAGCAGAGGAGGTGTTCGTCTCCGGCAACGTTCATTAAAAATTCCTGGGAGATAAAAAGAGAATCTGGGCAATTAAATAAAGTCTAACCTGTTTTTCCTTTGTGCTTTGTCTAATTTCACGTGTTCCTAGGGTTCCGCATGCAGAGGTCCCACACCCAGCACTTCAGACCCGATTTCCTAGTTCAGAATGGCTGGGTCGACACCTCAGCTAGCGGGGTCCCATGCAGACTCCGCGGCATAGAGCCTGAGCTGCAGCCAATGCAGCCCTTGAGAGCTCCATCCCCTCCCTCCCACTGACGCTGCCGGGACCCTACACAGCAGCCCAGCCCACAGCCCATGGGGGAGTGCACGCTCTCACCTCTCCATTCTGTTTTCAAAATAATGTTTCCTTTGCTTCTGAACCAAACTCAGTCTTGATCTGTTGGCTCCAATGACACTGGGCATGGGGACTCCTGTTGGGGTCCACTCTGGAGGATCAGTAACAGAAATTGAGAACATTGTAACTTCAATGAACAGATGTGTGAGCCAAACTGTAGTTAACATAGAGCAGTGTATAATGCTCGGGTAAAATAAGATGTTTCTAAGACTTACATTTGATATTTCCATCACTTTCCTATAAGCAAGTTCAGTGAAGACGTCTGTCTTATTTGTCAGGTCAACATTAGAGAAATGAAGTGATTTATTTCCATGCATGTACATCGAATACTCTTGGCTGAAGCTTCAATCTTGTTTTGAATGCTTTTCCATTGAAAATGATACCTCTCTTTCAGCTCCCCCATTTCTGAGAAGTATAAAAGCTTATAATTTATTATTACCAAAGGGGAAATGTAGGAGAAGGGATAAATTAACAGTTTGGGATTAACACATACACACTGCTATGTATAAAATAGATCATCAACAAGGAACTACTGTATAGCACAGGGAACTACACTGAATATTTTGCAATAACCTATAAGGGGAAATAATCTGAAAAAGAATAGATATTTTTATTGACATCATCTATCAATGACAGATAAAATGTAACCTAAGCAAGGCTGATGGTGAGCGCTTCTGACCCTGAAGATTTCAGTCATCTAAAGTTTGGGCTCTGCCTATTTCCCAAGGCCCTTAAAGGACATACGTGTAGCCGTAGCTTAAACATTCCCCAGTTTGGGGTTCGGGGAGGCACTGATTTGGAAAAATCCCTGGTGTTCTCCTTACATGCACGGGACCCTTCCTACAGCTAAAACATGCCTGTCACACCTAGAGGATGGTACACCGTTTGATCGGAAAGAGTTTGGAAAAGGCACCTCATCTCCTCATCGTCTGGTGCTCGGGTTCAACCCTCCAGCATCTTTCCTAACAATCTCCTCACTTGGGGATATCAGCACCGTCAACATCCTGTTGCACACAGTTTGGAATTTGTCCAGAGGATGAAGCGGAAGGATGAGAAAAATTTAGAGACAAGTCTTAGGTGTTCGGACAGGCACATGCCACTCTAATTTCCAATCCAGAAGACAAATTCATCAAAGGCTAGAATTGCCCACGGAAACAGAATAGGGCTAGAGGAAATCCCGCTGTTTTGTGTCCAGTTTCCAAAAACACAAGTTGAAAAATGGAACTCAGGGGCACTAAAATTCATGAAACTGCAGAGTTGAAAATATCTATCGTCGAAAAATGTCTTGAGGTAAGTCACAGAAAAGGACTTGTAAGCAAGGGAGAGTGGCAGGAAACAGATTTGAAGAGGTAGAAAGGACTCCCCATTAAAGCACAAGAAAAGGGGCTGAACATCGCCAATGATGCAGTTGGCCAAAAAGGGTGTATGCATTTTTTCTGAATATATTCAAGTAAAGGCCATACACACTTTTTATCCAACCAAACAGGTGGGCACTGGAAATCAATATCACAAAATGTATCACTTCACATCAGTCAGAAGGGCCATCCACATAAAGTGTAAACACCAGAAATGCAGGACAGGGCGAGGAGAAAAGGGAGCCCTGTGAGGCTGATAGTGGAAATGTAATTTGCCAACGGCCACTCTGGAGAAGTGTATTGTGTTTGCTAAAACATCTAAAAAATGAGCTACAGAGCATAGGGCACTTGCACTCATGGGCGTGTACCTTGGGAAAAACAAAAATCGACAGAAAACAGGCACCAGAACGTTTACCACCTCTCTGTTAAAAAGGGCCTCAACTTGGATATAACCTAAATGTCCCTGGAAGGATAAAATGGATAAAAGAGATGGGGTACTTATGTAGAGTGGAATATTACTCATCCAGAAATCAATGAAATAAGGCCAGTTGTAACAACTCTGGAGGAGTTACATACGATCATTCTAAGTGACATATGTCAGAAAGAAAAAGACACATATCATAAGATGTCACTTAAAGGTGGAATCAAAAATGGCTACACATGAAATAAATTACAAAACAGAAACATAGTCAAATATGTAGAAAATAGACATAAGGCTGCTAAATGGGAAAGGTGGGGAATGGTGAGGTATTATCCAGGAGGTTGAAATTAGCAAAGATACCATTCCAAGTACCAAATTGAATAACTGACAAGGCCTACACGGTACCTCAAAGAACTGCACTCAGCCCACTCAAGTCACTGGAAAATAATACATATGACTGGTAAGCATCTGAAAAAGAATTTATTGTTGTCTCACAGTACATGAATCAAGTGGATGTACAGCAGCAAAAAACAGAGCTTTGAAAATCAGCTGCAACCAATATAAAAATAAATTTAAAACTATTTATAAAAACAGTGAGACAGGCAAAAATTCTTACAACTTTTGTTGAAGGGCTACGATGTAACATGGATTGAACACATGTAGACCCACAGCAGGATGATTATATAAGGCTGGAAGCTATGCACGCTAAGAGATGTTAGAGAGGCTGGGTGAGGAAATGCAGACCTTTTAAAGTAATACTGCCTGGTACCCATTCCATGGGTCCCAAATCTGCAGGTTCAAGGGAGTCTTCTGACAGCGAAAACATGCCTGGGAAACCGAGATGAATGTACACCGTGTGCTCAGGAAAGGTGTCTAAAATGCACCTCATTTTTGATCTCCTGGTGCTGGGGTTCGCCATTCCAGCCACGTTACTAACAATCTCCCCACTTGGAGAATCAGCACCTTTAACCTCCTGTTTCACACAGTTTGCAATTTGTGCAGAGGATAAATGGGAAGCGGGGGAACCAATGAGAGATTAGCTGTAGGACTTTTGACAGGCACATGTCACTCTAATTTCCCATTAGGAAGAAGAATTAACCAAAGGCTCAGCCTGCCTCCCCAGAACCAGAATAGGGCCAGAAGTAATCCAATGGTTTGGCGGCCAGCTCACAAAAAAAGCGAGTTGCAAAATGGAGCTCAGGAGCAGACAATTCAAAGACCTGCAAAGATATAAATGATAACCAACGTCCAAAAATATATTCAGGTAAGGTAACGAAGAGGATCTGAATGAGAGGCAGAATTGCAGGAAACAGATTTCAAAAGGTAGACTGTACTCACATTTAAAGCATATGAAAAGCAGCAGAATTTCTAAAATGATGCGGTTGGGCAAAAGGGTGTATGCGTTTTTTTCGTGAATATCTTCAGGAAAAAAACACATGCAGAGTTTTTGCCCAACCAAGCAAGAGGGAAATGCAAATCCGCACAACAAAGAAGTCTCAATTTCCACTGCTCAGAAAGGCCATCCAAAAAATGTGTACAAACCAGAAATGCAGGAGAGGCCATGGAAAACAGGGAGCCTAGTCACGCTGATGGGTGGGGTATAAATATCCAAGAGCCACTCTGAAGAAGTGTATGCTGTTTTTAAAACATCTAAAATACAAAGCCCCGGAGCAAGGGGACTTCAACTCATGGACATATAACTTGGGAAGACTAAATGTCAATAAGACACAGGCACCCCAAAGTTTAGGGCTGCTCTGCATACAAGAACCTCAACTTTGGTACACCTAAAATATCCCAGGAAAAAGAGAAATGCATAAAGAACTTGTGGTAATTTTGTACAACGGAATATCACTCAGACGTGAAATCAATGTATATAAGGCCAGTAGCAGCATAAAGAGTGGATTTAGGTATGATGATTTTAAGGGAAATTAGTCACACAGAAAAAGAATCTTATCATAAGATATCACTTATAGAGGGAATGTCAATATCACAACACATGAACTGAATTAGGAAAGAGAACAGAGTCTCACATTCAGCAAAAATCTCTTATGCCTGCTTCAGGGGAAAGGAGAGGTGGGGTGATGCATAAAACCAGAGTTTGATATTAGCACAGGTACCATTCCATAAACCAAATACAGAATAGACAAGACCTACACCTTCCTCAGTGAACGGGACTCAACACCCCTATGCCCCACAGAGGAATATATCTGACTACTAAGAATCTTAAAACCTATGTATTGATATGTCTCCGTAAGGGAATCAATTGTGTCTAGACTGGCATAAACACGTCAGTGAAAATCAGCTCAACCCCATTATAAAAATGAATTTCAAAAAAACCCCAAAAAACAGCGAAATTCTTACACAATTCCTTCAGGGTTTCTGATGAAACCTGGAATGACCCTAACTGAAAAGACAGCTGGATGAGACATAAGGCTGGACACTTGGGACTGAGAGGACTGGTGAAATTGGGAGAGAAAATGCAGACCTTTTAAAGTAGTAATGCATGCAACCATTCCATGTGTCCCATATCTCCAGGTAGAAGGGTATATCACTACAATTATAACATGTATGGGAAACCTAGAAAATGGACACCCTGTGATGGCGAAAGGTTTCTAAAACTCTTCTAATTTTTCCTCTCCTTGTGCTCCACTTTGGCATTCCAACTGCTTTACTATCAATCTCCCAACTTAGGAGAGTCAGCCCCTATAACCTCCTGGTTCGCACAGTTTGCTAATTGTGCAGAGGATGAAAGGGAAGAGGGAGAACCAATCAGAGAGTAGATGTAGGCATTTGGACGGGCACATGTCACTCTAAGTTCCCGGCAGGAAGAAGAATTAATCAAAGCCTCAACCACCCACAGGGAACCAATATAGCGACCCCTGGAACCAGTATAGGTCCTGAAGCAAAATTGTGGATTTGCGGCCAGCTCACAAAGATGGGATTTGAAAATTGGAGCTCAGGGGCACAGCAATTCACAAACCTGCAGACTTATAAAGGACTACTCTCTTCCAAAAATCTGTTGAGGGAAGGCAATGAAGCAGACTTGAAAATGAGGCAGAATTGCACAAAACAT
The DNA here is from genome assembly GCF_949752795.1 of Hyperoodon ampullatus. Lineage (NCBI taxonomy): Eukaryota > Metazoa > Chordata > Mammalia > Artiodactyla > Ziphiidae > Hyperoodon > Hyperoodon ampullatus. Next base: position 1,634,732 of record NW_027640666.1, on the reverse strand, counting down.
ATTTCAAGAGGTAAATTGGAATCGCCTTTAAAGCACAGGAAAAGCATCCCAACTTGGACAGATATGCACTTGGCCAAAAAGGGCGTATGCCTTTTCTCATGAATATATTCAGAAGAAAACGCATACGCCCTTTTTGGCCAATCAAGCAAGCCTGCAATACAAATCCACACTACAAAGAATTGTCACTTACCACCGGTCAAAAGAGACATCCGAATATCTGTAAAAACCAGAAAGGCCAGAGAGAGATGGCAAGGGCATGAAGCAATGTGATTCCAATGGTCATGGAGGATTGTGATGACAAGCGCATGGAGAATTGTGATGACAAGATTATGTACCATTTTGTTGACAAAGGCAAGGAGCATTATGATGACAAGGTTCATGGAGCACTGTGATGACAAGCATCACGGAGCATTGTGATTACAAGGGTCATGGAGCATTGGGATGACAAGTGCATGGATCATTGTGATGACAATGGTCATGGAGCATTTTAATGACAAGAGTCCCGGATCATTGTGTTGTCAGGGTTCATGGAGCGTTGTGATGACAGTGGTCATGGAGCATTGTGATGACAGGGGTCATGGCGCATTGTGATGAGAAGGTCATGGAGCATTGGGCTGAAAATGTCCATGGAGTACTGTGATGACAGGGGTCATGGAGCATTGTGATGACAAGGTACTGCAGCACTGTGATGAAAAGGGCATGGATCATTGTGATGAAAAAGGCATGGAGCCTTGTCATGACAGGGTTCAAGGAGCAAACTGACAACAAGTGTCAGGGAGCATTGTGATGACAAGGGTATTGAGTATTGTGATGACAAAGGTCATGGAGCATTGTGATGAGAAGACCATGGATAATTGTGATGACGAACGTCATGGGGCATTGTGATGATAAGTGTTATGGAACATATTGATCTCAAGGATTTGGAGCATTGTGATGACAGAGGTCATGGAGCATTTTGGTTTCATTGTGATGACAATAGCCTGAAGCATTATGATGATGGGCATGGTGCATTGTGATGACAGGGTTCATGGAGCATTGAGATGAAAAGGGGCATGGAGCATTGCGATTACAGGAGTCTTGGAGCATTGTGATGACAAAGGCATGGAACATCGTGAATGAGAAGGCCATGGAGCATTCTGTTGACATGCGTCATGGAGCTTTGTGATGACAAGGGCATGGAGCATTGTGATTACAGGGGTCTTGGAGCATTGTGATGACAAGGGTCATGGAGCCTTGTGATGACAAGGCTGTGGAACATTGTGATGGCAGGGGTCATGGAGCATTGTTATGACAGGGGTAATGGAGCATTGTGATGACAAGGGCATGGAGCATTGGTCTGAAATGTTTCATGGATTATTGTGATGAGAGGGGGCAAGGAGCATTGTGATGACAAGGGCATGGAACACTGTGATACATGGGTCATGGAGGATTGTAATGACAAGCGCATGGAGCATTGTGATAAGAATGGCATCGAGCATTGTGATGAAAAGCATCATGGAGCCTGTGATGACAAGGGCATGGAACAATGTGATGAGAGGGTTCATGGAGCATTGTGATGACAATGGCATGGGGCATTGTGATGAAAAAGACATGGAGCCTTTTCATGACAGTTTTCAGGGAGCATTCTGACGACAAGTGTCAGGGAGCATTGTGATGACAAAGGTCATGGAGAATTGTGACGACAAGGGCATGGAGTATTGTGATGACAAGCACATGGAGGTTGCTATGACGGGGTCATGGAGCATTGTGATGACAAGTGCATAGAGAATTGTGATGACAAAGCATGTAACACTGTGATGAGAAGTGTCATGGAGCATAGTGATGCCAAGATCGTGGACAATTGTGATGACAGGGGACATGGAGCATTGTGATGACCAGGGCATGGAGCATTGCGATGGCAAGATCGTGGAGAATTGTGATGAGAAGACCATGGATAATTGTGATGACGAGGGTCATGGAGCACTGTAATGACAAGGGGTATAGAGCATTGTGATGACAGTGGTCATGGAGCATTGTGATGGCCGGGGACATGGAGCATTGTGATGCCCAAGGCATGGAGTACTGTGATGGCAAGACCGTGGAGCATTGTGATGAGAAGACCATGGATAATTGTGATGAGGTGCATCATGGAACACTGTAATGACAAGTGGTATGGAGCCTTGTGATGACAGGGGTCATGGAGCATTGTTATGACAGTGGTCATGGAGCATTGTGATGACAAGGGTCATGGAGCATTTTGATGACAAGGGCGTGGAGCATTGTGATGAGAAGACCATGGACAATTGTGATTACGAGTGTCATGGAGCACTGTAATGACAAGCGGTATGGAGCATTGTGATGACAGGGGTCATGGAGCATTGTGATGACTGGGGACATGGAGCATTGTGATGACCAGGGCATGGAGCATTGTGATGGCAAGACCGTGGAGCACTGTGATTAGAAGACCATGGATAATTGTGATGACGAACATCATGGAGCACTGTAATGACAAGGGGCATCGAGCATTGTGATGACAGGTGTCATGGAGCATTGTGATGACAGGGGTCATGGATCATTGAGATGACAAGGGTCACGGAGCATTCTGATGACAAGCTTGTGGAGTATTGTGATGACAATGGCATGAAGCATTGTGATGAAAAGGGCATGGATCATTGTGATGAAAAAGGCATGGAGACTTGTCATGACAGGGTTCAATGAGCATACTGATGACAAGTGTCAGGGAGCATTGTGATGACAAGTGTATTGAGAATTGTGATGACAAAGGTCATGGAGAATTGTGATGAGAAGTCCATGGATAATTGTGATGACCAGCATCATGGGGCGTTGTGATGTCAAGTGTTATGGAACATTGTGATCACAAGGGTTTGGAGCATTGTGATGAGAGAGGTCATGGAGAATTTTGATTTCATTGTGATGACAATAGCATGAAGCATTATGATGATGGGCATGGTGCATTGTGATGACAGGGTTCATGGAGCATTGAGATGAAAAGAGGCATGGATCACTGTAATAACAAGGGTCTTGGAGCATTGTGATGACAAGGGCATGGAGTATTGTGATGAGAAGGCCATGGAGCATTCTGATGACTTGCGTCAGGGAGCTTTGTGATGACATGGGCATGGAGCATTGTGATTACAGGGGTCTTGGAGCATTGTGATGACAAGGATCATGGAGTCTTGTGATGACAAGGCCGTAGAACATTGTGATGGCAGGGGTCATGGAGCATTGTTATGACAGGTGTAATGGAGCATTGTGATGACAAGGGCATGGAGCATTGGTCTGAAAAGTTTCATGGATTATTGTGATGAGAGTGAGCATGGAGCATTGTGATGACAAGGGCACGGAACACAGTGATACATGTGTCATGGAGGATTGCAATGACAAGGGCATGGAGCATTGTGATGACAAGCGTCATGGAGCTTTGTGATGACAACGGCATGGAGCAATGTGATGAGAGGTTTCATGGAGGTTTGTGATGACAATGGCATGGAGCATTGTGATTCCAAGGGTCATGGAGCTTTGTGATGACATAGGCCATGGAGCATTTTGATGACAAGGGCGTGGTGCATTGTGATGAGAAGGGCAGGGAGAATTGTGATGACAGGGTCATGGAGCAATTGGATGAAAAGGGTCATGGAACATTTTGATGACAGTGTTTATGGAACATTGTGATGTTAGGGGTCATGGAGCATTGTGATGAAAAGGGTCATGGAGCATTGTGATGACAACGGTTATGGAACATTGTGATGTCAGGGGTCATGGAGCATTGTGATGATAAGAGCATGTAGCATTGTTGTGACAAGGGTCATGGAACATTGGGATGACAGGGTGGAGGGAGTATTGTGTTGACTAGTGATGGAACATTGTGATATCAGTGGTGAGAGAGCATTTTGATGAGAGGTGCATGGAGCATTGTGATGACAAGGCTGTGGAGCATTGTGATGAGAAACGCATTGCACATTGTGATGACATGGGTCATGGATCATTGTGTTGACAAACGCATGGAGCATTGTGATGACAAAGTTTGTGGAGCATTGTGATGACAACGATGTGGAGCATTGTGATGACAAGCGCATGGGACATTTGATGCCATGTGTCATGGAGTAATGTGCTGACAAAGGCATGGAGCATTGTGATGACAAGGGTCACCGAGCATTGTGATGAAATGTTCATGGAGTGTTGTGGTCACAAAGGTCACAGAGCCTTGTGATGACGAGGTCATGGACCATTGTGATGACAAAGGTCATGAAGCATTGAGATGACTGGAGTCACGGAGCATTGTGATGACAGGGGTCATAGAGCATTGTGATGAAAGGGCATGGAGCATTGTGATGACAGGGCCATGGAGCATTTTTCTGACAAGTTTCATGGATTATTGTGATGACAGTGGGCATGGTGCATTGTGATGACAAGGGCATGGAGCATTGTGATGAGAAGGTCATGGAGTATTGTGAAGAAGGGTGTCAGGGAGCATTGTGATGACATATGGCATGGTCTATTGCAATGACAATGGAATGTAGCATTGTGATGCCAAGTGTCATGGAGGATTGTGATGACAAAGGTAATGGAGCATTTTGATGACAAGGGCTTGGAGCATTGTGATGACAAGGGTCATGGAGCATTGTGATAACAAGGGCCATTGAGAATTTTGATGACATGTTCATGAAGCATTGTGATGACAATCACATGGAGCTTGCTATGACAGGGATCATGGAGCATTGCGATGACAAGTGCATAGAGAATTGTGATGACAAAACATGTAACACTGTGATGAGAAGTATCATGGAGCATAGTGATGCCAAGAACGTGGAGAATTGTGATGACAGGGGACATGGAGCATTGTGATGACCAGTGCATGGAGCATTGTGATGGCAAGACCGTGGAGCACTGCGATGAGAAGACCATGGATAATTGTGATGACGAGCGTCATGGAGCACTGTAATAACAAGGGTTATAGAGCATTGTGATGACAGTGGTCATGGAGCATTGTGATGACTGGGGACATGGAGCATTGTGATGACTGGGGACATGGAGCATTGTGATGACCAGGGCATGGAGCCTTGTGATGGCAAGGTCGTGGAGCACTGTGATGAGAAGATCATGGATAATTGTGATGACGAGTGTCATGGAGCACTGTAATGACAAGGGGTATAGAGCATTGTGATGACAGTGGTCATGGAGCATTGTGATGACCGGGGACATGGCGCATTGTGATGCCCAAGGCATGGAGCACTGTGATGGCAAGACCATGGAGCATTGTGATGAGAAGACCATGGATAATTTTGATGAGGAGTGTCATGGAGCACTGTAATGACAATTGGTATGGAGCCTTGTGATGACAGGGGTCATGGAGCATTGTTATGACAGTGGTCATGGAGCATTGTGATGACAAGGGTCATGGAGCATTTTGATGACAAGGTCGTGAAGCATTGTGATGAGAAGACCATGGACAATTGTGATTACGAGTGTCATGGAGCAATGTAATGACAAGCGGTATGGAGCATTGTGATGACAGGGGTCATGGAGCATTGTGATGACTGGGGACATGGAGCATTGTGATGACCAGGGCATGGAGCACTGTGATGGCAAGACCATGGAGTATTGTGATGAGAAGACCATGGATAATTTTGATGAGGAGTGTCATGGAGCACTGTAATGACAAGTGGTATGGAGCCTTGTGATGACAGGGGTCATGGAGCATTGTGATGACAAGGGTCATGGAGCATTTTGATGACAAGGTCGTGGAGCATTGTGATGAGAAGACCATGGACAATTGTGATTACGAGTGTCATGGAGCACTGTAATGACAAGCGGTATGGAGCATTGTGATGACAGGGGTCATGGAGCATTGTGATGACTGGGGACATGGAGCATTGTGATGACCAGGGCATGGAGCATTGTGATGGCAAGACCGTGGAGCACTGTGATGAGAAGACCATGGATAATTGTGATGACGAACATCATGGAGCACTGTAATGACAAGGGGCATCGAGCATTGTGATGACAGGTGTCATGGAGCATTGTGATGACAGGGGTCATGGATCATTGAGATGAAAAGGGTCACGGAGCATTCTGATGACAAGCTTGTGGAGTATTGTGATGACAATGGCATGGAGCATTGTGATGAAAAGGGCATGGATCATTGTGATGAAAAAGGCATGGAGACTTGTCATGACAGGGTTCAATGAGCATACTGATGACAAGTATCAGGGAGCATTGTGATGACAAGTGTATTGAGAATTGTGATGACAAAGGTCATGGAGCATTGTGATGAGAAGTCCATGGATAATTGTGATGACCAGCATCATGGGGTGTTGTGATGACAAGTGTTATGGAACATTGTGATCACAAGGGTTTGGAGCATTGTGATGAGAGAGGTCATGGAGAATTTTGATTTCATTGTGATGACAATAGCATGAAGCATTATGATGATGGGCATGGTGCATTGTGATGACAGGGTTCATGGAGCATTGAGATGCAAAGAGGCATGGATCATTGTAATAACAAGGGTCTTGGAGCATTGTGATGACAAGGGCATGGAGTATTGTGATGAGAAGGCCATGGAGCATTCTGATGACATGCCTCAGGGAGCTTTGTGATGACATGGGCATGGAGCATTGTGATTACAGGGGTCTTGGAGCATTGTGATGACAAGGCCGTAGAACATTGTGATTGCAGGGGTCATGGAGCATTGTTATGACAGGTGTAATGGAGCATTGTGATGACAAGGGCATGGAGCATTGGTCTGAAAAGTTTCATGGATTATTGTGATGAGAGTGAGCATGGAGCATTGTGATGACAAGGGCACGGAACACAGTGATACATGTGTTATGGAGGATTGCAATGACAAGGGCATGGAGCATTTTGATGACAAGTGTCATGGAGCTTTGTGATGACAACGGCATGGAGCAATGTGATGAGAGGTTTCATGGAGGTTTGTGATGACAATGGCATGGAGCATTGTGATTCCAAGGGTCATGGAGCTTTGTGATGACATAGGCCATGGAGCATTTTGATGACAAGGGCGTGGTGCATTGTGATGAGAAGGGCAGGGAGAATTGTGATGACAGTGTCATGGAGCAATTGGATGAAAAGTGTCATGGAACATTTTGATGACAGTGTTTATGGAACATTGTGATGTTAGGGGTCATGGAGCATTGTGATGAAAAGGGTCATAGAGCATTGTGATGACAGGGGTTATGGAACATTGTGATGTCAGGGGTCATGGAGCATTGTGATGATAAGAGCATGTAGCATTGTTGTGACAAGGGTCATGGAACATTGGGATGACAGGGTGGAGGGAGTATTGTGTTGACTAGTGATGGAACATTGTGATATCAGTGGTGAGAGAGCATTTTGATGAGAGGTGCATGGAGCATTGTGATGACAAGGCTTGGAGCATTGTGATGAGAAACGCAGGGCACATTGTGATGACATGGGTCATGGATCATTGTGCTGACAAACGCATGGAGCATTGTGATGACAAGGTTTGTGGAGCATTGTGATGACAACGATGTGGAGCATTGTGATGACAAGTGCATGGGACATTTGATGCCATGTGTCATGGAGTAATGTGCTGACAAAGGCATGGAGTATTGTGATGACAAGGGTCACCGAGCATTGTGATGAAATGTTCATGGAGTGTTGTGGTCACAAAGGTCACAGAGCCTTGTGATGACGAGGTCATGGACCATTGTGATGACAAAGGTCATGAAGCATTGTGATAACTGGAGTCACGGAGCATTGTGATGACAGGGGTCATAGAGCATTGTGATGAAAGGGCATGGAGCCTTGTGATGACAGGGTAATTGAGCATTTTTCTGACAAGTTTCATGGATTATTGTGATGACAGTGGGCATGGCGCATTGTGATGACAAGGGCATGGAGCATTGTGATGAGAAGGTCATGGAGTATTGTGAAGAAGGGTGTCAGGGAGCATTGTGATGACATATGGCATGGTCTATTGCAATGACAATGGAATGTAGGATTGTGATGCCAAGTGTCATAGAGGATTGTGATGACAAAGTTTATGGAGCATTTTGATGACCAGGGCTTGGAGCATTGTGATGACAAGGGTCATGGAGCATTGTGATAACAAGGGCCATTGAGAATTTTGATGACATGTTCATGAAGCATTGTGATGACAATCACATGGAGCTTGCTATGACAGGGGTCATGGAGCATTGCGATGACAAGTGCATAGAGAATTGTGATGACAAAACATGTAACACTGTGATGAGAAGTATCATGGAGCATAGTGATGCCAAGAACGTGGAGAATTGTGATGACAGGGGACATGGAGCATTGTGATGACCAGGGCATGGAGCATTGTGATGGCAAGACCGTGGAGCATTGTGATGAGAAGACCATGGATAATTGTGATGACGAGCGTCATGGAGCACTGTAATGACAAGGGGTATGGAGCATTGTGATGACAGGGGTCATGGAGCATTGTGATGACTGGGGACATGGAGCGTTCTGAAGACAATGATCATGGAGCATTCTGATGACAAGCTTGTGGAGTATTGTGATGACAATGACCTGGAGCGTTGTGATGAAAAGGGCATGGAGCATTCTGTTGAAAAAGGCATGGAGCCTTTTCATGACAGTGTTCAAGGAATATTCTGACGACAAGTGTCAGGGAGCATTGTGATGACAAGTGTATTGAGAATTGTGATGACAAAGGTCATGGAGCATTGTGACGACAAGTGCATGGAGTATTGTCATGACAGTCATCATGGAGTGTTTTGATGACAAGTGTTATGGAACATTGTGATCACAAGGGGTTGGAGCATTGTGATGTCAGAGGTCATGGACCATTTTGATTTCAAGGAGCATGGAGCATTGTGATGACAAGGGCATGGAGCAATGTGATCCCAAGGTTCATGGAGGATTGTGATGAAAATGGTAATGGAGTATTGTGATGACAAGCTCATGGAGCATTGTGATGACAAGGTCATGTAGGATTTTGATGACACAGGCATGGAGAATTGTGGTGATAAGGGTCATGGAGCACTGTGATGATAAGCGTCACAGAGCATTGTGATTACAGGGGTCATGGAGCATTGGGATGACAAGGGCATGGATCATTGTGATGACAAGTGTCATGGAGCATAGGGCTGAAAATGTTCATGGAGAATTGTGATGACAAGGGAATGGAGCATTGTGATGACAAGATCCCGGATCATTGTGTTGTCAGGGGTCATGGAGTGCTGTGATGACAGTGGTCATGGAGGACTGTGATGATATTGGTCATGGAGCATTGTGATGAGAAGGTCATGAAGCATTGGGCTGAAAATGTTCATGGAGTATTGTGATGACAGGGGTCATGGAGCATTGTAATGAGAAGGGAATTGAGCACTGTGATGACAAGGTCCTGGAGCATTGTGATGGGAAGTCCATGGAGCCTTGTGATGACAATTCTCATGGAACATTCTGATGAAAAGGGGCATGGAGCATTGTGATTACAGGGGTCTTGGAGCATTGTGATGACAAGGGCATGGAGCATTGTGATGAGAATGCCATGGAGCATTCAGATGACATGCGTCATGGAGCTTTGTGCTGACAAGGGCATGGAGCATTGTGATGAAAATGGCATGGATCATTGTTATGAAAAAGGCATGGAGCCTTGTCATGACAGGGTTCAAAGAGCATACTGACGACAAGTGTCACGGAGCATTGTGATGACAAGTGTATTGAGCATTGTGATGACAAAGTTCATGGAGCATTGTGATGAGAAGACCATGGATAATTGTGATGATGAGCGTCATGGGGTGTTGTGATGATAAGTTTTATGGAACATTGTGATCACAAGGGTTTGGAGCATTGTGATGACAGAGGTCATGGAGCATTTTGATTTCATTGTGATGACAATAGCCTGAAGCATTATGGTGATGGGCATGGTGCATTGTGATGACAGCGTTCATGGAGCATTGAGATGAAAAGGGGCATGGAGCATTGTGATTACAGGGGTCTTGGAGCATTGTGATGACAAGGGCAAGGAGCATTGTGATGAGAAGGCCATGGAGCATTCTGATGACATGCGTCATTGAGCTTTGTGATGACAAGGGCATGGAGCATTGTGATTACAGGGGTCTTGGAGCATTGTGATGACAAGGGTCATGGAGCCTTGTGATGACAATGGTGTGGAACATTGTGATGGCAGGGGTCATGGAGCATTGTTATGACAGGGGTAATGGAGCATTGTGATGAGAAGGGCATGGAGCATTGGTCTGAAAAGTTTCATGGATTATTGTGATGAGAGTGGGCATGGAGCATTGTGATGACAAGGTCATGGAACACTGTGATCCATGGGTCATGGAGGATTGTAATGACAAGGGCATGGAGCATTGTGATGAGAAGGGCATCGAACATTGTTTTGAAAAGCGTCATGGAGCTTTGTGATGACAAGGGCATGGAACAATGTGATGAGAGGGTTCATGGAACATTGTGATTCCAAGGGTTATGGAGCTTTGTGATGACAACAGTCATGGAGCATTTTGATGTCAAGGGCGTGGTGCATTGTGCTGAGAAGGGCAGGGAGCATTTTGATGACAGGGTCATGCAGCAATTTGATGAAAAGTGTAATGGAACATTTTGATGACAGGGGTTATAGAACATTGTGATGTCAGGGGTCATGGAGATTTGGGATGAAAAGGGTCATGGAGCATTTTGATGACAGGGGTTATGGAACATTGTGATGTCAGGGGTCATGGAACATTGTGATGATAAGGGGATGTAGCATTGTGATGACAGGGGTCATGGAACATTGTGATTACAGGGGTGAGGGAGTATTGTGATGACTAGTGATGGAACATTGTGATATCTCTGTTGAGAGAGCATTTTGATGAGAAGTGCATGGAGCATTGTGATTACAAGGTTTATGGAGCATTACGATGACAAGGTTGTGGACCGTTGTGATGAAAATCACGTGGCACATTGTGATGACAAGGGTCATGGAGCATTGTTCTGACAAAGGCATGGAGCATTGTGATGACAAGGGTCACGGAGCATTGTGATGAAACGTTCAAGGAGTATTGTGGTTACAAAGGTCACAGAGCCTTGTGATGATGTGGGCATGGACCACTGTGATGACAAATGTTATGAAGCATTGTGATGACTGGAGTCACAGAGCATTGTGATGACAGGGGTCATGGAGCATTTTGATGACAAAGGCATGGAGCATTGTGATGACAAGGGCATGGAGCATTGTGATGACAAGGGCATGGAGCATTGTGATGACAGGGGCATGGAGCATTGGTCTGACAAGTTTAATAGATTATTGTGATGAGAGTGGGCATGGGGCATTGTGATGACAAGGGTCAAAGAGCATTGTGATGAAAAGTTCATGAAGCATTGTGGTTAAAAAGGTCACAGAGACTGTTGATGACAAGGGCATGGACCATTGTGATGACAAAGGTCATGAAGCCTTTTGATGACTGGAGTCACGGAGCATTGTGATGACAGGGGTCACGGAGCATTGTGATAACAAGGGCATGGGGCATTGTGATGACAAGGGCATGGAGCATTGGTCTAATAAGTTTCATGGCTTATTGCGATGACAGTTGGAATGGCGCATTGTGATGACCAGGTCATTCATTATTGTGAAGACATGTGTCAGGGAGCATTGTGATGACATATGTAATGGCCCATTGTGATGACAATGCCATGGAGCATTGTGATGCCAAGTGTCATGGAGGATTCTGATGACAAAGGTAATGGAGCATTGTGATGACAATGGCTTGGAGCATTGTGATGACAAGGGTCAGGGAGCATTGTGCTGACAAGTGCATGGAAAATTGTGATGACAAGGGACATGGAGCATTCTGATGACAAGCTTGTGGAGTATTTTGATGACAATGGCATGGAGCATTGTGATGAAAACGGCATGGTGCATTTTGATGAAAAAGGCAAGGAGCCTTTTTGTGACAGGGTTCAAGGAGCATTCTGATGACAAGTGTCAGGGAGCATTGTGATGACAAGTGTATCGAGAATTGTGATGACAAAGGTCATGGAGCATTGTGATGAAAAGGGCATGGAGTATTGTGATGACAGGCATCATGGAGCATTGTGATGACAAGTGTTATGGAACATTGTGATCACAAGGGTTTGGAGCATTGTGATGACAGAGGTCATGGATCATTTTGATTTCAAGGAGCATGGAGCATTGTGATGACAAGGGCATGGAGCAATGTGATCCCAAGGTCCATGGAGGATTGTGATGGCAATGGTAATGGAGTATTGTGATGACAAGTGCATAGAACATTGTAATGACAAGGTCATGTAGCATTTTGCTGACAAAGGCATGGAGCATTGTGATGACAGGTGTCATGGAGCACTGTGATGACAAGCGTCACGGAGCATTGTGATTACAGGGGTCATGGAGCATTGGGATGACAAGGGCATGCATCATTGTGATGACAAGTGTCATGGAGCATTGGGCTGAAAATGTTCATGGAGTATTGTGATGACAGGGGTCATGGAGCATTGTGATGACTAGGGAATGGAGCATTGTGATGACAAGAGTCCCGGATCATTGTGTTGTCAGGTGATATTGAGCGTTGTGATGACTGTGGTCGTGGAGCATTGTGATGATATTGGTCAAGGAGCATTGTGATGAGAAGATCATGGAGCATTGGGCTGAAAATGTTCATGGAGTATTGTGATGACAGGGGTCATGGAGCATTGTGATGATAAGGGAATGGAGCATTTTGATGACAATGTCCTGGAGCATTGTGATGAGAAGACCATGGAGCCTTGTGATGACAAGTCTCATGGAGCATTCTGATGAAAAGGGGCATGGACCATTGTGATTACAGGGGTCTTGGGGCATTGTGATGACAAGGGCATGGAGCATTGTGATGAGAAGGCCATGGAGCATTCTGATGACATGCATCATGGAGCTTTGTGATGACAAGGGCATGGAGCATTGTGATTACAGGGGTCTTGGAGCATTGTGATGAAAATGGCATGGATCATTGTGATGAAAAAGGCATGGAGCCTTGTCTTGAAAGGGTTCAGGGAGCATACTGATGGCAAGAGTCAGGGAGCATTGTGATGACATGTGTATTGTGCATTGTGATGACAAATGTCATGGGGCATTGTGATGAGAAGTCCATGGATAATTGTGATGACTAGCGTCATGTGGTATTGTGATGACAAGTGTTATGGAACATTGTGATCACAAGGGTTTGGAGCATTGTGATGACAGAGGTCATAGAGCGTTTTGATTTCATTGTGATGATAAGAGCATGAAGCATTATGATGATGGGCATGGTGCATTGTGATGACAGGGTTCATGGAGCATTGTGATGAAAGGTGGCATGGAGCTTTGGTCTGACAAGTTTCATGGATTATTTTGATGACAGTGGGCATGGCACATTGTGATGACAAGGGCATGGAGCATTGTGATGACAAGGTCATGGAGTATTGTGAAGACAGGTGTCAGGGAGCATTGTGATGACATATGTCATGTTCCATTGTGATGACAATAGCACGGAGCATTGTGATGCCAAGTGTCATGGAGGATTGTTGTGACAAAGGTAAAGGAGCATTGTGATGATAAGCGCATGGAGCATTGAGATGACAAGGGCCATTGATAATTTTAATGTCCATGTCCTGAAACATTGTGATGACAAGTGCATGGAGCTTCCGATGACAGGGGTCATGGAGCATTGCGATGACAAGTGCATGGAGTATTGTTATGACAAGAGCATATAACATTGTGATGAGAAGTGCCATGGAGCATTGTGATGACAAGGACGTGGAGAATTGTGAGGACAAGGGACATTGAGCTTTGAGATGACCAGGGCATGGAGCATTGTGATGGCAAAACCGTGGAGCATTGTGATGAGAAGACCATGGGTAATTGTGATGACGAGCATCATGGAGCACTGTAATGACAAGGGGCATGAAGCATTGTGATGACAGGTGTCAGGGAGCATTGTGATGACAGGGGTCATGGAGCATTGTGATGACAAGAGCATGGAGCATTGTGATGACAAGGGTACGGAACATTGTGATGAAAAGTGCCATTGAGAATTTTGATGATAAAGTCGTGAAGCATTGTGATGACAAACACTTGGAGCTTGCTATGACAGGGGTCATGGAACATTGCAATGACAAGTGCATGGAGAATTGTGATGAAACGAGCATGTAACTTTGTGATGAGAAGTGTCATGTAGCATTGTGATGACAATTACGTGGAGAATTGTTATGACAAGGGACATGGAGCATTGTGATAACCAGGGAATGGAGCATTGTGATGACAGGGGTCATGGAGCATTATTATGACAAGGGCCATGGTGCATTCTGATATAAGATATCTCTTATGAAGGGAATGTAAACCTGGCTAAATATGAACTGAATTAGGAAAGAGAACAGAGTCTCAGATTTAGAAAACACTCTTATGCTTGCTTAAGGGGGAAGGAGAGGTGGGGAGACACACAAAACCAGAGTTTGATATTAACACAGGTACCGTTCCATAATCCAAATACAGAAGAGACAAGCCCGACACCTTCCTCAGTGAATGGGACTCAACACCCCTATTCCCCACAGAGAAATATATCTGACTAGTAAGGATCTTAAAACCTATGTATTGATATGTCTCCATAAGGGAACCAAGTTTGTCTAGAATGACATAAACACGGCAGTGAGAATCAGCTCAAACCCACTATAAAAAGGAATTTCAAAACAAAACAAAGAAACAGTGAAATTCTTACACAACACCTTCAGGGGTTCTGATGAAACTTGGAATGACCCTATCTACAACAACAGCTGGATGTGGCATAAGGCTGTTCACCTGTTACTGAGAGGATTGGTGAGATTGGGTGAGAAAATGCAGACGCTTTAAAGCAATAATGCCTGCCACTGATTCCATGGTTCCCAACTCTCCAGGTAGAAGGGAATATCACTACAGTTATAACATGTATAGGAAACCTAGAGAATGGACACCCTCTGATGGTGAAAGGTTTCTAAAACTCTACTAATTTTTTTCCCTCCATGTGCTGCAGCTTGACATTCCAACTGCTTTAATATCAATCTCCCAACTTGGAGAGTCAACCCCTATAACCTCCTGGTTCGCACAGTTGGCACATTGTGCAGAGGATATAAGGGAAGAGGGAGAACCAATGAGAGAGTAGCTGTAGGCATTTGGACGGCCACATGTCACTCTAATTTCCCGTCACGAAGAAGAATTAACCAAACTCTCAGCCTGCCCCACCCCCATAACTAGTATAGGTCCTGAAGCAAAATTGTGGGTTTAAAGTCAGCTCACAAAAACACAAGTTGAAAAATGGAGCTCAGGGAAACAGCAATTCACTAACTTGCAGAGTTATACAGGACTACTCTCTTCCAAAAATCTGTTGAGGAAAAGCCATGAGGCGGACTTGAAAATGAGGGAGATTTGCACGAAACAGATTTCCAGAAGTACATTGGAATCGCCTTTAAACACAGGAAAAGCATCACAACTTCGACAATTATGGAATTGTCCATAAAGGGTGCATGCGTTTTCTCCTGAATATATTCAGGAGAAAACGCATACACCCATTTTGGCCAACCAAGCAACCGCACAATGCAAATCTGCACTACAAAGAAGTATCACTTCCCACCAGTCAAAAGGCATATCCGTAAAATGTGTAAAAACCAGAAAGGAAAGAGAGGCTCTAGAGAACAGGGAGCCTTGTTATGCTGATGGGTGGGATGCAGATTGCCAACAGCCACTCTGGAGGAGTGCATTGTGTTCCCTAAAAGAATTAAACAACAGAGCTTCACAACCTAAGGCACTTCCAGTCATGGGAATATACCTTGGGGAAATTGAAAATCAATAAGACACAGCCAACCCACAACATAGGCCAGCACTGCTTACAAGAACCTCGACTTCGGGACACCTTAAATATCCCAGTAAAGACAAAAATAGTAAAGAAATTGTGGTACATACGTACGATGGAATATCCCTCAGCCATGAAATCAATGTCATAAGGCCAGTAGCAGCATAATGAGTGGATTCATGTACGATGATTCTAACTGAAATAAGTCACACAGAAAAAGAAACTTATCATAAGATATCACTTATGAAGGTCTTGTAAACATGGCTACACATGAATTGAATTAGGAAAGAGAAGAGTCTCACATTTCGAAAACACTCTTATGCCTGCTCAAGAGGAAAGGAGAGGTGGGGTGATGCATAAAACCAGAGTTTGATATTAGCACAGGTACGGTTGCATAATCCAAATACAAAATAGACAAGACCTACTCTTTCCTCACTGAACGGGGCTCAACACCCCTATTCCCCGCAGAGTAGTATATCTGACTAGTAAGAATCTTAAAACCTATGTATTGATATGTCTCCATAAGGTAACCAAGTGTGTCTAGAATGACATAAACACGGCAGAGAGAATCAGCTCCAACCCACTATAAAAATGAATTTCAAAACAAAACAAATAAACAGTGAAATTCTTACACAATACCTTCAGGGGTTCTGATGAAACTTAGAATGACCCTATCTACAACGACAGCTGGATGTGGCATAAGGCTGGTCACTTGGGACTGAGAGGATTGGTGAGATTGGGTGAGAAAATGCAGACCGTTTAAAGCAATAATACCTGGCACCCATTCCATGGGTCCCAACTCTCCAGGTAGAAGGGAATATCACTACAGTTATAACATGTATGGGAAACCTAGAGAATGGACACCATCTGATGGTGAAAGGTTTCTAAAACTCTCCTAATTTTTTTCTCTCCTTGTGCACCAGTTTGACATTCCAACTGCTTTAGTATCAATCTCCCAAATTGGAAAGTCAGCACCTATAACCTCCTGGTTCGCACAGTTGGCACGTTGTGTAGAGGATATAAGGGAAGAGGGAGAAACAATTAGAGAGTAGCTGTAGGCATTTGGATGGCCACATGTCACTCTAAATTCCCGTCACGAAGAAGAATTAACAAACTCTGAGCCAGCCCCCCCAATGGAACCAGTATAGGTCCTGAAGCAAAATTGTGGATTGGCAGTCAGCTCACAAAAATGCGAGTTGAAAAATGGAGCTCAGGGGCACAGCAATTCACTAACTTTCAGAGTTATAAAGGACTACTCTCTTCCAAAAATCTGTTGAGAGAAAGCCATGAGGTGGACTTGAAAATGAGGCAGAAGTGCACGAAACAGATTTCCAGAAGTACATTGGAATCGCCTTTAAACACAGGAAAAGCATCACAACTTCGACAATTATGGAATTGTCCATAAAGGGCGCATGCGTTTTCTCCTGAATTCAGGAGAAAACGCATACGCCCATTTTGGCCAACCAAGCAACCGCGCAATGCAAATCTGCACTACAAAGAAGTATCACTTCCAACCAGTCAAAAGGGACATCCGTAAAATGTGTAAAAACTAGAAAGGCAAGACAGGATCTGGAGAACAGGGAGCCTTGTTATGCGGATGGGTGGGATGTAAATTGCCAACAGCCACTCTGGAGGAGTGCATTGCGTTCCCAAAAAGAAGTAAACAAAAGTGCTTCACAACCTAAGGCACTTCCAGTCACGGGAATATACCTTGGGAAAATTGAAAATCAATAAGACACAGCCACCCCAAAATTTATGGCAGCACTGCTTACAAGAACCTCGACTTCGGGCCACCTTATAAATACCAGGAAAGACAAAAATGGTAAAGAAATTGTGGAACATACGTATGATGGAATATCCCTCAGCCATGAAGTCAATGTCATAAGGCCAGTAGCAGCATAATGACGGGATTCATGTACGATGATTCTAACTGAAAAAATCACACAGAAAAAGAAACTTATCATAAGATATCACTTATGAAGATCCTGTAAACATGGCTACACTTGAACTGAGATAGGAAAGAGAACAGTGTCTCACATTTAGAAAACACTCTTATACCTGCTTAAGGGGGAAGGAGAGGTGGGGTGATGCATAAAACCAGAGTTTGATATAAGCACAGGTACCGTTCCAAAAACCAACTATGGAATAGACAAGACCTACACCTTCCTCAGGGAAAGGGACACAAAACCCCATATTTCCCGCAGAGGAATATATCTGACTAGTAAGTATCTTAAAACCTATGTATTGATATGTCTCCGTAAGGGTATCAAGTGTGTCTAGACTGGCATAAACATGGCAGCGAGAATCAGCTCAAACCCACTATAAAAAGGAATTTCAAAAACAAACCAAAAAAACTGGGAAATTCTTTACAATTCCTTCAGGGTCTCTGATGAAACCTGGAATGACCCTATCTACAATGACAGCTGGATGTGGCATAAGGCTGGACACTTGGGACTGAGACGATTGGTGAGATTGGGTGAGCAAATGCAGACCCTTTAAAGCAATAATGCATGGCACCCATTCCATGGGTCCCAACTCTCCAGGTTGAAGGGAATATTACTACAGTTATAACATGTACGGGAAACCTAGAGAACGGACACACTGTGAATACAAAAGGTTTCTAAATCTCAACGAATAGTCCCTCTCCTGGTGCTCCGGTTTGACTTTCCATCTGCTTTACTATCAACCTCCAAACTTGGAGTGACAGCCCCTTTAACCTCCTGGTTCGCACAGGTTGCCAATTTGGCAGAGGATGAAAGGGAAGAGGGAGAACCAATGAGAGAGTAGCTGTTAGGCATTTGGACGGGCAAATATCACTGTAATTTCCCGGCAGGAAGAAGAATTAACCAAAGTCTCAGCCACCCACCGGGAACCTGTATAGGTCCTGAACCAAAATTTTGGACTTGCGGTCAGCTCACCAAAAACGAGTTTGAAAAATGGAGCTCAGGGGCACAGCAATTCACAAACTGGCCGAGTAATAAAGGACAACTATCATCCAAAAATCTGTTGAGGGAAGGCAACGAGGCGGACTTGAAAGCGAGGCAAAATAGCAGGAAACAGATTTCAAGAGGTACGTTGGAATCACCTTTAAAGCACAGGAAGAGGGGCACAACTTCGACAATGATGCACTTGGCCAAAAAGGGCGTATGCGTTTTCTCCTGAATATATTCAGGAGAAAACGCATACGCCCTTTTTGGGCAAGCAAGCCAGCAGCAATGCAAATCTGCACTACAAAGAAGTATCATTTCCCACCGGTCAAAAGGGACATCCACAAAATGTGTAAAAAACAAAAAGGCAAGACAGGCCCTGGAGAACAGGGAGACTTGTTATGCTGATAGGGTGGGATGTAAATTGCCAACTGCCTCTCTGGAGGAGGGAATTGTGTTCCCTAAAACAAGTAAAGAACAGAGCTACAGAGCCAAGGGCACTTCCAGTCTAGGGAATATACCTTGGGAAAACTGAAAATCAATAAGACAGAGCTACCCCAAAATTTAGGGCTGCACTGCTTACAAGGACCTCAACTTGGGTACACCTTAAATATCCCAGGAAATATAAAAATGGTTCAAAAAATTGTGGTACTTACGTATGACGGAATATCCCTCAGCCATGAAATCAATGTCATAAGACCAGTAGCAGCAAAATGGGTAGATTCAGGTACGATGATTCTAAGTGAAATAAGTCACACAGAAAAAGAAACTTATCATAAGATATCACTTAGGAAGATCCTGTAAACATGGCTACACTTGAACTGAGTTAGGAAAGAGAACAGTGTCTCACATTTAGAAAACACTCTTATGCCTGCTTAAGGGGGAAGGAGAGGTGGGGTGATGCACAAAACCAGAGTTTGATATAAGCACAGGTACTGTTCCAAAAACCAACTATGGAATAGACAAGACCTACACCTTCCTCAGTGAAAGGGACTGAAAACCCCATATTTCCTGGAGAGGAATATATCTGACTAGTAAGAATCTTAAAACCTATGTATTGATATGTCTCCGTAAGGGAATCAAGTGTGTCTAGACTGGCATAAACATGGCAGCGAGAATCAGCTCAAACCCACTATAAAAAGGAATTTCAAAAACAAAACAAAAAACTGGGAAATTCTTTACAATTCCTTCAGGGTCTCTGATGAAACCTGGAATGACCCTATCTACAACGACAGCTGGATGTGGCATAAGGCTGGACACTTGGGACTGAGACGATTGGTGAGTTTGGGTGAGCAAATGCAGACCCTTTAAAGCAATAATGCATGGCACCCATTCCATGGGTCCCAACTCTCCAGGTTGAAGGGAATATTACTACAGTTATAACATGTACGGGAAACCTAGAGAACGGACACACTGTGAATACGAAAGGTTTCTAAAACTCAACGAATAGTCCCTCTCCTGGTGCTCCAGTTTGACTTTCCACCTGCTTTACTATCAATCTCCCAACTTGGAGAGACAGCCCCTTTAACCTCCTGGTTCGCACAGGTTTCCAATTTGGCAGAGGATGAAAGGGAAGAGGGAGAACCAATGAGAGAGTAGCTGTTAGGCATTTGGACGGGCACATATCACTCTAACTTCCCGGCAGGAAGAAGAATTAACCAAAGTCTCAGCCACCCACCGGGAACCAGTAGAGGTCCTGAACCAAAATTTTGGACTTGCGGTCAGCTCACCAAAAACGAGTTGAAAAATGGAGCTCAGGAGCACAGCAATTCACAAACTGGCCGAGTTATAAAGGACAACTATCGTCCAAA
Source organism: Hyperoodon ampullatus (assembly GCF_949752795.1). Lineage (NCBI taxonomy): Eukaryota > Metazoa > Chordata > Mammalia > Artiodactyla > Ziphiidae > Hyperoodon > Hyperoodon ampullatus. Next base: position 1,614,167 of record NW_027640666.1, on the reverse strand, counting down.
AATCTGTTGAGGGAAGGCAACGAGGCGGACTTGAAAGCGAGGCAGAATAGCAGGAAACAGATTTCAAGAGGTACGTTGGAATCGCCTTTAAAACACAGGAAGAGGGGCACAACTTCGACAATGATGCACTTGGCCAAAACGGGCGTATGCGTTTTCTCCTGAATATATTCAGGAGAAAACGCATACGCCCTTTTTGGCCAAGCAAGCAAGCAGGCAATGCAAATCTGCACTACAAAGAAGTATCACTTCCCACCGGTCAAAAGGGACATCCACAAAAAGTGTAAAAAACAGAAAGGCAAGACAGGCTCTGGAGCACAGGGAGCCTTGTTATGCTGATGGGCGGGATGTAAATTGCCAACTGCCTCTCTGGAGGAGTGCATTGTGTTCCCTAAAACAAGTAAAGAACAGAGCTACAGAGCCAAGGGCACTTCCAGCCTAGGGAATATACCTTGGGAAAACTGAAAATCAATAAGCCAGAGCCACCCCAAAATTTAGGGCTGCACTGCTTACAAGGACCTCAACTTGGGTACACCTTAAATATCCCAGGAAATATAAAAATGGTTCAAAAAATTGTGGTACTTACGTACGATGGAATATCCCTCAGCCATGAAATCAATGTCATAAGACAAGTAGAAGCAAAATGGGTGGATTCAGGTACGATGATTCTAAGTGAAATAAGTCACAGAGAAAAAGAAACTTATCATAAGATATCACTTATGAAGATCCTGTAAACATGGCTACACTTGAACTGAGTTAGGAAAGAGAACAGTGTCTCACATTTAGAAAACACTCTTATGCCTGATTAAGGGGGAAGGAGAGGTGGGGTGATGCATAAAACCAGAGTTTGATATAAGCACATGTACCGTTCCAAAAACCAACTATGGAATAGACAAGACCTACACCTTCCTCAGTGAAAGGGACTCAAAACCCCATATTTCCCGCAGAGGAATATATCTGACTAGTAAGAATCTTAAAACCTATGTATTGATATGTCTCTGTAAGGAAATCAAGTGTGTCTAGACTGGCATAAACATGGCAGCGAGAATCAGCTCAAACCCACTATAAAAATTAATTTCAAAAACAAAACAAAAAAACTGCGAAACTCTTTACAATTCCTTCAGGGTCTCTGATAAAACCTGGAATGACCCTATCTATAATGACAGCTGGATGTGGCATAAGGCTGGACACTTGGGACTGAGACGATTGGTGAGATTTGGTGAGCAAATGCAGACCCTTTAAAGCAATAATGCATGGCACCCATTCCATGGGTCCCAACTCTCCAGGTTGAAGGGAATATTACTACAGTTATAACATGTACGGGAAACCTAGAGAACGGACACACTGTGAATACGAAAGGTTTCTAAAACTCAACGAATAGTCCCTCTCCTGGTGCTCCGGTTTGACTTTCCATCTGCTTTACTATCAACCTCCCAACTTGGAGAGACAGCCCCTTTAACCTCCTGGTTCGCACAAGTTGCCAATTTGGCAGAGGATGAAAGGGAAGAGGGAGAACCAATGAGAGAGTAGCTGTTAGGCATTTGGATGGGCACATATCACTGTAATTTCCCGGCAGGAAGAAGAATTAACCAAAGTCTCAGCCCCCCACCGGTAACCAGTATAGGTCCTGAACCAAAATTTTGGACTTGCGGTCAGCTCACCAAAAACGAGTTGAAAAATGGAGCTCAGGAGCACAGCAATTCACAAACTGGCCGAGTTATAAAGGACAACTATCGTCCAAAAATCTGTTGAGGGAAGGCAACGAGGCGGACTTGAAAGCAAGGCAGAATAGCAGGAAACAGATTTCAAGAGGTACGTTGGAATCGCCTTTAAAACACAGGAAGAGGGGCAAAACTTCGACAATGATGCACTTGGCCAAAACGGGCGTATGCGTTTTCTCCTGAATATATTCAGGAGAAAACGCATACGCCCGTTTTGGCCAAGCAAGCAAGCAGGCAATGCAAATCTGCACTACAAAGAAGTATCACTTCCCACCGGTCAAAAGGGACATCCACAAAAAGTGTAAAAAACAGAAAGGCAAGACAGGCTCTGGAGAACAGGGAGCCTTGTTATGCTGATGGGCGGGATGTAAATTGCCAACTGCCTCTCTGGAGGAGTGCATTGTGTTCCCTAAAACAAGTAAAGAACAGAGCTACAGAGCCAAGGGCACTTCCAGTCTAGGGAATATACCTTGGGAAAACTGAAAATCAATAAGCCAGAGCCACCCCAAAATTTAGGGCTGCACTGCTTACAAGGACCTCAACTTGGGTACACCTTAAATATCCCAGGAAATATAAAAATGGTTCAAAAAATTGTGGTACTTACGTACGATGGATTATCCCTCAGCCATGAAATCAATGTCATAAGACAAGTAGAAGCAAAATGGGTGGATTCAGGTACGATGATTCTAAGTGAAATAAGTCACAGAGAAAAAGAAACTTATCATAAGATATCACTTATGAAGATCCTGTAAACATGGCTACACTTGAACTGAGTTAGGAAAGAGAACAGTGTCTCACATTTAGAAAACACTCTTATGCCTGCTTAAGGGGGAAGGAGAGGTGGGGTGATGCATAAAACCAGAGTTTGATATAAGCACATGTACCGTTCCAAAAACCAACTATGGAATAGACAAGACCTACACCTTCCTCAGTGAAAGGGACTCAAAACCCCATATTTCCCGCAGAGGAATATATCTGACTAGTAAGAATCTTAAAACCTATGTATTGATATGTCTCTGTAAGGAAATCAAGTGTGTCTAGACTGGCATAAACATGGCAGCGAGAATCAGCTCAAACCCACTATAAAAATTAATTTCAAAAACAAAACAAAAAAACTGCGAAACTCTTTACAATTCCTTCAGGGTCTCTGATAAAACCTGGAATGACCCTATCTATAATGACAGCTGGATGTGGCATAAGGCTGGACACTTGGGACTGAGACGATTGGTGAGATTTGGTGAGCAAATGCAGACACTTTAAAGCAATAATGCATGGCACCCATTCAATGGGTCCCAACTCTCCAGGTTGAAGGGAATATTACTACAGTTATAACATGTACGGGAAACCTAGAGAACGGACACACTGTGAATACGAAAGGTTTCTAAAACTCAACGAATAGTCCCTCTCCTGGTGCTCGGGTTTGACTTTCCATCTGCTTTACTATCAACCTCCCAACTTGGAGAGACAGCCCCTTTAACCTCCTGGTTCGCACAAGTTGCCAATTTGGCAGAGGATGAAAGGGAAGAGGGAGAACCAATGAGAGAGTAGCTGTTAGGCATTTGGATGGGCACATATCACTGTAATTTCCCGGCAGGAAGAAGAATTAACCAAAGTCTCAGCCCCCCACCGGGAACCAGTATAGGTCCTGAACCAAAATTTTGGACTTGCGGTCAGCTCACCAAAAACGAGTTGAAAAATGGAGCTCAGGGGCACAGCAATTCACAAACTGGCCGAGTAATAAAGGACAACTATCATCCAAAAATCTGTTGAGGGAAGGCAACGAGGCGGACTTGAAAGTGAGGCAGAATAGCAGGAAACAGATTTCAAGAGGTACGTTGGAATCGCCTTTAAAGCACAGGAAGAGGGGCACAACTTCGACAATGATGCACTTGGCCAAAAAGGGCGTATGTGTTTTCTCCTGAATATATTCAGGAGAAAACGCATACGCCCTTTTTGGCCAAGCAAGCAAGCGGGCAATGCAAATCTGCACTACAAAGAAGTATCACTTCCCACCGGTCAAAAGGGACATACACAAAATGTGTAAAAACCAGAAAGGCAAGACAGGCCCTGGAGAACAGGGAGCCTTGTTATGTTGATGGGCGGGATGTAAATTGCCAAAGGCCTCTCTGGAGGAGTGCATTGTGTTCCCTAAAACAAGTAAACAACAGAGTTACAGAGCCAAGGGCACTTCCAGTCTATGGAATATACCTTGGGAAAACTGAAAATCAAGAAGACAGAGCCACCCCAAAATTTAGGGCTGCACTGCTTACAAGGACCTCAACTTGGGTACACCTTAAATATCCCAGGAAATATAAAAATGGTTCAAAATATTGTGGTACTTACGTACGATGGAATATCCCTCAGCCATGAAATCAATGTCATAAGACCAGTAGCAGCAAAATGGGTGGATTCAGGTACGATGATTCTAAGTGAAATAAGTCACACAGAAAAAGAAACTTATCATAAGATATCACTTATGAAGATCCTGTAAACATGGCTACACTTGAACTGAGTTAGGAAAGAGAAGAATGTCTCACATTTAGAAAACACTCTTAGGACTGCTTAAGGGGGAAGGAGAGGTGGGGTGATGCATAAAACCAGAGTTTGATATAAGCACAGGTACCGTTCCAAAAACCAACTATGGAATAGACAAGACCTACACCTTCCTCAGGGAAAGGGACTCAAAACCCCATATTTCCCGCAGAGGAATATATCTGACTAGTAAGAATCTTAAAACCTATGTATTGATATGTCTCCGTAAGGGTATCAAGTGTGTCTAGACTGGCATAAACATGGCAGCGAGAATCAGCTCAAACCCACTATAAAAAGGAATTTCAAATACAAACCAAAAAAACTGGGAAATTCTTTACAATTCCTTCAGGGTCTCTGATGAAACCTGTAATGACCCTATCTACAATGACAGCTGGATGTGGCATAAGGCTGGACACTTGGGACTGAGACGATTGGTGAGATTGGGTGAGCAAATGCAGACCCTTTAAAGCAATAATGCATGGCACCCATTCCATGGGTCCCAACTCTCCAGGTTGAAGGGAATATTACTACAGTTATAACATGTACGGGAAACCTAGAGAACGGACACACTGTGAATACAAAAGGTTTCTAAATCTCAACGAATAGTCCCTCTCCTGGTGCTCCGGTTTGACTTTCCATCTGCTTTACTATCAACCTCCCAACTTGGAGAGACAGCCCCTTTAACTTCCTGGCTCGCACAGGTTGCCAATTTGGCAGAGGATGAAAGGGAAGAGGGAGAACCAATGAGAGAGTAGCTGTTAGCCATTTGGACGGGCAAATATCACTGTAATTTCCCGGCAGGAAGAAGAATTAACCAAAGTCTCAGCCACCCACCGGGAACCAGTATAGGTCCTGAACCAAAATTTTGGACTTGCGGTCAGCTCACCAAAAACGAGTTGAAAAATGGAGCTCAGGGGCACAGCAATTCACAAACTGGCCGAGTAATAAAGGACAACTATCATCCAAAAATCTGTTGAGGGAAGGGAACGAGGCGGACTTGAAAGCGAGGCAGAATAGCAGGAAACAGATTTCAAGAGGTACGTTGGAATCGCCTTTAAAGCACAGGAAGAGGGGCACAACTTCGACAATGATGCACTTGGCCAAAAAGGGCGTATGCGTTTTCTCCTGAATATATTCAGGAGAAAACGCATGCGCCCTTTTTGGGCAAGCAAGCCAGCGGGCAATGCAAATCTGCACTACAAAGAAGTATCACTTCCCACCGGTCAAAAGGGACATCCACAAAATGTGTAAAAACCAAAAAGGCAAGACAGGCCCTGGAGAACAGGGAGACTTGTTATGCTGATAGGGCGGGATGTAAATTGCCAACTGCCTCTCTGGAGGAGGGCATTGTGTTCCCTAAAACAAGTAAAGAACAGAGCTACAGAGCCAAGGGCACTTCAAGTCTATGGAATATACCTTGGGAAAACTGAAAATCAATAAGACAGAGCTACCCCAAAATTTAGGGCTGCACTGCTTACAAGGACCTCAACTTGGGTACACCTTAAATATTCCAGGAAATATAAAAATGGTTCAAAAAATTGTGGTACTTACGTATGATGGAATATCCCTCAGCCATGAAATCAATGTCAGAAGACCAGTAGCAGCAAAATGGGTAGATTCAGGTACGATGATTCTAAGTGAAATAAGTCAGAGAGAAAAAGAAACTTATCATAAGATATCACTTAGGAAGATCCTGTAAACATGGCTACACTTGAACTGAGTTAGGAAAGAGAACAGTGTCTCACATTTAGAAAACACTCTTATGCCTGCTTAAGGGGGAAGGAGAGGTGGGGTGATGCACAAAACCAGAGTTTGATATAAGCACAGGTACCGTTCCAAAAACCAACTATGGAATAGACAAGACCTACACCTTCCTCAGTGAAAGGGACTGAAAACCCCATATTTCCCGCAGAGGAATATATCTGACTAGTAAGAATCTTAAAACCTATGTATTGATATGTCTCCGTAAGGGAATCAAGTGTGTCTAGACTGGCATAAACATGGCAGCGAGAATCAGCTCAAACCCACTATAAAAAGGAATTTCAAAAACAAAACAAAAAACTGGGAAATTCTTTACAATTCCTTCAGGGTCTCTGATGAAACCTGGAATGACCCTATCTACAACGACAGCTGGATGTGGCATAAGGCTGGACACTTGGGACTGAGACGATTGGTGAGTTTGGGTGAGCAAATGCAGACCCTTTAAAGCAATAATGCATGGCACCCATTCCATGGGTCCCAACTCTCCAGGTTGAAGGGAATATTACTACAGTTATAACATGTACGGGAAACCTAGAGAACGGACACACTGTGAATATGAAAGGTTTCTAAAACTCAACGAATAGTCCCTCTCCTGGTGCTCCAGTTTGACTTTCCACCTGCTTTACTATCAATCTCCCAACTTGGAGAGACAGCCCCTTTAACCTCCTGGTTCGCACAGGTTTCCAATTTGGCAGAGGATGAAAGGGAAGAGGGAGAACCAATGAGAGAGTAGCTGTTAGGCATTTGGATGGGCACATATCACTCTAACTTCCCGGCAGGAAGAAGAATTAACCAAAGTCTCAGCCACCCACCGGGAACCAGGAGAGGTCCTGAACCAAAATTTTGGACTTGCGGTCAGCTCACCAAAAACGAGTTGAAAAATGGAGCTCAGGGGCACAGCAATTCACAAACTGGCCGAGTTATAAAGGAAAACTATCGTCCAAAAATCTGTTGAGGGAAGGCAACGAGGCGGACTTGAAAGCGAGGCAGAATAGCAGGAAACAGATTTCAAGAGGTACGTTGGAATCACCTTTAAAACACAGGAAGAGGGGCACAACTTCGACAATGATGCACTTGGCCAAAAAGGGCGTATGCGTTTTCTCCTGAATATATTCAGGAGAAAACGCATACGCCCTTTTTGGCCAAGCAAGCAAGCAGGCAATGCAAATCTGCACTACAAAGAAGTATCACTTCCCACCGGTCAAAAGGGACATCCACAAAAAGTGTAAAAAACAGAAAGGCAAGACAGGCCCTGGAGAACAGGGAGCCTTGTTATGCTGATGGGCGGGATTTAAATTGCCAACTGCCCCTCTGGAGGAATACATTGTGTTCCCTAAAACAAGTAAAGAACAGAGCTACAGAGCCAAGGGCACTTCCAGTCTAGGGAATATACCTTGGGAAAACTGAAAATCAATAAGCCAGAGCCACCCCAAAATTTAGGGCTGCACTGCTTACAAGGACCTCAACTTGGGTACACCTTAAATATCCCAGGAAATATAAAAATGGTTCAAAAAATTGTGGTACTTACGTATGATGGAATATCCCTCAGCCATGAAATCAATGTCATAAGACCAGTAGCAGCAAAATGGGTAGATTCAGGTACGATGATTCTAAGTGAAATAAGTCACAAAGAAAAAGAAACTTATCATAAGATATCACTTATGAAGATCCTGTAAACATGGCTACACTTGAACTGAGTTAGGAAAGAGAACAGTGTCTCACATTTAGAAAACACTCTTATGCCTGCTTAAGGGGGAAGGAGAGGTGGGGTGATGCATAAAACCAGAGTTTGATATAAGCACATGTACCGTTCCAAAAACCAACTATGGAATAGACAAGACCTACACCTTCCTCAGTGAAAGGGACTCAAAACCCCATATTTCCCGCAGAGGAATATATCTGACTAGTAAGAATCTTAAAACCTATGTATTGATATGTCTCCATAAGGGTATCAAGTGTGTCTAGACTGGCATAAACATGGCAGCGAAAATCAGCTCAAACCCACTATAAAAAGGAATTTCAAAAACAAACCAAAAAAACTGGGAAATCCTTTACAATTCCTTCAGGGTCTCTGATGAAACCTGGAATGACCCTATCTACAATGACAGCTGGATGTGGCATAAGGCTGGATACTTGGGACTGAGACGATTGGTGAGATTGGGTGAGCAAATGCAGACCCTTTAAAGCAATAATGCATGGCACCCATTCCATGGGTCCCAACTCTCCAGGTTGAAGGGAATATTACTACAGTTATAACATGTACGGGAAACCTAGAGAATGGACACACTGTGAATACAAAAGGTTTCTAAATCTCAACGAATAGTCCCTCTCCTGGTGCTCCGGTTTGACTTTCCATCTGCTTTACTATCAACCTCCCAACTTGGAGAGACAGCCCCTTTAACCTCCTGGTTCGCACAGGTTGCCAATTGGGCAGAGGATGAAAGGGAAGAGGGAGAACCAATGAGAGAATAGCTGTTAGGCATTTGGACGGGCAAATATCACTGTAATTTCCCGGCAGGAAGAAGAATTAACCAAAGTCTCAGCCACCCACCTGGAACCAGTATAGGTCCTGAACCAAAATTTTGGACTTGCGGTCAGCTCACCAAAAACGAGTTGAAAAATGGAGCTCAGGGGCACAGCAATTCACAAACTGGCCGAGTAATAAAGGACAACTATCATCCAAAAATCTGTTGAGGGAAGGCAACGAGGTGGACTTGAAAGCGAGGCAGAATAGCAGGAAACAGATTTCAAGAGGTACGTTGGAATCGCCTTTAAAGCACAGGAAGAGTGGCACAACTTCGACAATGATGCACTTGGCCAAAAAGGGCGTATGCGTTTTCTCCTGAATATATTCAGGAGAAAACGCATACGCCCTTTTTGGGCAAGCAAGCCAGCGGGCAATGCAAATCTGCACTACAAAGAAGTATCACTTCCCACCGGTCAAAAGGGACATCCACAAAATGTGTAAAAACCAAAAAGGCAAGACAGGCCCTGGAGAACAGGGAGACTTGTTATGCTGATAGGGCGGGATGTAAATTGCAAACTGCCTCTCTGGAGGAGGGCATTGTGTTCCCTAAAACAAGAAAAGAACAGAGCTACAGAGCCAAGGGCACTTCCAGTCTAGGGAATATACCTTGGGAAAACTGAAAATCAATAAGACAGAGCTACTCCAAAATTTAGGGCTGCACTGCTTACAAGGACCTCAACTTGGGTACACCTTAAATATCCCAGGAAATATAAAAATGGTTCAAAAAATTGTGGTACTTACGTACGATGGAATATCCCTCAGCCATGAAATCAATGTCATAAGACCAGTAGCAGCAAAATGGGAGGATTCAGGTACGATGATTCTAAGTGAAATAAGTCACAGAGAAAAAGAAACTTATCATAAGATAACACTTAGGAAGATCCTGTAAACATGGCTACACTTGAACTGAGTTAGGAAAGAGAACAGTGTCTCACATTTAGAAAACACTCTTATGCCTGCTTAAGGGGGAAGGAGAGGTGGGGTGATGCATAAAACCAGAGTTTGATATAAGCACAGGTACCGTTCCAAAAACCAACTATGGAATAGACAAGACCTACACCTTCCTCAGTGAAAGGGACTCAAAACCCCATATTTCCCGCAGAGGAATATATCTGACTAGTAAGAATCTTAAAACCTATGTATTGATATGTCTCCGTAAGGGAATCAAGTGTGTCTAGACTGGCATAAACATGGCAGCGAGAATCAGCTCAAACCCACTATAAAAAGGAATTTCAAAAACAAAACAAAAAACTGGGAAATTCTTTACAATTCCTTCAGGGTCTCTGATGAAACCTGGAATGACCCTATCTACAATGACAGCTGGATGTGGCATAAGGCTGGACACTTGGGACTGAGACGATTGGTGAGTTTGGGTGAGCAAATGCAGACCCTTTAAAGCAATAATGCATGGCACCCATTCCATGGGTCCCAACTCTCCAGGTTGAAGGGAATATTACTACAGTTATAACATGTACGGGAAACCTAGAGAACGGACACACTGTGAATACGAAAGGTTTCTAAAACTCAACGAATAGTCCCTCTCCTGGTGCTCCAGTTTGACTTTCCACCTGCTTTACTATCAACCTCCCAACTTGGAGAGACAGCCCCTTTAACCTCCTGGTTCGCACAGGTTTCCAATTTGGCAGAGGATGAAAGGGAAGAGGGAGAACCAATGAGAGAGTAGCTGTTAGGCATTTGGACGGGCTCATATCACTGTAATTTCCCGGCAGGAAGAAGAATTAACCAAAGTCTCAGCCACCCACCGGGAACCAGTAGAGGTCCTGAACCAAAATTTTGGACTTGCGGTCAGCTCACCAAAAACGAGTTGAAAAATGGAGCTCAGGAGCACAGCAATTCACAAACTGGCCGAGTTATAAAGGACAACTATCGTCCAAAAATCTGGTGAGGGAAGGCAACGAGGCGGACTTGAAAGCGAGGCAGAATAGCAGGAAACAGATTTCAAGAGGTACGTTAGAATCGCCTTTAAAACACAGGAAGAGGGGCACAACTTCGACAATGATGCACTTGGCCAAAAAGGGCGTATGCGTTTTCTCCTGAATATATTCAGGAGAAAACGCATACGCCCTTTTTGGCCAAGCAAGCAAGCAGGCAATGCAAATCTGCACTACAAAGAAGTATCACTTCCCACCGGTCAAAAGGTACATCCACAAACAGTGTAAAAAACAGAAAGGCAAGACAGGCCCTGGAGAACAGGGAGCCTTGTTATGTTGATGGGCAGGATGTAAATTGCCAAAGGCCTCTCTGGAGGAGTGCATTGTGTTCCCTAAAACAAGTAAACAACAGAGTTACAGAGCCAAGGGCACTTCCAGTCTATGGAATATACCTTGGGAAAACTGAAAATCAAGAAGACAGAGCCACCCCAAAATTTAGGGCTGCACTGCTTACAAGGACCTAAACTTGGGTGTACCTTAAATATCCCAGGAAATATAAAAATGGTTCAAAAAATTGTGGTATTTACGTACGATGGAATATCCCTAAGCCATGAAATCAATGTCATAAGACCAGTAGCAGCAAAATGGGTGGATTCAGGTACGATGATTCTAAGTGAAATAAGTCACAGAGAAAAAGAGACTTATCATAAGATATCACTTATGAAGATCCTGTAAACATGGCTACACTTGAACTGAGTTAGGAAAGAGAAGAATGTCTCACATTTAGAAAACACTCTTATGACTGCTTAAGGGGGAAGGAGAGGTGGGGTGATGCATAAAACCAGAGTTTGATATAAGCACAGGTACCGTTCCAAAAACCAACTATGGATTAGACAAGACCTACACCTTCCTCAGGGAAAGGGACACAAAACCCCATATTTCCCGCAGAGGAATATATCTGACTAGTAAGAATCTTAAAACCTATGTATTGATATGTCTCCGTAAGGGTATCAAGTGTGTCTAGACTGGCATAAACATGGCAGCGAGAATCAGCTCAAACCCACTATAAAAAGGAATTTCATAAACAAACCAAAAAAACTGGGAAATTCTTTACAATTCCTTCAGGGTTTCTGATGAAACCTGGAATGACCCTATCTACAATGACAGCTGGATGTGGCATAAGGCTGGACACTTGGGACTGAGAGGATTGGTGAGATTGGGTGAGCAAATGCAGACCCTTTAAAGCAAGAATGCATGGCACCCATTCCATGGGTCCCAACTCTCCAGGTTGAAGGGAATATTACTACCGCTATAACATGTACGGGAAACCTAGAGAACGGTCACACTGAGAATACAAAAGGTTTCTAAAACTCAACGAATAGTCCCTCTCATGGTGCTCCGGTTTGACTTTCCATCTGCTTTACTATCAACCTCCCAACTTGGAGAGACAGCCCCTTTAACCTCCTGTTTCGCACAGGTTGCCAATTTGGCAGAGGATGAAAGGGAAGAGGGAGAACCAATGAGAGAGTAGCTGTTAGGCATTTGGACGGGCACATATCACTCTACTTTCCGGCAGGTAGAAGAATTAACCAAAGTCTCAGCCTCCCACTGGGAACAAGCATCTGTCCCGAACCAAAATTTTGGACTTGCGGTCAGCTCACCAAAAACGAGTTGAAAAATGGAGCTCAGGGGCACAGCAATTCACAAACTGGCCGAGTAATAAAGGACAACTATCATCCAAAAATCTGTTGAGGGAAGGCAACGAGGCGGACTTGAAAGTGAGGCAGAATAGCAGGAAACAGATTTCAAGAGGTACGTTGGAATCGCCTTTAAAGCACAGGAAGAGGGGCACAACTTCGACAATGATGCACTTGGCCAAAAAGGGCGTATGCGTTTTCTCCTGAATATATTCAGGAGAAAACGCATACGCCCATTTTGGCCAAGCAAGCAAGCGGGCAATGCAAATCTGCACTACAAAGAAGTATCACTTCCCACCGGTCAAAAGGGACATACACAAAATGTGTAAAAACCAAAAAGGCAAGACAGGCCCTGGAGAACAGGGAGCCTTGTTATGCTGATGGGCGGGATGTAAATTGCCAAAGGCCTCTCTGGAGGAGTGCATTGTGTTCCCTAAAACAAGTAAACAACAGAGTTACAGAGCCAAGGGCACTTCCAGTCTATGGAATATACCTTGGGAAAACTGAAAATCAATTAGACAGAGCCACCCCAAAATTTAGGGCTGCACTGCTTACAAGGACCTCAACTTGGGTACACCTTAAATATCCCAGGAAATATAAAAATGGTTCAAAAAATTGTGGTACTTACATACGATGGAATATCCCTCAGCCATGAAATCAATGTCATAAGACCAGTAGCAGCAAAATGGGTGGATTCAGGTACGATGATTCTAAGTGAAATAAGTCACAGAGAAAAAGAGACTTATCATAAGATATCACTTATGAAGATCCTGTAAACATGGCTACACTTGAACTGAGTTAGGAAAGAGAAGAATGTCTCACATTTAGAAAACACTCTTATGACTGCTTAAGGGGGAAGGAGAGGTGGGGTGATGCATAAAACCAGAGTTTGATATAAGCACAGGTACCGTTCCAAAAACCAACTATGGAATAGACAAGACCTACACCTTCCTCAGGGAAAGGGACACAAAACCCCATATTTCCCGCAGAGGAATATATCTGACTAGTAAGTATCTTAAAACCTATGTATTGATATGTCTCCATAAGGGTATCAAGTGTGTCTAGACTGGCATAAACATGGCAGCGAGAATCAGCTCAAACCCACTATAAAAAGGAATTTCATAAACAAACCAAAAAACTGGGAAATTCTTTACAATTCCTTCAGGGTCTCTGATGAAACCTGGAATGACCCTATCTACAATGACTGCTGGATGTGGCATAAGGCTGGACACTTGGGACTGAGAGGATTGGTGAGATTGGGTGAGCAAATGCAGACCCTTTAAAGCAAGAATGCATGGCACCCATTCCATGGGTCCCAACTCTCCAGGTTGAAGGGAATATTACTACAGTTATAACATGTACGGGAAACCTAGAGAACGGACACACTGTGAATACGAAAGGTTTCTAAAACTCAACGAATAGTCCCTCTCATGGTGCTCCGGTTTGACTTTCCATCTGCTTTACTATCAACCTCCCAACTTGGAGAGACAGCCCCTTTAACCTCCTGTTTCGCACAGGTTGCCAATTTGGCAGAGGAAGAAAGGGAAGAGGGAGAACCAATGAGAGAGCAGCTGTTAGGCATTTGGACGGGCACATATCACTCTAACTTCCCGGCAGGTAGAAGAATTAACCAAAGTCTCAGCCTCCCACCGGGAACAAGCATCTGTCCCGAACCAAAATTTTGGACTTGCGGTCAGCTCACCAAAAACGAGTTGAAAAGTGGAGCTCAGGGGTACAGCAATTCACAAACTGGCCGAGTAATAAAGGACAACTATCGTCCAAAAATGTATTGAGGGAAGGCAACGAGGTGGACTTGAAAGTGAGGCAGAATAGCAGGACAGATTTCAAGAGGTACGTTGGAATCGCCTTTAAAGCACAGGAAGAGGGGCACAACTTCGACAATGATGCACTTGGCCAAAAAGGGCGTATGCGTTTTCTCCTGAATATATTCAGGAGAAAACGCATACGCCCTTTTTGGGCAAGCAAGCCAGCGGGCAATGCAAATCTGCACTACAAAGAAGTATCACTTCCCACCGGTCAAAAGGGACATCCACAAAATGTGTAAAAACCAAAAAGGCAAGACAGGCCCTGGAGAACAGGGAGACTTGTTATGCTGATAGGGCGGGATGTAAATTGCCAACTGCCTCTCTGGAGGAGGGCATTGTGTTCCCTAAAACAAGTAAAGAACAGAGCTACAGAGCCAAGGGCACTTCCAGTCTAGGGAATATACCTTGGGAAAACTGAAAATCAATAAGACAGAGCTACCCCAAAATTTAGGGCTGCACTGCTTACAAGGACCTCAACTTGGGTACACCTTAAATATTCCAGGAAATATAAAAATGGTTCAAAAAATTGTGGTACTTACATATGATGGAATATCCCTCAGCCATGAAATCAATGTCAGAAGACCAGTAGCAGCAAAATGGGTAGATTCAGGTACGATGATTCTAAGTGAAATAAGTCACACAGAAAAAGAAACTTATCATAAGATATCACTTAGGAAGATCCTGTAAACATGGCTACACTTGAACTGAGTTAGGAAAGAGAACAGTGTCTCACATTTAGAAAACACTCTTATTCCTGCTTAAGGGGGAAGGAGAGGTGGGGTGATGCACAAAACCAGAGTTTGATATAAGCACAGGTACCGTTCCAAAAACCAACTATGGAATAGACAAGACCTACACCTTCCTCAGTGAAAGGGACTGAAAACCCCATATTTTCCGCAGAGGAATATATCTGACTAGTAAGAATCTTAAAACCTATGTATTGATATGTCTCCGTAAGGGAATCAAGTGTGTCTAGACTGGCATAAACATGGCAGCGAGAATCAGCTCAAACCCACTATAAAAAGGAATTTCAAAAACAAAACAAAAAACTGGGAAATTCTTTACAATTCCTTCAGGGTCTCTGATGAAACCTGGAATGACCCTATCTACAACGACAGCTGGATGTGGCATAAGGCTGGACACTTGGGACTGAGACGATTGGTGAGTTTGGGTGAGCAAATGCAGACCCTTTAAAGCAATAATGCATGGCACCCATTCCATGGGTCCCAACTCTCCAGGTTGAAGGGAATATTACTACAGTTATAACATGTACGGGAAACCTAGAGAACGGACACACTGTGAATACGAAAGGTTTCTAAAACTCAACGAATAGTCCCTCTCCTGGTGCTCCAGTTTGACTTTCCACCTGCTTTACTATCAATCTCCCAACTTGGAGAGACAGCCCCTTTAACCTCCTGGTTCGCACAGGTTTCCAATTTGGCAGAGGATGAAAGGGAAGAGGGAGAACCAATGAGAGAGTAGCTGTTAGGCATTTGGATGGGCACATATCACTCTAACTTCCCGGCAGGAAGAAGAATTAACCAAAGTCTCAGCCACCCACCGGGAACCAGTAGAGGTCCTGAACCAAAATTTTGGACTTGCGGTCAGCTCACCAAAAACGAGTTGAAAAATGGAGCTCAGGGGCACAGCAATTCACAAACTGGCCGAGTTATAAAGGACAACTATCGTCCAAAAATCTGTTGAGGGAAGGCAACGAGGCGGACTTGAAATCGAGGCAGAATAGCAGGAAACAGATTTCAAGAGGTACGTTGGAATCGCCTTTAAAACACAGGAAGAGGGGCACAACTTCGACAATGATGCACTTGGCCAAAAAGGGCGTATGCGTTTTCTCCTGAATATATTCAGGAGAAAACGCATACGCCCTTTTTGGCCAAGCAAGCAAGCAGGCAATGCAAATCTGCACTACAAAGAAGTATCACTTCCCACCGGTCAAAAGGGACATCCACAAAAAGTGTAAAAAACAGAAAGGCAAGACAGGCCCTGGAGAACAGGGAGCCTTGTTATGCTGATGGGCGGGATTTAAATTGCCAACTGCCCCTCTGGAGGAATACATTGTGTTCCCTAAAACAAGTAAAGAACAGAGCTACAGAGCCAAGGGCACTTCCAGTCTAGGGAATATACCTTGGGAAAACTGAAAATCAATAAGCCAGAGCCACCCCAAAATTTAGGGCTGCACTGCTTACAAGGACCTCAACTTGGGTACACCTTAAATATCCCAGGAAATATAAAAATGATTCAAAAAATTGTGGTACTTACGTATGATGGAATATCCCTCAGCCATGAAATCAATGTCATAAGACCAGTAGCAGCAAAATGGGTAGATTCAGGTACGATGATTCTAAGTGAAATAAGTCACAGAGAAAAAGAAACTTATCATAAGATATCACTTATGAAGATCCTGTAAACATGGCTACACTTGAACTGAGTTAGGAAAGAGAACAGTGTCTCACATTTAGAAAACACTCTTATGCCTGCTTAAGGGGGAAGGAGAGGTGGGGTGATGCATAAAACCAGAGTTTGATATAAGCACATGTACCGTTCCAAAAACCAACTATGGAATAGACAAGACCTACACCTTCCTCAGTGAAAGGGACTCAAAACCCCATATTTCCCGCAGAGGAATATATCTGACTAGTAAGAATCTTAAAACCTATGTATTGATATGTCTCTGTAAGGAAATCAAGTGTGTCTAGACTGGCATAAACATGGCAGCGAGAATCAGCTCAAACCCACTATAAAAAGGAATTTCAGAAACAAAACAAAAAACTGGGAAATTCTTTACAATTCCTTCAGGGTCTCTGATGAAACCTGGAATGACCCTATCTACAACGACAGCTGGATGTGGCATAAGGCTGGACACTTGGGACTGAGACGATTGGTGAGTTTGGGTGAGCAAATGCAGACCCTTTAAAGCAATAATGCATGGCACACATTCCATGGGTCCTAACTCTCCAGCTTGAAGGGAATATTACTACAGTTATAACATGTACGGGAAACCTAGAGAACGGACACACTGTGAATACGAAAGGTTTCTAAAACTCAACGAATAGTCCCTCTCCTGGTTCTCCAGTTTGACTTTCCACCTGCTTTACTATCAATCTCCCAACTTGGAGAGACAGCCCCTTTAACCTCCTGGTTCGCACAGGTTTCCAATTTGGCAGAGGATGAAAGGGAAGAGGGAGAACCAATGAGAGAGTAGCTGTTAGGCATTTGGACGGGCACATATCACTGTAATTTCCCGGCAGGAAGAAGAATTAACCAAAGTCTCAGCCACCCACCGGGAACCAGTAGAGGTCCTGAACCAAAATTTTGGACTTGCGGTCAGCTCACCAAAAACGAGTTGTAAAATGGAGCTCAGGAGCACAGCAATTCACAAACTGGCCGTGTTATAAAGGACAACTATCGTCCAAAAATCTGTTGAGGGAAGGCAACGAGGCGGACTTGAAAGCGAGGCAGAATAGCAGGAAACAGATTTCAAGAGGTACGTTAGAATCGCCTTTAAAACACAGGAAGAGGGGCACAACTTCGACAATGATGCACTTGGCCAAAAAGGGCGTATGCGTTTTCTCCTGAATATATTCAGGAGAAAACGCATACGCCCTTTTTGGCCAAGCAAGCAAGCAGGCAATGCAAATCTGCACTACAAAGAAGTATCACTTCCCACCGGTCAAAAGGGACATCCACAAAAAGTGTAAAAAACAGAAAGGCAAGACAGGCCCTGGAGAACAGGGAGCCTTGTTATGTTGATGGGCGGGATGTAAATTGCCAAAGGCCTCTCTGGAGGAGTGCATTGTGTTCCCTAAAACAAGTAAACAACAGAGTTACAGAGCCAAGGGCACTTCCAGTCTATGGAATATACCTTGGGAAAACTGAAAATCAAGAAGACAGAGCCACCCCAAAATTTAGGGCTGCACTGCTTACAAGGACCTCAACTTGGGTATACCTTAAATATCCCAGGAAATATAAAAATGGTTCAAAAAATTGTGGTATTTACATAGGATGGAATATCCCTAAGCCATGAAATCAATGTCATAAGACCAGTAGCAGCAAAATGGGTGGATTCAGGTACGATGATTCTAAGTGAAATAAGTCACAGAGAAAAAGAGACTTATCATAAGATATCACTTATGAAGATCCTGTAAACATGGCTACACTTGAACTGAGTTAGGAAAGAGAAGAATGTCTCACATTTAGAAAACACTCTTAGGACTGCTTAAGGGGGAAGGAGAGGTGGGGTGATGCATAAAACCAGAGTTTGATATAAGCACAGGTACCGTTCCAAAAACCAACTATGGAATAGACCAGACCTACACCTTCCTCAGGGAAAGGGACACAAAACCCCATATTTCCCGCAGAGGAATATATCTGACTAGTAAGAATCTTAAAACCTATGTATTGATATGTCTCCGTAAGGGAATCAAGTGTGTCTAGACTGGCATAAACATGGCAGCGAGAGTCAGCTCAAACCCACAATAAAAAGGAATTTCAAAAACAAACAAAAAAACTGGGAAATTCTTTACAATTCCTTCAGGGTCTCTGATGAAACCTGGAATGACCCTATCTACAATGACAGCTGGATGTGGCATAAGGCTGGACACTTGGGACTGAGACGATTGGTGAGATTGGGTGAGCAAATGCAGACCCTTTAAAGCAATAATGCATGGCACCCATTCCATGGGTCCCAACTCTCCAGGTTGAAGGGAATATTACTACAGTTATAACATGTACGGGAAACCTAGAGAACGGACACACTGTGAATACAAAAGGTTTCTAAATCTCAACGAATAGTCCCTCTCCTGGTGCTCCGGTTTGACTTTCCATCTGCTTTACTATCAACCTCCCAACTTGGAGAGACAGCCCCTTTAACCTCCTGGTTCGCACAGGTTGCCAATTGGGCAGAGGATGAAAGGGAAGAGGGAGAACCAATGAGAGAGTAGCTGTTAGGCATTTGGACGGGCAAATATCACTGTAATTTCCCGGCAGGAAGAAGAATTAACCAAAGTCTCAGCCACCCACCTGGAACCAGTATAGGTCCTGAACCAAAATTTTGGACTTGCGGTCAGCTCACCAAAAACGAGTTGAAAAATGGAGCTCAGGGGCACAGCAATTCACAAACTGGCCGAGTAATAAAGGACAACTATCATCCAAAAATCTGTTGAGGGAAGGCAACGAGGTGGACTTGAAAGCGAGGCAGAATAGCAGGAAACAGATTTCAAGAGGTACGTTGGAATCGCCTTTAAAGCACAGGAAGAGGGGCACAACTTCGACAATGATGCACTTGGCCAAAAAGGGCGTATGCGTTTTCCCCTGAATATATTCAGGAGAAAACGCATACGCCGTTTTTGGGCAAGCAAACCAGCGGGCAATGCAAACCTGCACTACAAAGAAGTATCACTTCCCACCGGTCAAAAGGGACATCCACAAAAAGTGTAAAAAACAGAAAGGCAAGACAGGCCCTGGAGAACAGGGAGCCTTGTTATGTTGATGGGCGGGATGTAAATTGCCAAAGGCCTCTCTGGAGGAGTGCATTGTGTTCCCTAAAACAAGTAAACAACAGAGTTACAGAGCCAAGGGCACTTCCAGTCTATGGAATATACCTTGGGAAAACTGAAAATCAAGAAGACAGAGCCACCCCAAAATTTAGGGCTGCACTGCTTACAAGGACCTCAACTTGGGTATACCTTAAATATCCCAGGAAATATAAAAATGGTTCAAAAAATTGTGGTATTTACGTACGATGGAATATCCCTAAGCCATGAAATCAATGTCATAAGACCAGTAGCAGCAAAATGGGTGGATTCAGGTACGATGATTCTAAGTGAAATAAGTCACAGAGAAAAAGAGACTTATCATAAGATATCACTTATGAAGGTCCTGTAAACATGGCTACACTTGAACTGAGTTAGGAAAGAGAAGAATGTCTCTCATTTAGAAAACACTCTTATGACTGCTTAAGGGGGAAGGAGAGGTGGGGTGATGCATAAAACCAGAGTTTGATATAAGCACAGGTACCGTTCCAAAAACCAACTATGGAATAGACAAGACCTACACCTTCCTCACGGAAAGGGACACAAAACCCCATATTTCCCGCAGAGGAATATATCTGACTAGTAAGAATCTTAAAACCTATGTATTGATATGTCTCCGTAAGGGTATCAAGTGTGTCTAGACTGGCATAAACATGGCAGCGAGAATCAGCTCAAACCCACTATAAAAAGAATTTCAAAAACAAACCAAAAAAACTTGGAAATTCTTTACAATTCCTTCAAGGTCTCTGATGAAACCTGGAATGACCCTATCTACAATGACAGCTGGATGTGGCATAAGGCTGGACACTTGGGACTGAGACGATTGGTGAGATTGGGTGAGCAAATGCAGACCCTTTAAAGCAATAATGCATGGCACCCATTCCATGGGTCCCAACTCTCCAGGTTGAAGGGAATATTACTACAGTTATAACATGTACGGGAAACCTAGAGAACGGACACACTGTGAATACAAAAGGTTTCTAAATCTCAACGAATAGTCCCTCTCCTGGTGCTCCGGTTTGACTTTCCATCTGCTTTACTATCAACCTCCCAACTTGGAGAGACAGCCCCTTTAACCTCCTGGTTCGCACAGGTTGCCAATTGGGCAGAGGATGAAAGGGAAGAGGGAGAACCAATGAGAGAGTAGCTGTTAGGCATTTGGACGGGCAAATATCACTGTAATTTCCCGGCAGGAAGAAGAATTAACCAAAGTCTCAGCCACCCACCTGGAACCAGTATAGGTCCTGAACCAAAATTTTGGACTTGCGGTCAGCTCACCAAAAACGAGTTGAAAAATGGAGCTCAGGGGCACAGCAATTCACAAACTGGCCGAGTAATAAAGGACAACTATCATCCAAAAATCTGTTGAGGGAAGGCAACGAGGTGGACTTGAAAGCGAGGCAGAATAGCAGGAAACAGATTTCAAGAGGTACGTTGGAATCGCCTTTAAAGCACAGGAAGAGGGGCACAACTTCGACAATGATGCACTTGGCCAAAAAGGGCGTATGCGTTTTCTCCTGAATATATTCAGGAGAAAACGCATACGCCGTTTTTGGGCAAGCAAGCCAGCGGGCAATGCAAATCTGCACTACAAAGAAGTATCACTTCCCACCGGTCAAAAGGGACATCCACAAAATGTGTAAAAACCAAAAAGGCAAGACAGGCCCTGGAGAACAGGGAGACTTGTTATGCTGATAGGGCGGGATGTAAATTGCCAACTGCCTCTCTGGAGGAATAAATTGTGTTCCCTAAAACAAGTAAAGAACAGAGCTACAGAGCCAAGGGCACTTCCAGTCTAGGGAATATACCTTGGGAAAACTGAAAATCAATAAGACAGAGCTACTCCAAAATTTAGGGCTGCACTGCTTACAAAGACCTCAACTTGGGTACACCTTAAATATCCCAGGAAATATAAAAATGGTTCAAAAAATTGTGGTACTTACGTACGATGGAATATCCCTCAGCCATGAAATCAATGTCATAAGACCAGTAGCAGCAAAATGGGTGGATTCAGGTACGATGATTCTAAGTGAAATAAGTCACAGAGAAAAAGAAACTTATCATAAGATATCACTTAGGAAGATCCTGTAAACATGGCTACACTTGAACTGAGTTAGGAAAGAGAACAGTGTCTCACATTTAGAAAACACTCTTATGCCTGCTTAAGGGGGAGGGAGAGGTGGGGTGATGCATAAAACCAGAGTTTGATATAAGCACAGGTACCGTTCCAAAAACCAACTATGGAATAGACAAGACCTACACCTTCCTCAGTGAAAGGGACTCAAAACCCCATATTTCCCGCAGAGGAATATATCTGACTAGTAAGAATCTTAAAACCTATGTATTGATATGTCTCCGTAAGGGAATCAAGTGTGTCTAGACTGGCATAAACATGGCAGCGAGAATCAGCTCAAACCCACTATAAAAAGGAATTTCAAAAACAAAACAAAAAACTGGGAAATTCTTTACAATTCCTTCAGGGTCTCTGATGAAACCTGGAATGACCCTATCTACAACGACAGCTGGATGTGGCATAAGGCTGGACACTTGGGACTGAGACGATTGGTGAGTTTGGGTGAGCAAATGCAGACCCTTTAAAGCAATAATGCATGGCACCCATTCCATGGGTCCCAACTCTCCAGGTTGAAGGGAATATTACTACAGTTATAACATGTACGGGAAACCTAGAGAACGGACACACTGTGAATACGAAAGGTTTCTAAAACTCAACGAATAGTCCCTCTCCTGGTGCTCCAGTTTGACTTTCCACCTGCTTTACTATCAATCTCCCAACTTGGAGAGACAGCCCCTTTAACCTCCTGGTTCGCACAGGTTTCCAATTTGGCAGAGGATGAAAGGGAAGAGGGAGAACCAATGAGAGAGTAGCTGTTAGGCATTTGGACGGGCAAATATCACTGTAATTTCCCGGCAGGAAGAAGAATTAACCAAAGTCTCAGCCACCCAGCGGGAACCAGTAGAGGTCCTGAACCAAAATTTTGGACTTGCGGTCAGCTCACCAAAAACGAGTTGAAAAATGGAGCTCAGGAGCACAGCAATTCACAAACTGGCCGAGTTATAAAGGACAACTATCGTCCAAAAATCTGTTGAGGGAAGGCAACGAGGCGGACTTGAAAGTGAGGCAGAATAGCAGGAAACAGATTTCAAGAGGTACGTTGGAATCGCCTTTAAAGCACAGGAAGAGTGGCACAACTTCGACAATGATGCACTTGGCCAAAAAGGGCGTATGCGTTTTCTCCTGAATATATTCAGGAGAAAACGCATACGCCCTTTTTGGCCAAGCAAGCAAGCGGGCAATGCAAATCTGCACTACAAAGAAGTATCACTTCCCACCGGTCAAAAGGGACATACACAAAATGTGTAAAAACCAAAAAGGCAAGACAGGCCCTGGAGAACAGGGAGCCTTGTTATGCTGATGGGCGGGATGTAAATTGCCAAAGGCCTCTCTGGAGGAGTGCATTGTGTTCCCTAAAACAAGTAAACAACAGAGTTACAGAGCCAAGGACACTTCCAGTCTATGGAATATACCTTGGGAAAACTGAAAATCAATTAGACAGAGCCACCCCAAAATTTAGGGCTGCACTGCTTACAAGGACCTCAACTTGGGTACACCTTAAATATCCCAGGAAATATAAAAATGGTTCAAAAAATTGTGGTACTTACATACGATGGAATATCCCTCAGCCATGAAATCAATGTCATAAGACCAGTAGCAGCAAAATGGGTGGATTCAGGTACGATGATTCTAAGTGAAATAAGTCACAGAGAAAAAGAGACTTATCATAAGATATCACTTATGAAGATCCTGTAAACATGGCTACACTTGAACTGAGTTAGGAAAGAGAAGAATGTCTCACATTTAGAAAACACTCTTATGACTGCTTAAGGGGGAAGGAGAGGTGGGGTGATGCATAAAACCAGAGTTTCATATAAGCACAGGTACCGTTCCAAAAACCAACTATGGAATAGACAAGACCTACACCTTCCTCAGGGAAAGGGACACAAAACCCCATATTTCCCGCAGAGGAATATATCTGACTTGTAAGTATCTTAAAACCTATGTATTGATATGTCTCCATAAGGGTATCAAGCGTGTCTAGACTGGCATAAACATGGCAGCGAAAATCAGCTCAAACCCACTATAAAAAGGAATTTCAAAAACAAACCAAAAAAACTGGGAAATCCTTTACAATTCCTTCAGGGTCTCTGATGAAACCTGGAATGACCCTATCTACAATGACAGCTGGATGTGGCATAAGGCTGGACACTTGGGACTGAGACGATTGGTGAGATTGGGTGAGCAAATGCAGACCCTTTAAAGCAATAATGCATGGCACCCATTCCATGGGTCCCAACTCTCCAGGTTGAAGGGAATATTACTACAGTTATAACATGTACGGGAAACCTAGAGAATGGACACACTGTGAATACAAAAGGTTTCTAAATCTCAACGAATAGTCCCTCTCCTGGTGCTCCGGTTTGACTTTCCATCTGCTTTACTATCAACCTCCCAACTTGGAGAGACAGCCCCTTTAACCTCCTGGTTCGCACAGGTTGCCAATTGGGCAGAGGATGAAAGGGAAGAGGGAGAACCAATGAGAGAATAGCTGTTAGGCATTTGGACGGGCAAATATCACTGTAATTTCCCGGCAGGAAGAAGAATTAACCAAAGTCTCAGCCACCCACCTGGAACCAGTATAGGTCCTGAACCAAAATTTTGGACTTGCGGTCAGCTCACCAAAAACGAGTTGAAAAATGGAGCTCAGGGGCACAGCAATTCACAAACTGGCCGAGTAATAAAGGACAACTATCATCCAAAAATCTGTTGAGGGAAGGCAACGAGGTGGACTTGAAAGCGAGGCAGAATAGCAGGAAACAGATTTCAAGAGGTACGTTGGAATCGCCTTTAAAGCACAGGAAGAGGGGCACAACTTCGACAATGATGCACTTGGCCAAAAAGGGCGTATGCGTTTTCTCCTGAATATATTCAGGAGAAAACGCATACGCCGTTTTTGGGCAAGCAAGCCAGCGGGCAATGCAAATCTGCACTACAAAGAAGTATCACTTCCCACCGGTCAAAAGGGACATCCACAAAATGTGTAAAAACCAAAAAGGCAAGACAGGCCCTGGAGAACAGGGAGACTTGTTATGCTGATAGGGCGGGATGTAAATTGCCAACTGCCTCTCTGGAGGAGGGCATTGTGTTCCCTAAAACAAGTAAAGAACAGAGCTACAGAGCCAAGGGCACTTCCAGTCTAGGGAATATACCTTGGGAAAACTGAAAATCAATAAGACAGAGCTACTCCAAAATTTAGGGCTGCACTGCTTACAAGGACCTCAACTTGGGTACACCTTAAATATCCCAGGATATATAAAAATGGTTCAAAAAATTGTGGTACTTACGTACGATGGAATATCCCTCAGCCATGAAATCAATGTCATAAGACCAGTAGCAGCAAAATGGGAGGATTCAGGTACGATGATTCTAAGTGAAATAAGTCACAGAGAAAAAGAAACTTATCATAAGATATCACTTAGGAAGATCCTGTAAACATGGCTACACTTGAACTGAGTTAGGAAAGAGAACAGTGTCTCACATTTAGAAAACACTCTTATGCCTGCTTAAGGGGGAAGGAGAGGTGGGGTGATGCATAAAACCAGAGTTTGATATAAGCACAGGTACCGTTCCAAAAACCAACTATGGAATAGACAAGACCTACACCTTCCTCAGTGAAAGGGACTCAAAACCCCATATTTCCCGCAGAGGAATATATCTGACTAGTAAGAATCTTAAAACCTATATATTGATATGTCTCCGTAAGGGAATCAAGTGTGTCTAGACTGGCATAAACATGGCAGCGAGAATCAGCTCAAACCCACTATAAAAAGGAATTTCAAAAACAAAACAAAAAACTGGGAAATTCTTTACAATTCCTTCAGGGTCTCTGATGAAACCTGGAATGACCCTATCTACAATGACAGCTGGATGTGGCATAAGGCTGGACACTTGGGACTGAGACGATTGGTGAGTTTGGGTGAGCAAATGCAGACCCTTTAAAGCAATAATGCATGGCACACATTCCATGGGTCCCAACTCTCCAGCTTGAAGGGAATATTACTACAGTTATAACATGTACGGGAAACCTAGAGAACGGACACACTGTGAATACGAAAGGTTTCTAAAACTCAACGAATAGTCCCTCTCCTGGTGCTCCAGTTTGACTTTCCACCTGCTTTACTATCAACCTCCCAACTTGGAGAGACAGCCCCTTTAACCTCCTGGTTCGCACAGGTTTCCAATTTGGCAGAGGATGAAAGGGAAGAGGGAGAACCAATGAGAGAGTAGCTGTTAGGCATTTGGACGGGCACATATCACTGTAATTTCCCGGCAGGAAGAAGAATTAACCAAAGTCTCAGCCACCCACCGGGAACCAGTAGAGGTCCTGAACCAAAATTTTGGACTTGCGGTCAGCTCACCAAAAACGAGTTGAAAAATGGAGCTCAGGAGCACAGCAATTCACAAACTGGCCGAGTTATAAAGGACAACTATCGTCCAAAAATCTATTGAGGGAAGGCAACGAGGCGGACTTGAAAGCGAGGCAGAATAGCAGGAAACAGATTTCAACAGGTACGTTAGAATCGCCTTTAAAACACAGGAAGAGGGGCACAACTTCGACAATGATGCACTTGGCCAAAAAGGGCGTATGCGTTTTCTCCTGAATATATTCGGGAGAAAACGCATACGCCCTTTTTGGCCAAGCAAGCAAGCAGGCAATGCAAATCTGCACTACAAAGAAGTATCACTTCCCACCGGTCAAAAGGTACATCCACAAAAAGTGTAAAAAACAGAAAGGCAAGACAGGCCCTGGAGAACAGGGAGCCTTGTTATGTTGATGGGCGGGATGTAAATTGCCAAAGGCCTCTCTGGAGGAGTGCATTGTGTTCCCTAAAACAAGTAAACAACAGAGTTACAGAGCCAAGGGCACTTCCAGTCTATGGAATATACCTTGGGAAAACTGAAAATCAAGAAGACAGAGCCACCCCAAAATTTAGGGCTGCACTGCTTACAAGGACCTCAACTTGGGTGTACCTTAAATATCCCAGGAAATATAAAAATGGTTCAAAAAATTGTGGTATTTACGTACCATGGAATATCCCTAAGCCATGAAATCAATGTCATAAGACCAGTAGCAGCAAAATGGGTGGATTCAGGTACGATGATTCTAAGTGAAATAAGTCACAGAGAAAAAGAGACTTATCATAAGATATCACTTATGAAGATCCTGTAAACATGGCTACACTTGAACTGAGTTAGGAAAGAGAAGAATGTCTCACATTTAGAAAACACTCTTATGACTGCTTAAGGGGGAAGGAGAGGTGGGGTGATGCATAAAACCAGAGTTTGATATAAGCACAGGTACCGTTCCAAAAACCAACTATGGAATAGACAAGACCTACACCTTCCTCAGGGAAAGGGACACAAAACCCCATATTTCCCGCAGAGGAATATATCTGACTAGTAAGAATCTTAAAACCTATGTATTGATATGTCTCCGTAAGGGTATCAAGTGTGTCTAGACTGGCATAAACATGGCAGCGAGAATCAGCTCAAACCCACTATAAAAAGGAATTTCATAAACAAACCAAAAAAACTGGGAAATTCTTTACAATTCCTTCAGGGTCTCTGATGAAACCTGGAATGACCCTATCTACAATGACAGCTGGATGTGGCATAAGGCTGGACACTTGGGACTGAGAGGATTGGTGAGATTGGGTGAGCAAATGCAGACCCTTTAAAGCAAGAATGCATGGCACCCATTCCATGGGTCCCAACTCTCCAGGTTGAAGGGAATATTACTACAGCTATAACATGTACGGGAAACCTAGAGAACGGTCACACTGAGAATACGAAAGGTTTCTAAAACTCAACGAATAGTCCCTCTCATGGTGCTCCAGTTTGACTTTCCATCTGCTTTACTATCAACCTCCCAACTTGGAGAGACAGCCCCTTTAACCTCCTGTTTCGCACAGGTTGCCAATTTGGCAGAGGATGAAAGGGAAGAGGGAGAACCAATGAGAGAGTAGCTGTTAGGCATTTGGACGGGCACATATCACTCTAACTTCCCGGCAGGTAGAAGAATTAACCAAAGTCTCAGCCTCCCACTGGGAACAAGCATCTGTCCCGAACCAAAATTTTGGACTTGCGGTCAGCTCACCAAAAACGAGTTGAAAAGTGGAGCTCAGGGGTACAGCAATTCACAAACTGGCCGAGTAATAAAGGACAACTATCGTCCAAAAATCTATTGAGGGAAGGCAACGAGGTGGACTTGAAAGTGAGGCAGAATAGCAGGAAACAGATTTCAAGAGCTATGTTGCAATCGCCTTTAAAGCACAGGAAGAGGGGCACAACTTCGACAATGATGCACTTGGCCGAAAAGGGCGTATGCGTTTTCTCCTGAATATATTCAGGAGAAAACGCATACGCCCTTTTTGGGCAAGCAAGCCAGCGGGCAATGCAAATCTGCACTACAAAGAAGTATCACTTCCCACCGGTCAAAAGGGACATCCACAAAATGTGTAAAAACCAAAAAGGCAAGACAGGCCCTGGAGAACAGGGAGACTTGTTATGCTGATAGGGCGGGATGTAAATTGCCAACTGCCTCTCTGGAGGAGGGCATTGTGTTCCCTAAAACAAGTAAAGAACAGAGCTACAGAGCCAAGGGCACTTCCAGTCTAGGGAATATACCTTGGGAAAACTGAAAATCAATAAGACAGAGCTACCCCAAAATTTAGGGCTGCACTGCTTACAAGGACCTCAACTTGGGTACACCTTAAATATTCCAGGAAATATAAAAATGGTTCAAAAATTTGTGGTACTTACGTATGATGGAATATCCCTCAGCCATGAAATCAATGTCAGAAGACCAGTAGCAGCAAAATGGGTAGATTCAGGTACGATGATTCTAAGTGAAATAAGTCACAGAGAAAAAGAAACTTATCATAAGATATCACTTAGGAAGATCCTGTAAACATGGCTACACTTGAACTGAGTTAGGAAAGAGAACAGTGTCTCACATTTAGAAAACACTCTTATGCCTGCTTAAGGGGGAAGGAGAGGTGGGGTGATGCACAAAACCAGAGTTTGATATAAGCACAGGTACCGTTCCAAAAACCAACTATGGAATAGACAAGACCTACACCTTCCTCAGTGAAAGGGACTGAAAACCCCATATTTCCCGCAGAGGAATATATCTGACTAGTAAGAATCTTAAAACCTATGTATTGATATGTCTCCGTAAGGGAATCAAGTGTGTCTAGACTGGCATAAACATGGCAGCGAGAATCAGCTCAAACCCACTATAAAAAGGAATTTCAAAAACAAAACAAAAAACTGGGAAATTCTTTACAATTCCTTCAGGGTCTCTGATGAAACCTGGAATGACCCTATCTACAACGACAGCTGGATGTGGCATAAGGCTGGACACTTGGGACTGAGACGATTGGTGAGTTTGGGTGAGCAAATGCAGACCCTTTAAAGCAATAATGCATGGCACCCATTCCATGGGTCCCAACTCTCCAGGTTGAAGGGAATATTACTACAGTTATAACATGTACGGGAAACCTAGAGAACGGACACACTGTGAATACGAAAGGTTTCTAAAACTCAACGAATAGTCCCTCTCCTGGTGCTCCAGTTTGACTTTCCACCTGCTTTACTATCAATCTCCCAACTTGGAGAGACAGCCCCTTTAACCTCCTGGTTCGCACAGGTTTCCAATTTGGCAGAGGATGAAAGGGAAGAGGGAGAACCAAAGAGAGAGTAGCTGTTAGGCATTTGGACGGGCAAATATCACTGTAATTTCCCGGCAGGAAGAAGAATTAACCAAAGTCTCAGCCACCCAGCGGGAACCAGTAGAGGTCCTGAACCAAAATTTTGGACTTGCGGTCAGCTCACCAAAAACGAGTTGAAAAATGGAGCTCAGGAGCACAGCAATTCACAAACTGGCCGAGTTATAAAGGACAACTATCGTCCAAAAATCTGTTGAGGGAAGGCAACGAGGCGGACTTGAAAGTGAGGCAGAATAGCAGGAAACAGATTTCAAGAGGTACGTTGGAATCGCCTTTAAAGCACAGGAAGAGTGGCACAACTTCGACAATGATGCACTTGGCCAAAAAGGGCGTATGCGTTTTCTCCTGAATATATTCAGGAGAAAACGCATACGCCCTTTTTGGCCAAGCAAGCAAGCGGGCAATGCAAATCTGCACTACAAAGAAGTATCACTTCCCACCGGTCAAAAGGGACATACACAAAATGTGTAAAAACCAAAAAGGCAAGACAGGCCCTGGAGAACAGGGAGCCTTGTTATGCTGATGGGCGGGATGTAAATTGCCAAAGGCCTCTCTGGAGGAGTGCATTGTGTTCCCTAAAACAAGTAAACAACAGAGTTACAGAGCCAAGGACACTTCCAGTCTATGGAATATACCTTGGGAAAACTGAAAATCAATTAGACAGAGCCACCCCAAAATTTAGGGCTGCACTGCTTACAAGGACCTCAACTTGGGTACACCTTAAATATCCCAGGAAATATAAAAATGGTTCAAAAAATTGTGGTACTTACATACGATGGAATATCCCTCAGCCATGAAATCAATGTCATAAGACCAGTAGCAGCAAAATGGGTGGATTCAGGTACGATGATTCTAAGTGAAATAAGTCACAGAGAAAAAGAGACTTATCATAAGATATCACTTATGAAGATCCTGTAAACATGGCTACACTTGAACTGAGTTAGGAAAGAGAAGAATGTCTCACATTTAGAAAACACTCTTATGACTGCTTAAGGGGGAAGGAGAGGTGGGGTGATGCA
This sequence comes from Hyperoodon ampullatus, assembly GCF_949752795.1. Lineage (NCBI taxonomy): Eukaryota > Metazoa > Chordata > Mammalia > Artiodactyla > Ziphiidae > Hyperoodon > Hyperoodon ampullatus. The sequence goes on along the minus strand of NW_027640666.1, from coordinate 1,583,779 downwards.
TAAAACCAGAGTTTGATATAAGCACAGGTACCGTTCCAAAAACCAACTATGGAATAGACAAGACCTACACCTTCCTCAGGGAAAGGGACACAAAACCCCATATTTCCCGCAGAGGAATATATCTGACTTGTAAGTATCTTAAAACCTATGTATTGATATGTCTCCATAAGGGTATCAAGTGTGTCTAGACTGGCATAAACATGGCAGCGAAAATCAGCTCAAACCCACTATAAAAAGGAATTTCAAAAACAAACCAAAAAAACTGGGAAATCCTTTACAATTCCTTCAGGGTCTCTGATGAAACCTGGAATGACCCTATCTACAATGACAGCTGGATGTGGCATAAGGCTGGACACTTGGGACTGAGACGATTGGTGAGATTGGGTGAGCAAATGCAGACCCTTTAAAGCAATAATGCATGGCACCCATTCCATGGGTCCCAACTCTCCAGGTTGAAGGGAATATTACTACAGTTATAACATGTACGGGAAACCTAGAGAATGGACACACTGTGAATACAAAAGGTTTCTAAATCTCAACGAATAGTCCCTCTCCTGGTGCTCCGGTTTGACTTTCCATCTGCTTTACTATCAACCTCCCAACTTGGAGAGACAGCCCCTTTAACCTCCTGGTTCGCACAGGTTGCCAATTGGGCAGAGGATGAAAGGGAAGAGGGAGAACCAATGAGAGAATAGCTGTTAGGCATTTGGACGGGCAAATATCACTGTAATTTCCCGGCAGGAAGAAGAATTAACCAAAGTCTCAGCCACCCACCTGGAACCAGTATAGGTCCTGAACCAAAATTTTGGACTTGCGGTCAGCTCACCAAAAACGAGTTGAAAAATGGAGCTCAGGGGCACAGCAATTCACAAACTGGCTGAGTAATAAAGGACAACTATCATCCAAAAATCTGTTGAGGGAAGGCAACGAGGTGGACTTGAAAGCGAGGCAGAATAGCAGGAAACAGATTTCAAGAGGTACGTTGGAATCGCCTTTAAAGCACAGGAAGAGGGGCACAACTTCGACAATGATGCACTTGGCCAAAAAGGGCGTATGCGTTTTCTCCTGAATATATTCAGGAGAAAACGCATACGCCGTTTTTGGGCAAGCAAGCCAGCGGGCAATGCAAATCTGCACTACAAAGAAGTATCACTTCCCACCGGTCAAAAGGGACATCCACAAAATGTGTAAAAACCAAAAAGGCAAGACAGGCCCTGGAGAACAGGGAGACTTGTTATGCTGATAGGGCGGGATGTAAATTGCCAACTGCCTCTCTGGAGGAGGGCATTGTGTTCCCTAAAACAAGTAAAGAACAGAGCTACAGAGCCAAGGGCACTTCCAGTCTAGGGAATATACCTTGGGAAAACTGAAAATCAATAAGACAGAGCTACTCCAAAATTTAGGGCTGCACTGCTTACAAGGACCTCAACTTGGGTACACCTTAAATATCCCAGGATATATAAAAATGGTTCAAAAAATTGTGGTACTTACGTACGATGGAATATCCCTCAGCCATGAAATCAATGTCATAAGACCAGTAGCAGCAAAATGGGAGGATTCAGGTACGATGATTCTAAGTGAAATAAGTCACAGAGAAAAAGAAACTTATCATAAGATATCACTTAGGAAGATCCTGTAAACATGGCTACACTTGAACTGAGTTAGGAAAGAGAACAGTGTCTCACATTTAGAAAACACTCTTATGCCTGCTTAAGGGGGAAGGAGAGGTGGGGTGATGCATAAAACCAGAGTTTGATATAAGCACAGGTACCGTTCCAAAAACCAACTATGGAATAGACAAGACCTACACCTTCCTCAGTGAAAGGGACTCAAAACCCCATATTTCCCGCAGAGGAATATATCTGACTAGTAAGAATCTTAAAACCTATATATTGATATGTCTCCGTAAGGGAATCAAGTGTGTCTAGACTGGCATAAACATGGCAGCGAGAATCAGCTCAAACCCACTATAAAAAGGAATTTCAAAAACAAAACAAAAAACTGGGAAATTCTTTACAATTCCTTCAGGGTCTCTGATGAAACCTGGAATGACCCTATCTACAATGACAGCTGGATGTGGCATAAGGCTGGACACTTGGGACTGAGACGATTGGTGAGTTTGGGTGAGCAAATGCAGACCCTTTAAAGCAATAATGCATGGCACACATTCCATGGGTCCCAACTCTCCAGCTTGAAGGGAATATTACTACAGTTATAACATGTACGGGAAACCTAGAGAACGGACACACTGTGAATACGAAAGGTTTCTAAAACTCAACGAATAGTCCCTCTCCTGGTGCTCCAGTTTGACTTTCCACCTGCTTTACTATCAACCTCCCAACTTGGAGAGACAGCCCCTTTAACCTCCTGGTTCGCACAGGTTTCCAATTTGGCAGAGGATGAAAGGGAAGAGGGAGAACCAATGAGAGAGTAGCTGTTAGGCATTTGGACGGGCACATATCACTGTAATTTCCCGGCAGGAAGAAGAATTAACCAAAGTCTCAGCCACCCACCGGGAACCAGTAGAGGTCCTGAACCAAAATTTTGGACTTGCGGTCAGCTCACCAAAAACGAGTTGAAAAATGGAGCTCAGGAGCACAGCAATTCACAAACTGGCCGAGTTATAAAGGACAACTATCGTCCAAAAATCTATTGAGGGAAGGCAACGAGGCGGACTTGAAAGCGAGGCAGAATAGCAGGAAACAGATTTCAACAGGTACGTTAGAATCGCCTTTAAAACACAGGAAGAGGGGCACAACTTCGACAATGATGCACTTGGCCAAAAAGGGCGTATGCGTTTTCTCCTGAATATATTCGGGAGAAAACGCATACGCCCTTTTTGGCCAAGCAAGCAAGCAGGCAATGCAAATCTGCACTACAAAGAAGTATCACTTCCCACCGGTCAAAAGGTACATCCACAAAAAGTGTAAAAAACAGAAAGGCAAGACAGGCCCTGGAGAACAGGGAGCCTTGTTATGTTGATGGGCGGGATGTAAATTGCCAAAGGCCTCTCTGGAGGAGTGCATTGTGTTCCCTAAAACAAGTAAACAACAGAGTTACAGAGCCAAGGGCACTTCCAGTCTATGGAATATACCTTGGGAAAACTGAAAATCAAGAAGACAGAGCCACCCCAAAATTTAGGGCTGCACTGCTTACAAGGACCTCAACTTGGGTGTACCTTAAATATCCCAGGAAATATAAAAATGGTTCAAAAAATTGTGGTATTTACGTACCATGGAATATCCCTAAGCCATGAAATCAATGTCATAAGACCAGTAGCAGCAAAATGGGTGGATTCAGGTACGATGATTCTAAGTGAAATAAGTCACAGAGAAAAAGAGACTTATCATAAGATATCACTTATGAAGATCCTGTAAACATGGCTACACTTGAACTGAGTTAGGAAAGAGAAGAATGTCTCACATTTAGAAAACACTCTTATGACTGCTTAAGGGGGAAGGAGAGGTGGGGTGATGCATAAAACCAGAGTTTGATATAAGCACAGGTACCGTTCCAAAAACCAACTATGGAATAGACAAGACCTACACCTTCCTCAGGGAAAGGGACACAAAACCCCATATTTCCCGCAGAGGAATATATCTGACTAGTAAGAATCTTAAAACCTATGTATTGATATGTCTCCGTAAGGGTATCAAGTGTGTCTAGACTGGCATAAACATGGCAGCGAGAATCAGCTCAAACCCACTATAAAAAGGAATTTCATAAACAAACCAAAAAAACTGGGAAATTCTTTACAATTCCTTCAGGGTCTCTGATGAAACCTGGAATGACCCTATCTACAATGACAGCTGGATGTGGCATAAGGCTGGACACTTGGGACTGAGAGGATTGGTGAGATTGGGTGAGCAAATGCAGACCCTTTAAAGCAAGAATGCATGGCACCCATTCCATGGGTCCCAACTCTCCAGGTTGAAGGGAATATTACTACAGCTATAACATGTACGGGAAACCTAGAGAACGGTCACACTGAGAATACGAAAGGTTTCTAAAACTCAACGAATAGTCCCTCTCATGGTGCTCCAGTTTGACTTTCCATCTGCTTTACTATCAACCTCCCAACTTGGAGAGACAGCCCCTTTAACCTCCTGTTTCGCACAGGTTGCCAATTTGGCAGAGGATGAAAGGGAAGAGGGAGAACCAATGAGAGAGTAGCTGTTAGGCATTTGGACGGGCACATATCACTCTAACTTCCCGGCAGGTAGAAGAATTAACCAAAGTCTCAGCCTCCCACTGGGAACAAGCATCTGTCCCGAACCAAAATTTTGGACTTGCGGTCAGCTCACCAAAAACGAGTTGAAAAGTGGAGCTCAGGGGTACAGCAATTCACAAACTGGCCGAGTAATAAAGGACAACTATCGTCCAAAAATCTATTGAGGGAAGGCAACGAGGTGGACTTGAAAGTGAGGCAGAATAGCAGGAAACAGATTTCAAGAGCTATGTTGCAATCGCCTTTAAAGCACAGGAAGAGGGGCACAACTTCGACAATGATGCACTTGGCCGAAAAGGGCGTATGCGTTTTCTCCTGAATATATTCAGGAGAAAACGCATACGCCCTTTTTGGGCAAGCAAGCCAGCGGGCAATGCAAATCTGCACTACAAAGAAGTATCACTTCCCACCGGTCAAAAGGGACATCCACAAAATGTGTAAAAACCAAAAAGGCAAGACAGGCCCTGGAGAACAGGGAGACTTGTTATGCTGATAGGGCGGGATGTAAATTGCCAACTGCCTCTCTGGAGGAGGGCATTGTGTTCCCTAAAACAAGTAAAGAACACAGCTACAGAGCCAAGGGCACTTCCAGTCTAGGGAATATACCTTGGGAAAACTGAAAATCAATAAGACAGAGCTACCCCAAAATTTAGGGCTGCACTGCTTACAAGGACCTCAACTTGGGTACACCTTAAATATTCCAGGAAATATAAAAATGGTTCAAAAATTTGTGGTACTTACGTATGATGGAATATCCCTCAGCCATGAAATCAATGTCAGAAGACCAGTAGCAGCAAAATGGGTAGATTCAGGTACGATGATTCTAAGTGAAATAAGTCACAGAGAAAAAGAAACTTATCATAAGATATCACTTAGGAAGATCCTGTAAACATGGCTACACTTGAACTGAGTTAGGAAAGAGAACAGTGTCTCACATTTAGAAAACACTCTTATGCCTGCTTAAGGGGGAAGGAGAGGTGGGGTGATGCACAAAACCAGAGTTTGATATAAGCACAGGTACCGTTCCAAAAACCAACTATGGAATAGACAAGACCTACACCTTCCTCAGTGAAAGGGACTGAAAACCCCATATTTCCCGCAGAGGAATATATCTGACTAGTAAGAATCTTAAAACCTATGTATTGATATGTCTCCGTAAGGGAATCAAGTTTGTCTAGACTGGCATAAACATGGCAGCGAGAATCAGCTCAAACCCACTATAAAAAGGAATTTCAAAAACAAAACAAAAAACTGGGAAATTCTTTACAATTCCTTCAGGGTCTCTGATGAAACCTGGAATGACCCTATCTACAACGACAGCTGGATGTGGCATAAGGCTGGACACTTGGGACTGAGACGATTGGTGAGTTTGGGTGAGCAAATGCAGACCCTTTAAAGCAATAATGCATGGCACCCATTCCATGGGTCCCAACTCTCCAGGTTGAAGGGAATATTACTACAGTTATAACATGTACGGGAAACCTAGAGAACGGACACACTGTGAATACGAAAGGTTTCTAAAACTCAACGAATAGTCCCTCTCCTGGTGCTCCAGTTTGACTTTCCACCTGCTTTACTATCAATCTCCCAACTTGGAGAGACAGCCCCTTTAACCTCCTGGTTCGCACAGGTTTCCAATTTGGCAGAGGATGAAAGGGAAGAGGGAGAACCAATGAGAGAGTAGCTGTTAGGCATTTGGATGGGCACATATCACTCTAACTTCCCGGCAGGAAGAAGAATTAACCAAAGTCTCAGCCACCCAGCGGGAACCAGTAGAGGTCCTGAACCAAAATTTTGGACTTGCGGTCAGCTCACCAAAAACGAGTTGAAAAATGGAGCTCAGGGGCACAGCAATTCACAAACTGGCCGAGTTATAAAGGACAACTATCGTCCAAAAATCTGTTGAGGGAAGGCAACGAGGCGGACTTGAAATCGAGGCAGAATAGCAGGAAACAGATTTCAAGAGGTACGTTGGAATCGCCTTTAAAACACAGGAAGAGGGGCACAACTTCGACAATGATGCACTTGGCCAAAAAGGGCGTATGCGTTTTCTCCTGAATATATTCAGGAGAAAACGCATACGCCCTTTTTGGCCAAGCAAGCAAGCAGGCAATGCAAATCTGCACTACAAAGAAGTATCACTTCCCACAGGTCAAAAGGGACATCCACAAAAAGTGTAAAAAACAGAAAGGCAAGACAGGCCCTGGAGAACAGGGAGCCTTGTTATGCTGATGGGCGGGATTTAAATTGCCACCTGCCCCTCTGGAGGAATACATTGTGTTCCCTAAAACAAGTAAAGAACAGAGCTACAGAGCCAAGGGCACTTCCAGTCTAGGGAATATACCTTGGGAAAACTGAAAATCAATAAGCCAGAGCCACCCCAAAATTTAGGGCTGCACTGCTTACAAGGACCTCAACTTGGGTACACCTTAAATATCCCAGGAAATATAAAAATGGTTCAAAAAATTGTGGTACTTACGTATGATGGAATATCCCTCAGCCATGAAATCAATGTCATAAGACCAGTAGCAGCAAAATGGGTAGATTCAGGTACAATGATTCTAAGTGAAATAAGTCACAGAGAAAAAGAAACTTATCATAAGATATCACTTATGAAGATCCTGTAAACATGGCTACACTTGAACTGAGTTAGGAAAGAGAACAGTGTCTCACATTTAGAAAACACTCTTATGCCTGCTTAAGGGGGAAGGAGAGGTGGGGTGATGCATAAAACCAGAGTTTGATATAAGCACATGTACCGTTCCAAAAACCAACTATGGAATAGACAAGACCTACACCTTCCTCAGGGAAAGGGACACAAAACCCCATATTTCCCGCAGAGGAGTATATCTGACTAGTAAGAAACACACTGTGAATAGGAAAGGTTTCTAAAACTCAACGAATAGTCCCTCTCCTGGTGCTCGGGTTTGACTTTCCATCTGCTTTACTATCAACCTCCAAACTTGGAGAGACAGCCCCTTTAACCTCCTGGTTCGCACAAGTTGCCAATTTGGCAGAGGATGAAAGGGAAGAGGGAGAACCAATGAGAGAGTAGCTGTTAGGCATTTGGATGGGCACATATCACTGTAATTTCCCGGCAGGAAGAAGAATTAACCAAAGTCTCAGCCCCCCACCGGGAACCAGTATAGGTCCTGAACCAAAATTTTGGACTTGCGGTCAGCTCACCAAAAACGAGTTGAAAAATGGAGCTCAGGGGCACAGCAATTCACAAACTGGCCGAGTAATAAAGGACAACTATCATCCAAAAATCTGTTGAGGGAAGGCAACGAGGCGGACTTGAAAGTCAGGCAGAATAGCAGGAAACAGATTTCAAGAGGTACGTTGGAATCGCCTTTAAAGCACAGGAAGAGGGGCACAACTTCGACAATGATGCACTTGGCCAAAAAGGGCGTATGCGTTTTCTCCTGAATATATTCAGGAGAAAACGCATACGCCCTTTTTGGCCAAGCAAGCAAGCGGGCAATGCAAATCTGCACTACAAAGAAGTATCACTTCCCACCGGTCAAAAGGGACATACACAAAATGTGTAAAAACCAAAAAGGCAAGACAGGCCCTGGAGAACAGGGAGCCTTGTTATGCTGATGGGCGGGATGTAAATTGCCAAGGGCCTCTCTGGAGGAGTGCATTGTGTTCCCTAAAACAAGTAAACAACAGAGTTACAGAGCCAAGGGCACTTCCAGTCTATGGAATATACCTTGGGAAAACTGAAAATCAATTAGACAGAGCCACCCCAAAATTTAGGGCTGCACTGCTTACAAGGACCTCAACTTGGGTACACCTTAAATATCCCAGGAAATATAAAAATGGTTCAAAAAATTGTGGTACTTACATACGATGGAATATCCCTCAGCCATGAAATCAATGTCATAAGACCAGTAGCAGCAAAATGGGTGGATTCAGGTACGATGATTCTAAGTGAAATAAGTCACAGAGAAAAAGAGACTTATCATAAGATATCACTTATGAAGATCCTGTAAACATGGCTACACTTGAACTGAGTTAGGAAAGAGAAGAATGTCTCACATTTAGAAAACACTCTTATGACTGCTTAAGGGGGAAGGAGAGGTGGGGTGATGCATAAAACCAGAGTTTGATATAAGCACAGGTACCGTTCCAAAAACCAACTGTGGAATAGACAAGACCTACACCTTCCTCAGGGAAAGGGACACAAAACCCCATATTTCCCGCAGAGGAATATATCTGACTAGTAAGTATCTTAAAACCTATGTATTGATATGTCTCCATAAGGGTATCAAGTGTGTCTAGACTGGCATAAACATGGCAGCGAAAATCAGCTCAAACCCACTATAAAAAGGAATTTCAAAAACAAACCAAAAAAACTGGGAAATCCTTTACAATTCCTTCAGGGTCTCTGATGAAACCTGGAATGACCCTATCTACAATGACAGCTGGATGTGGCATAAGGCTGGACACTTGGGACTGAGACGATTGGTGAGATTGGGTGAGCAAATGCAGACCCTTTAAAGCAATAATGCATGGCACCCATTCCATGGGTCCCAACTCTCCAGGTTGAAGGGAATATTACTACAGTTATAACATGTACGGGAAACCTAGAGAATGGACACACTGTGAATACAAAAGGTTTCTAAATCTCAACGAATAGTCCCTCTCCTGGTGCTCCGGTTTGACTTTCCATCTGCTTTACTATCAACCTCCCAACTTGGAGAGACAGCCCCTTTAACCTCCTGGTTCGCACAGGTTGCCAATTGGGCAGAGGATGAAAGGGAAGAGGGAGAACCAATGAGAGAGTAGCTGTTAGGCATTTGGACGGGCACATATCACTGTAATTTCCCGGCAGGAAGAAGAATTAACCAAAGTCTCAGCCACCCACCGGGAACCAGTAGAGGTCCTGAACCAAAATTTTGGACTTGCGGTCAGCTCACCAAAAACGAGTTGTAAAATGGAGCTCAGGAGCACAGCAATTCACAAACTGGCCGAGTTATAAAGGACAACTATCATCCAAAAATCTGTTGAGGGAAGGCAACGAGGTGGACTTGAAAGCGAGGCAGAATAGCAGGAAACAGATTTCAAGAGGTACGTTGGAATCGCCTTTAAAGCACAGGAAGAGGGGCACAACTTCAACAATGATGCACTTGGCCAAAAAGGGCGTATGCGTTTTCTCCTGAATATATTCAGGAGAAAACGCATAGGCCGTTTTTGGGCAAGCAAGCCAGCGGGCAATGCAAATCTGCACTACAAAGAAGTATCACTTCCCACCGGTCAAAAGGGACATCCACAAAATGTGTAAAAACCAAAAAGGCAAGACAGGCCCTGGAGAACAGGGAGACTTGTTATGCTGATAGGGTGGGATGTAAATTGCCAACTGCCTCTCTGGAGGAGGGCATTGTGTTCCCTAAAACAAGTAAAGAACAGAGCTACAGAGCCAAGGGCACTTCCAGTCTAGGGAATATACCTTGGGAAAACTGAAAATCAATAAGACAGAGCTACTCCAAAATTTAGGGCTGCACTGCTTACAAGGACCTCAACTTGGGTACACCTTAAATATCCCAGGAAATATAAAAATGGTTCAAAAAATTGTGGTACTTACGTACGATGGAATATCCCTCAGCCATGAAATCAATGTCATAAGACCAGTAGCAGCAAAATGGGTGGATTCAGGTACGATGATTCTAAGTGAAATAAGTCACAGAGAAAAAGAAACTTATCATAAGATATCACTTAGGAAGATCCTGTAAACATGGCTACACTTGAACTGAGTTAGGAAAGAGAACAGTGTCTCACATTTAGAAAACACTCTTATGCCTGCTTAAGGGGGAAGGAGAGGTGGGGTGATGCATAAAACCAGAGTTTGATATAAGCACAGGTACCGTTCCAAAAACCAACTATGGAATAGACAAGACCTACACCTTCCTCAGTGAAAGGGACTCAAAACCCCATATTTCCCGCAGAGGAATATATCTGACTAGTAAGAATCTTAAAACCTATGTATTGATATGTCTCCGTAAGGGAATCAAGTGTGTCTAGACTGGCATAAACATGGCAGCGAGAATCAGCTCAAACCCACTATAAAAAGGAATTTCAGAAACAAAACAAAAAACTGGGAAATTCTTTACAATTCCTTCAGGGTCTCTGATGAAACCTGAAATGACCCTATCTACAACGACAGCTGGATGTGGCATAAGGCTGGACACTTGGGACTGAGACGATTGGTGAGTTTGGGTGAGCAAATGCAGACCCTTTAAAGCAATAATGCATGGCACACATTCCATGGGTCCCAACTCTCCAGCTTGAAGGGAATATTACTACAGTTATAACATGTACGGGAAACCTAGAGAACGGACACACTGTGAATACGAAAGGTTTCTAAAACTCAACGAATAGTCCCTCTCCTGGTGCTCCAGTTTGACTTTCCACCTGCTTTACTATCAATCTCCCAACTTGGAGAGACAGCCCCTTTAACCTCCTGGTTCGCACAGGTTTCCAATTTGGCAGAGGATGAAAGGGAAGAGGGAGAACCAATGAGAGAGTAGCTGTTAGGCATTTGGACGGGCACATATCACTGTAATTTCCCGGCAGGAAGAAGAATTAACCAAAGTCTCAGCCACCCACCGGGAACCAGTAGAGGTCCTGAACCAAAATTTTGGACTTGCGGTCAGCTCACCAAAAACGAGTTGTAAAATGGAGCTCAGGAGCACAGCAATTCACAAACTGGCCGAGTTATAAAGGACAACTATCGTCCAAAAATCTGTTGAGGGAAGGCAACGAGGCGGACTTGAAAGCGAGGCAGAATAGCAGGAAACAGATTTCAAGAGGTACGTTAGAATCGCCTTTAAAACACAGGAAGAGGGGCACAACTTCGACAATGATGCACTTGGCCAAAAAGGGCGTATGCGTTTTCTCCTGAATATATTCAGGAGAAAACGCATACGCCCTTTTTGGCCAAGCAAGCAAGCAGGCAATGCAAATCTGCACTACAAAGAAGTATCACTTCCCACCGGTCAAAAGGGACATCCACAAAAAGTGTAAAAAACAGAAAGGCAAGACAGGCCCTGGAGAACAGGGAGCCTTGTTATGTTGATGGGCGGGATGTAAATTGCCAAAGGCCTCTCTGGAGGAGTGCATTGTGTTCCCTAAAACAAGTAAACAACAGAGTTACAGAGCCAAGGGCACTTCCAGTCTATGGAATATACCTTGGGAAAACTGAAAATCAAGAAGACAGAGCCACCCCAAAATTTAGGGCTGCACTGCTTACAAGGACCTCAACTTGGGTATACCTTAAATATCCCAGGAAATATAAAAATGGTTCAAAAAATTGTGGTATTTACATAGGATGGAATATCCCTAAGCCATGAAATCAATGTCATAAGACCAGTAGCAGCAAAATGGGTGGATTCAGGTACGATGATTCTAAGTGAAATAAGTCACAGAGAAAAAGAGACTTATCATAAGATATCACTTATGAAGATCCTGTAAACATGGCTACACTTGAACTGAGTTAGGAAAGAGAAGAATGTCTCACATTTAGAAAACACTCTTAGGACTGCTTAAGGGGGAAGGAGAGGTGGGGTGATGCATAAAACCAGAGTTTGATATAAGCACAGGTACCGTTCCAAAAACCAACTATGGAATAGACCAGACCTACACCTTCCTCAGGGAAAGGGACACAAAACCCCATATTTCCCGCAGAGGAATATATCTGACTAGTAAGAATCTTAAAACCTATGTATTGATATGTCTCCGTAAGGGAATCAAGTGTGTCTAGACTGGCATAAACATGGCAGCGAGAGTCAGCTCAAACCCACAATAAAAAGGAATTTCAAAAACAAACAAAAAAACTGGGAAATTCTTTACAATTCCTTCAGGGTCTCTGATGAAACCTGGAATGACCCTATCTACAATGACAGCTGGATGTGGCATAAGGCTGGACACTTGGGACTGAGACGATTGGTGAGATTGGGTGAGCAAATGCAGACCCTTTAAAGCAATAATGCATGGCACCCATTCCATGGGTCCCAACTCTCCAGGTTGAAGGGAATATTACTACAGTTATAACATGTACGGGAAACCTAGAGAACGGACACACTGTGAATACAAAAGGTTTCTAAATCTCAACGAATAGTCCCTCTCCTGGTGCTCCGGTTTGACTTTCCATCTGCTTTACTATCAACCTCCCAACTTGGAGAGACAGCCCCTTTAACCTCCTGGTTCGCACAGGTTGCCAATTGGGCAGAGGATGAAAGGGAAGAGGGAGAACCAATGAGAGAGTAGCTGTTAGGCATTTGGACGGGCAAATATCACTGTAATTTCCCGGCAGGAAGAAGAATTAACCAAAGTCTCAGCCACCCACCTGGAACCAGTATAGGTCCTGAACCAAAATTTTGGACTTGCGGTCAGCTCACCAAAAACGAGTTGAAAAATGGAGCTCAGGGGCACAGCAATTCACAAACTGGCCGAGTAATAAAGGACAACTATCATCCAAAAATCTGTTGAGGGAAGGCAACGAGGTGGACTTGAAAGCGAGGCAGAATAGCAGGAAACAGATTTCAAGAGGTACGTTGGAATCGCCTTTAAAGCACAGGAAGAGGGGCACAACTTCGACAATGATGCACTTGGCCAAAAAGGGCGTATGCGTTTTCCCCTGAATATATTCAGGAGAAAACGCATACGCCGTTTTTGGGCAAGCAAACCAGCGGGCAATGCAAACCTGCACTACAAAGAAGTATCACTTCCCACCGGTCAAAAGGGACATCCACAAAAAGTGTAAAAAACAGAAAGGCAAGACAGGCCCTGGAGAACAGGGAGCCTTGTTATGTTGATGGGCGGGATGTAAATTGCCAAAGGCCTCTCTGGAGGAGTGCATTGTGTTCCCTAAAACAAGTAAACAACAGAGTTACAGAGCCAAGGGCACTTCCAGTCTATGGAATATACCTTGGGAAAACTGAAAATCAAGAAGACAGAGCCACCCCAAAATTTAGGGCTGCACTGCTTACAAGGACCTCAACTTGGGTATACCTTAAATATCCCAGGAAATATAAAAATGGTTCAAAAAATTGTGGTATTTACGTACGATGGAATATCCCTAAGCCATGAAATCAATGTCATAAGACCAGTAGCAGCAAAATGGGTGGATTCAGGTACGATGATTCTAAGTGAAATAAGTCACAGAGAAAAAGAGACTTATCATAAGATATCACTTATGAAGGTCCTGTAAACATGGCTACACTTGAACTGAGTTAGGAAAGAGAAGAATGTCTCTCATTTAGAAAACACTCTTATGACTGCTTAAGGGGGAAGGAGAGGTGGGGTGATGCATAAAACCAGAGTTTGATATAAGCACAGGTACCGTTCCAAAAACCAACTATGGAATAGACAAGACCTACACCTTCCTCAGGGAAAGGGACACAAAACCCCATATTTCCCGCAGAGGAATATATCTGACTAGTAAGAATCTTAAAACCTATGTATTGATATGTCTCCGTAAGGGTATCAAGTGTGTCTAGACTGGCATAAACATGGCAGCGAGAATCAGCTCAAACCCACTATAAAAAGAATTTCAAAAACAAACCAAAAAAACTTGGAAATTCTTTACAATTCCTTCAAGGTCTCTGATGAAACCTGGAATGACCCTATCTACAATGACAGCTGGATGTGGCATAAGGCTGGACACTTGGGACTGAGACGATTGGTGAGATTGGGTGAGCAAATGCAGACCCTTTAAAGCAATAATGCATGGCACCCATTCCATGGGTCCCAACTCTCCAGGTTGAAGGGAATATTACTACAGTTATAACATGTACGGGAAACCTAGAGAACGGACACACTGTGAATACAAAAGGTTTCTAAATCTCAACGAATAGTCCCTCTCCTGGTGCTCCGGTTTGACTTTCCATCTGCTTTACTATCAACCTCCCAACTTGGAGAGACAGCCCCTTTAACCTCCTGGTTCGCACAGGTTGCCAATTGGGCAGAGGATGAAAGGGAAGAGGGAGAACCAATGAGAGAGTAGCTGTTAGGCATTTGGACGGGCAAATATCACTGTAATTTCCCGGCAGGAAGAAGAATTAACCAAAGTCTCAGCCACCCACCTGGAACCAGTATAGGTCCTGAACCAAAATTTTGGACTTGCGGTCAGCTCACCAAAAACGAGTTGAAAAATGGAGCTCAGGGGCACAGCAATTCACAAACTGGCCGAGTAATAAAGGACAACTATCATCCAAAAATCTGTTGAGGGAAGGCAACGAGGTGGACTTGAAAGCGAGGCAGAATAGCAGGAAACAGATTTCAAGAGGTACGTTGGAATCGCCTTTAAAGCACAGGAAGAGGGGCACAACTTCGACAATGATGCACTTGGCCAAAAAGGGCGTATGCGTTTTCTCCTGAATATATTCAGGAGAAAACGCATACGCCGTTTTTGGGCAAGCAAGACAGCGGGCAATGCAAATCTGCACTACAAAGAAGTATCACTTCCCACCAGTCAAAAGGGACATCCACAAAATGTGTAAAAACCAAAAAGGCAAGACAGGCCCTGGAGAACAGGGAGACTTGTTATGCTGATAGGGCGGGATGTAAATTGCCAACTGCCTCTCTGGAGGAGGGCATTGTGTTCCCTAAAACAAGTAAAGAACAGAGCTACAGAGCCAAGGGCACTTCCAGTCTAGCGAATATACCTTGGGAAAACTGAAAATCAATAAGACAGAGCTACTCCAAAATTTAGGGCTGCACTGCTTACAAAGACCTCAACTTGGGTACACCTTAAATATCCCAGGAAATATAAAAATGGTTCAAAAAATTGTGGTACTTACGTACGATGGAATATCCCTCAGCCATGAAATCAATGTCATAAGACCAGTAGCAGCAAAATGGGTGGATTCAGGTACGATGATTCTAAGTGAAATAAGTCACAGAGAAAAAGAAACTTATCATAAGATATCACTTAGGAAGATCCTGTAAACATGGCTACACTTGAACTGAGTTAGGAAAGAGAACAGTGTCTCACATTTAGAAAACACTCTTATGCCTGCTTAAGGGGGAAGGAGAGGTGGGGTGATGCATAAAACCAGAGTTTGATATAAGCACAGGTACCGTTCCAAAAACCAACTATGGAATAGACAAGACCTACACCTTCCTCAGTGAAAGGGACTCAAAACCCCATATTTCCCGCAGAGGAATATATCTGACTAGTAAGAATCTTAAAACCTATGTATTGATATGTCACCGTAAGGGAATCAAGTGTGTCTAGACTGGCATAAACATGGCAGCGAGAATCAGCTCAAACCCACTATAAAAAGGAATTTCAAAAACAAAACAAAAAACTGGGAAATTCTTTACAATTCCTTCAGGGTCTCTGATGAAACCTGGAATGACCCTATCTACAACGACAGCTGGATGTGGCATAAGGCTGGACACTTGGGACTGAGACGATTGGTGAGTTTGGGTGAGCAAATGCAGACCCTTTAAAGCAATAATGCATGGCACACATTCCATGGGTCCCAACTCTCCTGGTTGAAGGGAATATTACTACAGTTATAACATGTACGGGAAACCTAGAGAACGGACACACTGTGAATACGAAAGGTTTCTAAAACTCAACGAATAGTCCCTCTCCTGGTGCTCCAGTTTGACTTTCCACCTGCTTTACTATCAATCTCCCAACTTGGAGAGACAGCCCCTTTAACCTCCTGGTTCGCACAGGTTTCCAATTTGGCAGAGGATGAAAGGGAAGAGGGAGAACCAATGAGAGAGTAGCTGATAGGCATTTGGACCGGCAAATATCACTGTAATTTCCCGGCAGGAAGAAGAATTAACCAAAGTGTCAGCCATCCACCGGGAACCAGTAGAGGTCCTGAACCAAAATTTTGGACTTGCGGTCAGCTCACCAAAAACGAGTTGAAAAATGGAGCTCAGGAGCACAGCAATTCACAAACTGGCCGAGTTATAAAGGACAACTATCGTCCAAAAATCTGTTGAGGGAATGCAACGAGGCAGACTTGAAAGCGAGGCAGAATAGCAGGAAACAGATTTCAAGAGGTACGTTAGAATCGCCTTTAAAACACAGGAAGAGGGGCACAACTTCGACAATGATGCACTTGGCCAAAAAGGGCGTATGCGTTTTCTACTGAATATATTCAGGAGAAAACGCATACGCCCTTTTTGGCCAAGCAAGCAAGCAGGCAATGCAAATCTGCACTACAAAGAAGGATCACTTCCCACCGGTCAAAAGGGACATCCACAAAAAGTGTAAAAAACAGAAAGGCAAGACAGGCCCTGGAGAACAGGGAGCCCTGTTATGTTGATGGGCGGGATGTAAATTGCCAAAGGCCTCTCTGGAGGAGTGCATTGTGTTCCCTAAAACAAGTAAACAACAGAGTTACAGAGCCAAGGGCACTTCCAGTCTATGGAATATACCTTGGGAAAACTGAAAATCAAGAAGACAGAGCCACCCCAAAATTTAGGGCTGCACTGCTTACAAGGACCTCAACTTGGGTATACCTTAAATATCCCAGGAAATATAAAAATGGTTCAAAAAATTGTGGTATTTACGTACGATGGAATATCCCTAAGCCATGAAATCAATGTCATAAGACCAGTAGCAGCAAAATGGGTGGATTCAGGTACGATGATTCTAAGTGAAATAAGTCACAGAGAAAAAGAGACTTATCATAAGATAGCACTTATGAAGATCCTGTAAACATGGCTACACTTGAACTGAGTTAGGAAAGAGAAGAATGTCTCACATTTAAAAAACACTCTTATGACTGCTTAAGGGGGAAGGAGAGGTGGGGTGATGCATAAAACCAGAGTTTGATATAAGCACAGGTACCGTTCCAAAAACCAACTATGGAATAGACAAGACCTACACCTTCCTCAGGGAAAGGGACACAAAACCCCATATTTCCCGCAGAGGAATATATCTGACTAGTAAGAATCTTAAAACCTATGTATTGATATGTCTCCGTAAGGGTATCAAGTGTGTCTAGACTGGCATAAACATGGCAGCGAGAATCAGCTCAAACCCACTATAAAAAGGAATTTCAAAAACAAACCAAAAAAACTGGGAAATTCTTTACAATTCCTTCAGGGTCCCTGATGAAACCTGGAATGACCCTATCTACAATGACAGCTGGATGTGGCATAAGGCTGGACACTTGGGACTGAGAGGATGGGTGAGATTCGGTGAGCAAATGCAGACCCTTTAAAGCAAGAATGCATGGCACCCATTCCATGGGTCCCAACTCTCCAGGTTGAAGGGAATATTACTACAGCTATAACATGTACGGGAAACCTAGAGAACGGTCACACTGAGAATACGAAAGGTTTCTAAAACTCAACGAATAGTCCCTCTCATGGTGCTCCGGTTTGACTTTCCATCTGCTTTACTATCAACCTCCCAACTTGGAGAGACAGCCCCTTTAACCTCCTGTTTCGCACAGTTGCCAATTTGGCAGAGGATGAAAGGGAAGAGGGAGAAGCAATGAGAGAGTAGCTGTTAGGCATTTGGACGGGCACATATCACTCTAACTTCCCGGCAGGTAGAAGAATTAACCAAAGTCTCAGCCTCCCACCGGGAACCAGCATCAGTCCCGAACCAAAATTTTGGACTTGCGGTCAGCTCACCAAAAACGAGTTGAAAAATGGAGCTCAGGGGCACAGCAATTCACAAACTGGCCGAGTAATAAAGGACAACTATCGTCCAAAAATCTATTGAGGGAAGGCAACGAGGTGGACTTGAAAGTGAGGCAGAATAGCAGGAAACAGATTTCAAGAGGTACGTTGGAATCGCCTTTAAAGCACAGGAAGAGGGGCCCAACTTCGACAATGATGCACTTGGCCAAAAAGGGCGTATGCGTTTTCTCCTGAATATATTCAGGAGAAAACGCATACGCCCTTTTTGGGCAAGCAAGCCAGCGGGCAATGCAAATCTGCACTACAAAGAAGTATCACTTCCCACCGGTCAAAAGGGACATCCACAAAATGTGTAAAAACCAAAAAGGCAAGACAGGCCCTGGAGAACAGGGAGACTTGTTATGCTGATAGGGCGGGATGTAAATTGCCAACTGCCTCTCTGGAGGAGGGCATTGTGTTCCCTAAAACAAGTAAAGAACAGAGCTACAGAGCCAAGGGCACTTCCAGTCTAGGGAATATACCTTGGGAAAACTGAAAATCAATAAGACAGAGCTACCCCAAAATTTAGGGCTGCACTGCTTACAAGGACCTCAACTTGGGTACACCTTAAATATTCCAGGAAATATAAAAATGGTTCAAAAAATTGTGGTACTTACGTATGATGGAATATCCCTCAGCCATGAAATCAATGTCAGAAGACCAGTAGCAGCAAAATGGGTAGATTCAGGTACGATGATTCTAAGTGAAATAAGTCACAGAGAAAAAGAAACTTATCATAAGATATCACTTAGGAAGATCCTGTAAACATGGCTACACTTGAACTGAGTTAGGAAAGAGAACAGTGTCTCACATTTAGAAAACACTCTTATGCCTGCTTAAGGGGGAAGGAGAGGTGGGGTGATGCATAAAACCAGAGTTTGATATAAGCACAGGTACCGTTCCAAAAACCAACTATGGAATAGACAAGACCTACACCTTCCTCAGTGAAAGGGACTCAAAACCCCATATTTCCCGCAGAGGAATATATCTGACTAGTAAGAATCTTAAAACCTATGTATTGATATGTCTCCGTAAGGGAATCAAGTGTGTCTAGACTGGCATAAACATGGCAGCGAGAATCAGCTCAAACCCACTATAAAAAGGAATTTCAAAAACAAAACAAAAAACTGGGAAATTCTTTACAATTCCTTCAGGGTCTCTGATGAAACCTGGAATGACCCTATCTACAACGACAGCTGGATGTGGCATAAGGCTGGACACTTGGGACTGAGACGATTGGTGAGTTTGGGTGAGCAAATGCAGACCCTTTAAAGCAATAATGCATGGCACCCATTCCATGGGTCCCAACTCTCCAGGTTGAAGGGAATATTACTACAGTTATAACATGTACGGGAAACCTAGAGAACGGACACACTGTGAATACGAAAGGTTTCTAAAACTCAACGAATAGTCCCTCTCCTGGTGCTCCAGTTTGACTTTCCACCTGCTTTACTATCAATCTCCCAACTTGGAGAGACAGCCCCTTTAACCTCCTGGTTCGCACAGGTTTCCAATTTGGCAGAGGATGAAAGGGAAGAGGGAGAACCAATGAGAGAGTAGCTGTTAGGCATTTGGATGGGCACATATCACTCTAACTTCCCGGCAGGAAGAAGAATTAACCAAAGTCTCAGCCACCCACCGGGAACCAGTAGAGGTCCTGAACCAAAATTTTGGACTTGCGGTCAGCTCACCAAAAACGAGTTGAAAAATGGAGCTCAGGGGCACAGCAATTCACAAACTGGCCGAGTTATAAAGGACAACTATCGTCCAAAAATCTGTTGAGGGAAGGCAACGAGGCGGACTTGAAAGCGAGGCAGAATAGCAGGAAACAGATTTCAAGAGGTACGTTGGAATCGCCTTTAAAACACAGGAAGAGGGGCACAACTTCGACAATGATGCACTTGGCCAAAAAGGGCGTATGCGTTTTCTCCTGATTATATTCAGGAGAAAACGCATACGCCCTTTTTGGCCAAGCAAGCAAGCAGGCAATGCAAATCTGCACTACAAAGAAGTATCACTTCCCACCGGTCAAAAGGGACATCCACAAAAAGTGTAAAAAACAGAAAGGCAAGACAGGCCCTGGAGAACAGGGAGCCTTGTTATGCTGATGGGCGGGATTTAAATTGCCAACTGCCCCTCTGGAGGAATACATTGTGTTCCCTAAAACAAGTAAAGAACAGAGCTACAGAGCCAAGGGCACTTCCAGTCTAGGGAATATACCTTGGGAAAACTGAAAATCAATAAGCCAGAGCCACCCCAAAATTTAGGGCTGCACTGCTTACAAGGACCTCAACTTGGGTACACCTTAAATATCCCAGGAAATATAAAAATGGTTCAAAAAATTGTGGTACTTACGTACGATGGAATATCCCTCAGCCATGAAATCAATGTCATAAGACAAGTAGAAGCAAAATGGGTGGATTCAGGTACGATGATTCTAAGTGAAATAAGTCACAGAGAAAAAGAAACTTATCATAAGATATCACTTATGAAGATCCTGTAAACATGGCTACACTTGAACTGAGTTAGGAAAGAGAACAGTGTCTCACATTTAGACAACACTCTTATGCCTGCTTACGGGGGAAGGAGAGGTGGGGTGATGCATAAAACCAGAGTTTGATATAAGCACATGTACCGTTCCAAAAACCAACTATGGAATAGACAAGACCTACACCTTCCTCAGTGAAAGGGACTCAAAACCCCATATTTCCCGCAGAGGAATATATCTGACTAGTAAGAATCTTAAAACCTATGCATTCATATGTCTCTGTAAGGAAATCAAGTGTGTCTAGACTGGCATAAACATGGCAGCGAGAATCAGCTCAAACCCACTATAAAAATTAATTTCAAAAACAAAACAAAAAAACTGCGAAACTCTTTACAATTCCTTCAGGGTCTCTGATAAAACCTGGAATGACCCTATCTATAATGACAGCTGGATGTGGCATAAGGCTGGAAACTTGGGACTGAGAGGATTGGTGAGATTTGGTGAGCAAATGCAGACCCTTTAAAGCAATAATGCATGGCACCCATTCCATTGGTCCCAACTCTCCAGGTTGAAGGGAATATTACTACAGTTATAACATGTACGGGAAACCTAGAGAACGGACACACTGGGAATACGAAAGGTTTCTAAAACTCAACGAATAGTCCCTCTCCTGGTGCTCGGGTTTGACTTTCCATCTGCTTTACTATCAACCTCCCAACTTGGAGAGACAGCCCCTTTAACCTCCTGGTTCGCACAAGTTGCCAATTTGGCAGAGGATGAAAGGGAAGAGGGAGAACCAATGAGAGAGTAGCTGTTAGGCATTTGGATGGGCACATATCACTGTAATTTCCCGGCAGGAAGAAGAATTAACCAAAGTCTCAGCCCCCCACCGGGAACCAGTATAGGTCCTGAACCAAAATTTTGGACTTGCGGTCAGCTCACCAAAAACGAGTTGAAAAATGGAGCTCAGGGGCACAGCAATTCACAAACTGGCCGAGTAATAAAGGACAACTATCATCCAAAAATCTGTTGAGGGAAGGCAACGAGGCGGACTTGAAAGTCAGGCAGAATAGCAGGAAACAGATTTCAAGAGGTACGTTGGAATCGCCTTTAAAGCACAGGAAGAGGGGCACAACTTCGACAATGATGCACTTGGCCAAAAAGGGCGTATGCGTTTTCTCCTGAATATATTCAGGAGAAAACGCATACGCCCTTTTTGGCCAAGCAAGCAAGCGGGCAATGCAAATCTGCACTACAAAGAAGTATCACTTCCCACCGGTCAAAAGGGACATACACAAAATGTGTAAAAACCAAAAAGGCAAGACAGGCCCTGGAGAACAGGGAGCCTTGTTATGCTGATGGGCGGGATGTAAATTGCCAACGGCCTCTCTGGAGGAGTGCATTGTGTTCCCTAAAACAAGTAAACAACAGAGTTACAGAGCCAAGGGCACTTCCAGTCTATGGAATATACCTTGGGAAAACTGAAAATCAATTAGACAGAGCCACCCCAAAATTTAGGGCTGCACTGCTTACAAGGACCTCAACTTGGGTACACCTTAAATATCCCAGGAAATATAAAAATGGTTCAAAAAATTGTGGTACTTACATACGATGGAATATCCCTCAGCCATGAAATCAATGTCATAAGACCAGTAGCAGCAAAATGGGTGGATTCAGGTACGATGATTCTAAGTGAAATAAGTCACAGAGAAAAAGAGACTTATCATAAGATATCACTTATGAAGATCCTGTAAACATGGCTACACTTGAACTGAGTTAGGAAAGAGAAGAATGTCTCACATTTAGAAAACACTCTTATGACTGCTTAAGGGGGAAGGAGAGGTGGGGTGATGCATAAAACCAGAGTTTGATATAAGCACAGGTACCGTTCCAAAAACCAACTGTGGAATAGACAAGACCTACACCTTCCTCAGGGAAAGGGACACAAAACCCCATATTTCCCGCAGAGGAATATATCTGACTAGTAA
The DNA here is from genome assembly GCF_949752795.1 of Hyperoodon ampullatus. Classification (NCBI taxonomy): domain Eukaryota; kingdom Metazoa; phylum Chordata; class Mammalia; order Artiodactyla; family Ziphiidae; genus Hyperoodon; species Hyperoodon ampullatus. Next base: position 1,561,410 of record NW_027640666.1, on the reverse strand, counting down.
GTATCTTAAAACCTATGTATTGATATGTCTCCATAAGGGTATCAAGTGTGTCTAGACTGGCATAAACATGGCAGCGAAAATCAGCTCAAACCCACTATAAAAAGGAATTTCAAAAACAAACCAAAAAAACTGGGAAATCCTTTACAATTCCTTCAGGGTCTCTGATGAAACCTGGAATGACCCTATCTACAATGACAGCTGGATGTGGCATAAGGCTGGACACTTGGGACTGAGACGATTGGTGAGATTGGGTGAGCAAATGCAGACCCTTTAAAGCAATAATGCATGGCACCCATTCCATGGGTCCCAACTCTCCAGGTTGAAGGGAATATTACTACAGTTATAACATGTACGGGAAACCTAGAGAATGGACACACTGTGAATACAAAAGGTTTCTAAATCTCAACGAATAGTCCCTCTCCTGGTGCTCCGGTTTGACTTTCCATCTGCTTTACTATCAACCTCCCAACTTGGAGAGACAGCCCCTTTAACCTCCTGGTTCGCACAGGTTGCCAATTGGGCAGAGGATGAAAGGGAAGAGGGAGAACCAATGAGAGAGTAGCTGTTAGGCATTTGGACGGGCACATATCACTGTAATTTCCCGGCAGGAAGAAGAATTAACCAAAGTCTCAGCCACCCACCGGGAACCAGTAGAGGTCCTGAACCAAAATTTTGGACTTGCGGTCAGCTCACCAAAAACGAGTTGTAAAATGGAGCTCAGGAGCACAGCAATTCACAAACTGGCCGAGTTATAAAGGACAACTATCATCCAAAAATCTGTTGAGGGAAGGCAACGAGGTGGACTTGAAAGCGAGGCAGAATAGCAGGAAACAGATTTCAAGAGGTACGTTGGAATCGCCTTTAAAGCACAGGAAGAGGGGCACAACTTCAACAATGATGCACTTGGCCAAAAAGGGCGTATGCGTTTTCTCCTGAATATATTCAGGAGAAAACGCATAGGCCGTTTTTGGGCAAGCAAGCCAGCGGGCAATGCAAATCTGCACTACAAAGAAGTATCACTTCCCACCGGTCAAAAGGGACATCCACAAAATGTGTAAAAACCAAAAAGGCAAGACAGGCCCTGGAGAACAGGGAGACTTGTTATGCTGATAGGGTGGGATGTAAATTGCCAACTGCCTCTCTGGAGGAGGGCATTGTGTTCCCTAAAACAAGTAAAGAACAGAGCTACAGAGCCAAGGGCACTTCCAGTCTAGGGAATATACCTTGGGAAAACTGAAAATCAATAAGACAGAGCTACTCCAAAATTTAGGGCTGCACTGCTTACAAGGACCTCAACTTGGGTACACCTTAAATATCCCAGGAAATATAAAAATGGTTCAAAAAATTGTGGTACTTACGTACGATGGAATATCCCTCAGCCATGAAATCAATGTCATAAGACCAGTAGCAGCAAAATGGGTGGATTCAGGTACGATGATTCTAAGTGAAATAAGTCACAGAGAAAAAGAAACTTATCATAAGATATCACTTAGGAAGATCCTGTAAACATGGCTACACTTGAACTGAGTTAGGAAAGAGAACAGTGTCTCACATTTAGAAAACACTCTTATGCCTGCTTAAGGGGGAAGGAGAGGTGGGGTGATGCATAAAACCAGAGTTTGATATAAGCACAGGTACCGTTCCAAAAACCAACTATGGAATAGACAAGACCTACACCTTCCTCAGTGAAAGGGACTCAAAACCCCATATTTCCCGCAGAGGAATATATCTGACTAGTAAGAATCTTAAAACCTATGTATTGATATGTCTCCGTAAGGGAATCAAGTGTGTCTAGACTGGCATAAACATGGCAGCGAGAATCAGCTCAAACCCACTATAAAAAGGAATTTCAAAAACAAAACAAAAAACTGGGAAATTCTTTACAATTCCTTCAGGGTCTCTGATGAAACCTGGAATGACCCTATCTACAACGACAGCTGGATGTGGCATAAGGCTGGACACTTGGGACTGAGACGATTGGTGAGATTGGGTGAGCAAATGCAGACCCTTTAAAGCAATAATGCATGGCACCCATTCCATGGGTCCCAACTCTCCAGGTTGAAGGGAATATTACTACAGTTATAACATGTACGGGAAACCTAGAGAACGGACACACTGTGAATACGAAAGGTTTCTAAAACTCAACGAATAGTCCCTCTCCTGGTGCTCCAGTTTGAATTTCCACCTCCTTTACTATCAATCTCCCAACTTGGAGAGACAGCCCCTTTAACCTCCTGGTTCGCACAGGTTTCCAATTTGGCAGAGGATGAAAGGGAAGAGGGAGAACCAATGAGAGAGTAGCTGTTAGGCATTTGGACGGGCACATATCACTCTAACTTCCCGGCAGGAAGAAGAATTAACCAAAGTCCCAGCCACCCACCGGGAACCAGTAGAGGTTCTGAACCAAAATTTTGGACGTGCGGTCAGCTCACCAAAAACGAGTTGAAAAATGGAGCTCAGGAGCACAGCAATTCACAAACTGGCCGAGTTATAAAGGACAACTATCGTCCAAAAATCTGTTGAGGGAAGGCAACGAGGCGGACTTGAAAGCGAGGAAGAATAGCAGGAAACAGATTTCAAGAGGTATGTTGGAATCGCCTTTAAAACACAGGAAGAGGGGCACAACTTCGACAATGATGCACTTGGCCAAAAAGGGCGTATGCGTTTTCTCCTGATTATATTCAGGAGAAAACGCATTCGCCCTTTTTGGCCAAGCAAGCAAGCAGGCAATGCAAATCTGCACTACAAAGAAGTATCACTTCCCACCGGTCAAAAGGGACATCCACAAAAAGTGTAAAAAACAGAAAGGCAAGACAGGCCCTGGAGAACAGGGAGCCTTGTTATGCTGATAGGGCGGGATGTAAATTGCCAACTGCCCCTCTGGAGGAATACATTGTGTTCCCTAAAACAAGTAAAGAACAGAGCTACAGAGCCAAGGGCACTTCCAGTCTAGGGAATATACCTTGGGAAAACTGAAAATCAAGAAGACAGAGCCACCCCAAAATTTAGGGCTGCACTGCTTACAAGGACCTCAACTTGGGTACACCTTAAATATCCCAGGAAATATAAAAATGGTTCAAAAAATTGTGGCAGTTACGTACGATGGAATATCCCTCAGCCATGAAATCAATGTCATAAGACAAGTAGAAGCAAAATGGGTGGATTCATGTACGATGATTCTAAGTGAAATAAGTCACAGAGAAAAAGAAACTTATCATAAGATATCACTTATGAAGATCCTGTAAACATGGCTACACTTGAACTGAGTTAGGAAAGAGAACAGTGTCTCACATTTAGAAAACACTCTTATGCCTGCTTAAGGGGGAAGGAGAGGTGGGGTGATGCATAAAACCAGAGTTTGATATAAGCACATGTACCGTTCCAAAAACCAACTATGGAATAGACAAGACCTACACCTTCCTCAGTGAAAGGGACTCAAAACCCCATATTTCCCGCAGAGGAATATATCTGACTAATAAGAATCTTAAAACCTATGCATTGATATGTCTCTGTAAGGAAATCAAGTGTGTCTAGACTGGCATAAACATGGCAGCGAGAATCAGCTCAAACCCACTATAAAAATTAATTTCAAAAACAAAACAAAAAACTGCGAAACTCTTTACAATTCCTTCAGGGTCTCTGATAAAACCTGGAATGACCCTATCTATAATGACAGCTGGATGTGGCATAAGGCTGGACACTTGGGACTGAGACGATTGGTGAGATTTGGTGAGCAAATGCAGACCCTTTAAAGCAATAATGCATGGCACCCATTCCATGGGTCCCAACTCTCCAGGTTGAAGGGAATATTACTACAGTTATAACATGTACGGGAAACCTAGAGAACGGACACACTGTGAATACGAAAGGATTCTAAAACTCAACGAATAGTCCCTCTCCTGGTGCTCGGGTTTGACTTTCCATCTGCTTTACTATCAACCTCCCAACTTGGAGAGACAGCCCCTTTAACCTCCTGGTTCGCACAAGTTGCCAATTTGGCAGAGGATGAAAGGGAAGAGGGAGAACCAATGAGAGAGTAGCTGTTAGGCATTTGGATGGGCACATATCACTGTAATTTCCCGGCAGGAAGAAGAATTAACCAAAGTCTCAGCCACCCACCGGGAACCAGTATAGGTCCTGAACCAAAATTTTGGACTTGCGGTCAGCTCACCAAAAACGAGTTGAAAAATGGAGCTCAGGGGCACAGCAATTCACAAACTGGCCAAGTAATAAAGGACAACTATCATCCAAAAATCTGTTGAGGGAAGGCAACGAGGTGGACTTGAAAGTGAGGCAGAATAGCAGGAAACAGATTTCAAGAGGTACGTTGGAATCGACTTTAAAGCACAGGAAGAGGGGCACAACTTCGACAATGATGCACTTGGCCAAAAAGTGCGTATGCGTTTTCTCCTGAATATATTCAGGAGAAAACGCATATGCCCTTTTTGGCCAAGCAAGCAAGTGGGCAATGCAAATCTGCACTACAAAGAAGTATCACTTCCCACCGGTCAAAAGGTACATACACAAAATGTGTAAAAACCAGAAAGGCAAGACAGGCCCTGGAGAACAGGGAGCCTTGTTATGCTGATGGGCGGGATGTAAATTGCCAACGGCCTCTCTGGAGGAGTGCATTGTGTTCCCTAAAACAAGTAAACAACAGAGTTACAGACCCAAGGGCATTTCCAGTCTATGGAATATACCTTGGGAAAACTGAAAATCAAGAAGACAGAGCCACCCCAAAATTTAGGGCTGCACTGCTTACAAGGACCTCAACTTGGGTACACCTTAAATATCCCAGGAAATATAAAAATGGTTCAAAAAATTGTGGTACTTACGTACGATGGAATATCCCTCAGCCATGAAATCAATGTCATAAGACCAGTAGCAGCAAAATGGGTGGATTCAGGTACGATGATTCTAAGTGAAATAAGTCACAGAGAAAAAGAGACTTATCATAAGATATCACTTATGAAGATCCTGTAAACATGGCTACACTTGAACTGAGTTAGGAAAGAGAAGAATGTCTCACATTTAGAAAACACTCTTAGGACTGCTTAAGGGGGAAGGAGAGGTGGGGTGATGCATAAAACCAGAGTTTGATATAAGCACAGGTACCGTTCCAAAAACCGACTATGGAATAGACAAGACCTACACCTTCCTCAGGGAAAGGGACACAAAACCCCATATTTCCCGCAGAGGAATATATCTGACTAGTAAGAATCTTAAAACCTATGTATTGATATGTCTCCGTAAGGGTATCAAGTGTGTCTAGAATGGCATAAACATGGCAGCGAGAATCAGCTCAAACCCACTATAAAAAGGAATTTCAAAAACAAACCAAAAAAACTGGGAAATTCTTTACAATTCCTTCAGGGTCTCTGATGAAACCTGGAATGACCCTATCTACAATGACAGCTGGATGTGGCATAAGGCTGGACACTTGGGACTGAGACGATTGGTGAGTTTGGGTGAGCAAATGCAGACCCTTTAAAGCAAGAATGCACGGCACCCATTCCATGGGTCCCAACTCTCCAGGTTGAAGGGAATATTACTACAGCTATAACATGTACGGGAAACCTAGAGAACGGTCACACTGTGAATACGAAAGGTTTCTAAAACTCAACGAATAGTCCCTCTCCTGGTGCTCGGGTTTGACTTTCCATCTGCTTTACTATCAACCTCCCAACTTGGAGAGACAGCCCCTTTAACCTCCTGATTCGCACAAGTTGCCAATTTGGCAGAGGATGAAAGGGAAGAGGGAGAACCGATGAGAGAGTAGCTGTTAGGCATTTGGACGGGCACATATCACTCTAACTTCCCGGCAGGTAGAAGAATTAACCAAAGGCTCAGCCTCCCACCGGGAACCAGCATCTGTCCCGAACCAAAATTTTGGACTTGCGGTCAGCTCACCAAAAACGAGTTGAAAAATGGAGCTCAGGGGCACAGCAATTCACAAACTGGCCGAGTAATAAAGGACAACTATCGTCCAAAAATCTATTGAGGGAAGGCAACGAGGTGGACTTGAAAGTGAGGCAGAATAGCAGGAAACAGATTTCAAGAGGTACGTTGGAATCGCCTTTAAAGCACAGGAAGAGGGGCACAACTTCGACAATGATGCACTTGGCCAAAAAGGGCGTATGCGTTTTCTCCTGAATATATTCAGGAGAAAACGCATACGCCCTTTTTGGCCAAGCAAGCAAGCGGGCAATGCAAATCTGCCCTACAAAGAAGTATCAGTTCCCACCGGTCAAAAGGGACATCCACAAAATGTGTAAAAACCAGAAAGGCAAGACAGGCCCTGGAGAACAGGGAGCCTTGTTATGCTGATGGGTGGGATGTAAGTTGCCAACTGCCTCTCTGGAGGAGTACATTGTGTTCCCTAAAACAAGTAAACAACAGAGCTACAGAGCCAAGGGCACTTCCAGTCTAGGGAATATACCTTGGGAAAACTGAAAATCAATAAGACAGAGCCACCGCGAAATTTAGGGCTGCACTGCTTACAAGGACCTCAACTTGGGTACACCTTAAATATCCCAGGAAATATAAAAATGGTTCAGAAAATTGTGGTATTTACCTACGATGGAATGTCCCGCAGCCATGAAATCAATGTCATAAGACCAGTAGCAGCAAAATGGGTGGATTCAGATACGATGATTCTAAGTGAAATAAGTCACACAAAAAAAGAAACTTATCATAAGATATCACTTAGGAAGATCCTGTAAACATGGCTACACTTGAACTGAGTTAGGAAAGAGAACAGTGTCTCACATTTAGAAAACACTCTTATGCCTGCTTAAGGGGGAAGGAGAGGTGGGGTGATGCATAAAACCAGAGTTTGATATAAGCACAGGTACCGTTCCAAAAACCAACTATGGAATAGACAAGACCTACACCTTCCTCAGTGAAAGGGACTCAAAACCCCATATTTCCCGCAGAGGAATATATCTGACTAGTAAGAATCTTAAAACCTATGTATTGATATGTCTCCGTAAGGGAATCAAGTGTGTCTAGACTGGCATAAACATGGCAGCGAGAATCAGCTCAAACCCACTATAAAAAGGAATTTCAAAAACAAAACAAAAAACTGGGAAATTCTTTACAATTCCTTCAGGGTCTCTGATGAAACCTGGAATGACCCTATCTACAACGACAGCTGGATGTGGCATAAGGCTGGACACTTGGGACTGAGACGATTGGTGAGATTGGGTGAGCAAATGCAGACCCTTTAAAGCAATAATGCATGGCACCCATTCGATGGGTCCCAACTCTCCAGGTTGAAGGGAATATTACTACAGTTATAACATGTACGGGAAACCTAGAGAACGGACACACTGTGAATACGAAAGGTTTCTAAAACTCAACGAATAGTCCCTCTCCTGGTGCTCCAGTTTGACTTTCCACCTGCTTTACTATCAACCTCCCAACTTGGAGAGACAGCCCCTTTAACCTCCTGGTTCGCACAGGTTTCCAATTTGGCAGAGGATGAAAGGGAAGAGGGAGAACCAATGAGAGAGTAGCTGTTAGGCATTTGGACGGGCACATATCACTCTAACTTCCCGGCAGGAAGAAGAATTAACCAAAGTCCCAGCCACCCACCGGGAACCAGTAGAGGTTCTGAACCAAAATTTTGGACGTGCGGTCAGCTCACCAAAAACGAGTTGAAAAATGGAGCTCAGGAGCACAGCAATTCACAAACTGGCCGAGTTATAAAGGACAACTATCGTCCAAAAATCTGTTGAGGGAAGGCAACGAGGCGGACTTGAAAGCGAGGAAGAATAGCAGGAAACAGATTTCAAGAGGTATGTTGGAATCGCCTTTAAAACACAGGAAGAGGGGCACAACTTCGACAATGATGCACTTGGCCAAAAAGGGCGTATGCGTTTTCTCCTGATTATATTCAGGAGAAAACGCATTCGCCCTTTTTGGCCAAGCAAGCAAGCAGGCAATGCAAATCTGCACTACAAAGAAGTATCACTTCCCACCGGTCAAAAGGGACATCCACAAAAAGTGTAAAAAACAGAAAGGCAAGACAGGCCCTGGAGAACAGGGAGCCTTGTTATGCTGATGGGCGGGATTTAAATTGCCAACTGCCCCTCTGGAGGAATACATTGTGTTCCCTAAAACAAGTAAAGAACAGAGCTACAGAGCCAAGGGCACTTCCAGTCTAGGGAATATACCTTGGGAAAACTGAAAATCAAGAAGACAGAGCCACCCCAAAATTTAGGGCTACACTGCTTACAAGGACCTCAACTTGGGTACACCTTAAATATCCCAGGAAATATAAAAATGGTTCAAAAAATTGTGGTAGTTACGTACGATGGAATATCCCTCAGCCATGAAATCAATGTCATAAGACAAGTAGAAGCAAAATGGGTGGATTCAGGTACGATGATTCTAAGTGAAATAAGTCACAGAGAAAAAGAAACTTATCATAAGATATCACTTATGAAGATCCTGTAAACATGGCTACACTTGAACTGAGTTAGGAAAGAGAACAGTGTCTCACATTTAGAAAACACTCTTATGCCTGCTTAAGGGGGAAGGAGAGGTGGGGTGATGCATAAAACCAGAGTTTGATATAAGCACATGTACCGTTCCAAAAACCAACTATGGAATAGACAAGACCTACACCTACCTCAGTGAAAGGGACTCAAAACCCCATATTTCCCGCAGAGGAATATATCTGACTAATAAGAATCTTAAAACCTATGCATTGATATGTCTCTGTAAGGAAATCAAGTGTGTCTAGACTGGCATAAACATGGCAGCGAGAATCAGCTCAAACCCACTATAAAAATTAATTTCAAAAACAAAACAAAAAACTGCGAAACTCTTTACAATTCCTTCAGGGTCTCTGATAAAACCTGGAATGACCCTATCTATAATGACAGCTGGATGTGGCATAAGGCTGGACACTTGGGACTGAGACGATTGGTGAGATTTGGTGAGCAAATGCAGACCCTTTAAAGCAATAATGCATGGCACCCATTCCATGGGTCCCAACTCTCCAGGTTGAAGGGAATATTACTACAGTTATAACATGTACGGGAAACCTAGAGAACGGACACACTGTGAATACGAAAGGATTCTAAAACTCAACGAATAGTCCCTCTCCTGGTGCTCGGGTTTGACTTTCCATCTGCTTTACTATCAACCTCCCAACTTGGAGAGACAGCCCCTTTAACCTCCTGGTTCGCACAAGTTGCCAATTTGGCAGAGGATGAAAGGGAAGAGGGAGAACCAATGAGAGAGTAGCTGTTAGGCATTTCGATGGGCACATATCACTGTAATTTCCCGGCAGGAAGAAGAATTAACCAAAGTCTCAGCCACCCACCGGGAACCAGTATAGGTCCTGAACCAAAATTTTGGACTTGCGGTCAGCTCACCAAAAACGAGTTGAAAAATGGAGCTCAGGGGCACAGCAATTCACAAACTGGCCGAGTAATAAAGGACAACTATCATCCAAAAATCTGTTGAGGGAAGGCAACGAGATGGACTTGAAAGTGAGGCAGAATAGCAGGAAACAGATTTCAAGAGGTACGTTGGAATCGCCTTTAAAGCACAGGAAGAGGGGCACAACTTCGACAATGATGCACTTGGCCAAAAAGTGCGTATGCGTTTTCTCCTGAATATATTCAGGAGAAAACGCATATGCCCTTTTTGGCCAAGCAAGCAAGTGGGCAATGCAAATCTGCACTACAAAGAAGTATCACTTCCCACCGGTCAAAAGGTACATACACAAAATGTGTAAAAACCAGAAAGGCAAGACAGGCCCTGGAGAACAGGGAGCCTTGTTATGCTGATGGGCGGGATGTAAATTGCCAACGGCCTCTCTGGAGGAGTGCATTGTGTTCCCTAAAACAAGTAAACAACAGAGTTACAGACCCAAGGGCATTTCCAGTCTATGGAATATACCTTGGGAAAACTGAAAATCAAGAAGACAGAGCCACCCCAAAATTTAGGGCTGCACTGCTTACAAGGACCTCAACTTGGGTACACCTTAAATATCCCAGGAAATATAAAAATGGTTCAAAAAATTGTGGTACTTACGTACGATGGAATATCCCTCAGCCATGAAATCAATGTCATAAGACCAGTAGCAGCAAAATGGGTGGATTCAGGTACGATGATTCTAAGTGAAATAAGTCACAGAGAAAAAGAGACTTATCATAAGATATCACTTATGAAGATCCTGTAAACATGGCTACACTTGAACTGAGTTAGGAAAGAGAAGAATGTCTCACATTTAGAAAACACTCTTAGGACTGCTTAAGGGGGAAGGAGAGGTGGGGTGATGCATAAAACCAGAGTTTGATATAAGCACAGGTACCGTTCCAAAAACCGACTATGGAATAGACAAGACCTACACCTTCCTCAGGGAAAGGGACACAAAACCCCATATTTCCCGCAGAGGAATATATCTGACTAGTAAGAATCTTAAAACCTATGTATTGATATGTCTCCGTAAGGGTATCAAGTGTGTCTAGAATGGCATAAACATGGCAGCGAGAATCAGCTCAAACCCACTATAAAAAGGAATTTCAAAAACAAACCAAAAAAACTGGGATATTCTTTACAATTCCTTCAGGGTCTCTGATGAAACCTGGAATGACCCTATCTACAATGACAGCTGGATGTGGCATAAGGCTGGACACTTGGGACTGAGACGATTGGTGAGATTGGGTGAGCAAATGCAGACCCTTTAAAGCAAGAATGCACGGCACCCATTCCATGGGTCCCAACTCTCCAGGTTGAAGGGAATATTACTACAGCTATAACATGTACGGGAAACCTAGAGAACGGTCACACTGTGAATACGAAAGGTTTCTAAAACTCAACGAATAGTCCCTCTCCTGGTGCTCGGGTTTGACTTTCCATCTGCTTTACTATCAACCTCCCAACTTGGAGAGACAGCCCCTTTAACCTCCTGATTCGCACAAGTTGCCAATTTGGCAGAGGATGAAAGGGAAGAGGGAGAACCGATGAGAGAGTAGCTGTTAGGCATTTGGACGGGCACATATCACTCTAACTTCCCGGCAGGTAGAAGAATTAACCAAAGGCTCAGCCTCCCACCGGGAACCAGCATCTGTCCCGAACCAAAATTTTGGACTTGCGGTCAGCTCACCAAAAACGAGTTGAAAAATGGAGCTCAGGGGCACAGCAATTCACAAACTGGCCGAGTAATAAAGGACAACTATCGTCCAAAAATCTATTGAGGGAAGGCAACGAGGTGGACTTGAAAGTGAGGCAGAATAGCAGGAAACAGATTTCAAGAGGTACGTTGGAATCGCCTTTAAAGCACAGGAAGAGGGGCACAACTTCGACAATGATGCACTTGGCCAAAAAGGGCGTATGCGTTTTCTCCTGAATATATTCAGGAGAAAACGCATACGCCCTTTTTGGCCAAGCAAGCAAGCGGGCAATGCAAATCTGCCCTACAAAGAAGTATCAGTTCCCACCGGTCAAAAGGGACATCCACAAAATGTGTAAAAACCAGAAAGGCAAGACAGGCCCTGGAGAACAGGGAGCCTTGTTATGCTGATGGGTGGGATGTAAGTTGCCAACTGCCTCTCTGGAGGAGTACATTGTGTTCCCTAAAACAAGTAAACAACAGAGCTACAGAGCCAAGGGCACTTCCAGTCTAGGGAATATACCTTGGGAAAACTGAAAATCAATAAGACAGAGCCACCCCGAAATTTAGGGCTGCACTGCTTACAAGGACCTGAACTTGGGTACACCTTAAATATCCCAGGAAATATAAAAATGGTTCAGAAAATTGTGGTACTTACCTATGATGGAATGTCCCTCAGCCATGAAATCAATGTCATAAGACCAGTAGCAGCAAAATGGGTGGATTCAGATACGATGATTCTAAGTGAAATAAGTCACACAGAAAAAGAAACTTATCATAAGATATCACTTAGGAAGATCCTGTAAACATGGCTACACTTGAACTGAGTTAGGAAAGAGAACAGTGTCTCACATTTAGAAAACACTCTTATGCCTGCTTAAGGGGGAAGGAGAGGTGGGGTGATGCATAAAAACAGAGTTTGATATAAGCACAGGTACCGTTCCAAAAACCAACTATGGAATAGACAAGACCTACACCTTCCTCAGTGAAAGGGACTCAAAACCCCATATTTCCCGCAGAGGAATATATCTGACTAGTAAGAATCTTAAAACCTATGTATTGATATGTCTCCGTAAGGGAATCAAGTGTGTCTAGACTGGCATAAACATGGCAGCGAGAGTCAGCTCAAACCCACTATAAAAAGGAATTTCAAAAACAAAACAAAAAACTGGGAAATTCTTTACAATTCCTTCAGGGTCTCTGATGAAACCTGGAATGACCCTATCTACAACGACAGCTGGATGTGGCATAAGGCTGGACACTTGGGACTGAGACGATTGGGGAGATTGGGTGAGCAAATGCAGACCCTTTAAAGCAATAATGCATGGCACACATTCCATGGGTCCCAACTCTCCAGGTTGAAGGGAATATTACTACAGTTATAACATGTACGGGAAACCTAGAGAACGGACACACTGTGAATACGAAAGGTTTCTAAAACTCAACGAATAGTCCCTCTCCTGGTGCTCCAGTTTGACTTTCCACCTCCTTTACTATCAATCTCCCAACTTGGAGAGACAGCCCCTTTAACCTCCTGGTTCGCACAGGTTTCCAATTTGGCAGAGGATGAAAGGGAAGAGGGAGAACCAATGAGAGAGTAGCTATTAGGCATTTGGACGGGCACATATCACTCTAACTTCCCGGCAGGAAGAAGAATTAACCAAAGTCCCAGCCACCCACCGGGAACCAGTAGAGGTTCTGAACCAAAATTTTGAACTTGCGGTCAGCTCACCAAAAACGAGTTGAAAAATGGAGCTCAGGAGCACAGCAATTCACAAACTGGCCGAGTTATAAAGGACAACTATCGTCCAAAAATCTGTTGAGGGAAGGCAACGAGGCGGACTTGAAAGCGAGGCAGAATAGCAGGAAACAGATTTCAAGAGGTACGTTGGAATCGCCTTTAAAACACAGGAAGAGGGGCACAAATTCGACAATGATGCACTTGGCCAAAAAGGGCGTATGCGTTTTCTCCTGATTATATTCAGGAGAAAACGCATACGCCCTTTTTGGCCAAGCAAGCAAGCAGGCAATGCAAATCTGCACTACAAAGAAGTATCACTTCCCACCGGTCAAAAGGGACATCCACAAAAAGTGTAAAAAACAGAAAGGCAAGACAGGCCCTGGAGAACAGGGAGCCTTGTTATGCTGATGGGCGGGATTTAAATTGCCAACTGCCCCTCTGGAGGAATACATTGTGTTCCCTAAAACAAGTAAAGAACAGAGCTACAGAGCCAAGGGCACTTCCAGTCTAGGGAATATACCTTGGGAAAACTGAAAATCAATAAGCCAGAGCCACCCCAAAATTTAGGGCTGCACTGCTTACAAGGACCTCAACTTGGGTACACCTTAAATATCCCAGGAAATATAAAAATGGTTCAAAAAATTGTGGTACTTACGTACGACGGAATATCCCTCATCCATGAAATCAATGTCATAAGACAAGTAGAAGCAAAATGGGTGGATTCAGGTACGATGATTCTAAGTGAAATAAGTCACAGAGAAAAAGAAACTTATCATAAGATATCACTTATGAAGATCCTGTAAACATGGCTACACTTGAACTGAGTTAGGAAAGAGAACAGTGTCTCACATTTAGAAAACACGCTTATGCCTGCTTAAGGGGGAAGGAGAGGTGGGGTGATGCATAAAACCAGAGTTTGATATAAGCACATGTACCGTTCCAAAAACCAACTATGGAATAGACAAGACCTACACCTTCCTCAGTGAAAGGGACTCAAAACCCCATATATCCCGCAGAGGAATATATCTGACTAGTAAGAATCTTAAAACCTATGCACTGATATGTCTCTGTAAGGAAATCAAGTGTGTCTAGACTGGCATAAACATGGCAGCGAGAATCAGCTCAAACCCACTATAAAAATTAATTTCAAAAACAAAACAAAAAAACTGCGAAACTCTTTACAATTCCTTCAGGGTCTCTGATAAAACCTGGAATGACCCTATCTATAATGACAGCTGGATGTGGCATAAGGCTGGACACTTGGGACTGAGACGATTGGTGAGATTTGGTGAGCAAATGCAGACCCTTTAAAGCAATAATGCATGGCACCCATTCCATGGGTCCCAACTCTCCAGGTTGAAGGGAATATTACTACAGTTATAACATGTACGGGAAACCTAGAGAACGGACACACTGTGAATAGGAAAGGTTTCTAAAACTCAACGAATAGTCCCTCTCCTGGTGCTCGGGTTTGACTTTCCATCTGCTTTACTATCAACCTCCCAACTTGGAGAGACAGCCCCTTTAACCTCCTGGTTCGCACAAGTTGCCAATTTGGCAGAGGATGAAAGGGAAGAGGGAGAACCAATGAGAGAGTAGCTGTTAGGCATTTGGATGGGCACATATCACTGTAATTTCCCGGCAGGAAGAAGAATTAACCAAAGTCTCAGCCCCCCACCGGGAACCAGTATAGGTCCTGAACCAAAATTTTGGACTTGCGGTCAGCTCACCAAAAACGAGTTGAAAAATGGAGCTCAGGGGCACAGCAATTCACAAACTGGCCGAGCAATAAAGGACAACTATCATCCAAAAATCTGTTGAGGGAAGGCAACGAGGCGGACTTGAAAGTGAGGCAGAATAGCAGGAAACAGATTTCAAGAGGTACGTTGGAATCGCCTTTAAAGCACAGGAAGAGGGGCACAACTTCGACAATGATGCACTTGGCCAAAAAGGGCGTATGCGTTTTCTCCTGAATATATTCAGGAGAAAACGCATACGCCCTTTTTGGCCAAGCAAGCAAGTGGGCAATGCAAATCTGCACTACAAAGAAGTATCACTTCCCACCGGTCAAAAGGTACATACACAAAATGTGTAAAAACCAGAAAGGCAAGACAGGCCCTGGAGAACAGGGAGCCTTGTTATGCTGATGGGCGGGATGTAAATTGCCAACGGCCTCTCTGGAGGAGTGCATTGTGTTCCCTAAAACAAGTAAACAACAGAGTTACAGACCCAAGGGCACTTCCAGTCTATGGAATATACCTTGGGAAAACTGAAAATCAAGAAGACAGAGCCACCCCAAAATTTAGGGCTGCACTGCTTACAAGGACCTCAACTTGGGTACACCTTAAATATCCCAGGAAATATAAAAATGGTTCAAAAAATTGTGGTACTTACGTACGATGGAATATCCCTCAGCCATGAAATCAATGTCATAAGACCAGTAGCAGCAAAATGGGTGGATTCAGGTACGATGATTCTAAGGGAAATAAGTCACAGAGAAAAAGAGACTTATCATAAGATATCACTTATGAAGATCCTGTAAACATGGCTACACTTGAACTGAGTTAGGAAAGAGAAGAATGTCTCACATTTAGAAAACACTCTTAGGACTGCTTAAGGGGGAAGGAGAGGTGGGGTGATGCATAAAACCAGAGTTTGATATAAGCACAGGTACCGTTCCAAAAACCAACTATGGAATAGACAAGACCTACACCTTCCTCAGGGAAAGGGACACAAAACCCCATATTTCCCGCAGAGGAATATATCTGACTAGTAAGAATCTTAAAACCTATGTATTGATATGTCTCCGTAAGGGTATCAAGTGTGTCTAGAATGGCATAAACATGGCAGCGAGAATCAGCTCAAACCCACTATAAAAAGGAATTTCAAAAACAAACCAAAAAAACTGGGAAATTCTTTAAAATTCCTTCAGGGTCTCTGATGAAACCTGGAATGACCCTATCTACAATGACAGCTGGATGTGGCATAAGGCTGGACACTTGGGACTGAGACGATTGGTGAGATTGGGTGAGCAAATGCAGACCCTTTAAAGCAATAATGCATGGCACCCATTCCATGGGTCCCAACTCTCCAGGTTGAAGGGAATATTACTACAGTTATAACATGTACGGGAAACCTATAGAACGGACACACTGTGAATACAAAATTTTCGAAATCTCAACGAATAGTCCCTCTCCTGGTGCTCCGGTTTGACTTTCCATCTGCTTTACTATCAACCTCCCAACTTGGAGAGACAGCCCCTTTAACCTCCTGGTTCGCACAGGTTGCCAATTGGGCAGAGGATGAAAGGGAAGAGGGAGAACCAATGAGAGAGTAGCTGTTAGGCATTTGGACGGGCAAATATCACTGTAATTTCCCGGCAGGAAGAAGAATTAACCAAAGTCTCAGCCACCCACCTGGAACCAGTATAGGTCCTGAACCAAAATTTTGGACTTGCGGTCAGCTCACAAAAAACGAGTTGAAAAATGGAGCTCAGGGGCACAGCAATTCACAAACTGGCCGAGTAATAAAGGACAACTATCATCCAAAAATCTGATGAGGGAAGGCAACGAGGCGGACTTGAAAGCGAGGCAGAATAGCAGGAAACAGATTTCAAGAGGTACGTTGGAATCGCCTTTAAAGCACAGGAAGAGGGGCACAACTTCGACAATGATGCACTTGGCCAAAAAGGGCGTATGCGTTTTCTCCTGAATATATTCAGGAGAAAACGCATACGCCGTTTTTGGGCAAGCAAGCCAGCGGGCAATGCAAATCTGCACTACAAAGAAGTATCACTTCCCACCGCTCAAAATGGACATCCACAAAATGTGTAAAAAGCAGAAAGTCAAGACAGGCCCTGGAGAACAGGGAGACTTGTTATGCTGATAGGGCGGGATGTAAATTGCCAACTGCCTCTCTGGAGGAGGGCATTGTGTTCCCTAAAACAAGTAAAGAACAGAGCTACAGAGCCAAGGGCACTTCCAGTCTAGGGAATATACCTTGGGAAAACTGAAAATCAATAAGACAGAGCTACTCCAAAATTTAGGGCTGCACTGCTTACAAGAACCTCAACTTGGGTACACCTTAAATATCCCAGGAAATATAAAAATGGTTCAAAAAATTGTGGTACTTACATACGATGGAATATCCCTCAGCCATGAAATCAATGTCAGAAGACCAGTAGCAGCAAAATGGGTGGATTCAGGTACGATGATTCTAAGTGAAATAAGTCACACAGAAAAAGAATCTTATCATAAGATATCACTTAGGAAGATCCTGTAAACATGGCTACACTTGAACTGAGTTAGGAAAGAGAACAGTGTCTCACATTTAGAAAACACTCTTATGCCTGCTTAAGGGGGAAGGAGAGGTGGGGTGATGCATAAAACCAGAGTTTGATATAAGCACATGTACCGTTCCAAAAACCAACTATGGAATAGACAAGACCTACACCTTCCTCAGTGAAAGGGACTCAAAACCCCATATTTCCCACAGAGGAATATATCTGACTAGTAAGAATCTTAAAACCTATGTATTCATATGTCTCCGTAAGGGAATCAAGTGTGTCTAGACTGGCATAAACATGGCAACGAGAATCAGCTCAAATCCACTATAAAAAGGAATTTCAAAAACAAAACAAAAAAACTGGGAAATTCTTTACAATTCCTTCAGGGTCTCTGATGAAACCTGGAATGACCCTATCTACAACGACAGCTGGATGTGGCATAAGGCTGGATACTTGGGTCTGAGAGGATTTGTGAGATTGGGTGAGAAAATGCAGACCCTTTAAATCACAAATGCCTGGCACACATTCCATGGGTCCCAACTCTCCAGGTTGAAGGGAATATTACTACAGCTATAACAAGTACAGGAAACCTAGAGAACAGACACACTGTGAATACGAAAGGTTTCTACAACTCAACGAATAGTCCCTCTCCTGGTGCTCCGGTTTGACTTGCCATCTGCTTTACTATCAACCTCCCAACTTGGAGAGACAGCCCCTTTAACCTCCTGGTTCGCACAGGTTGCCAATTTGGCAGAGGATGAAAGGGAAGAGGGAGAACCAATGAGAGAGTAGCTGTTAGGTATTTGGACGGGCACATATCACTCTAATTTCCCGGCAGGAAGAAGTATTAACCAAAGTCTCAGCCACCCACCAGGAACCAGCATAGGTCCTGAACCAAAATTTTGGACATGCGGTCAGCACACAAAAAACGAGTTGGAAAATGGAGCTCAGGGGCACAGCAATTCACAAGCTGGCCGAGTGATAAAGGAAAACTATCGTCCAAAAATCTGTTGAGGGAAGGCAAAGAGGTAGACTTGAAAGCGAGGCACAATAGCAGGAAACAGATTTCAAGAGGTACGTTGGAATCGCCTTTAAAGCACAGGAAGAGGGGCACAACTTCGACAATGATGCACTTGGCCAAAAAGGGCGTATGCGTTTTCTCCTGAGTATATTCAGGAGAAAACGCATATGCCCTTTTTGGCCAAGCAAGCAAGCAGGCAATGCAAATCTGCATTACAAAGAAGTATCACTTCCCACCGGTCAAAAGGGACATCCACAAAATGTGTAAAAACCCCAAAGGCAAGACAGGTCCTGGAGAACAAGGAGCCTTGTTATGCTGATGGGCGGGATGTAAATTGCCAACTGCCTCTCTGGAGGTGTGCATTGTGTTCCCTAAAACAAGTAAAGAACAGAGCTACAGAGCCAAGGGCACTTCCAGTCTAGGGTATATGCCTTGGGAAAACTGAAAATCAATGATACAGAACAATCCCTAAATATAGGGCTGCACTGCTTACAAGGACCTCAACTTGGGTACACCTTAAATATCCCAGGAAATATAAAAATGGTTCAAAAGACTGTGGTACTTACGTACGACGGAATATCCCTCAGCCATGAAATCAATGTCATAAGACCAGTAGCAGCAAAATGGGTGGATTCAGGTACGATGATTCTAAGTGAAATAAGTCACACAGAAAAAGAAACTTATCATAAGATATCACTTATGAAGTTCCTGTAAACAAGGCTACACTTGAACTGAGTTAGGAAAGAGAACAGAGTCTCACATTTAGGAAACACTCTTATGCCTGCTTAAGGGTGAAGGAGAGGTGGGGTGATGCATAAAACCAGAGTTTGATATAGGCACAGGTACCGTTCCAAAAACCAACTATGGAATAGACAAGACCTACACCTTCCTCAGTGAAAGGGACTCAAATCCCCATAGTTCCCGCAGAGGAATATATCTGACTAGGAAGAATATTAAAACCTATGTATTGATATGTCACCGTAAGGGAATCAAGTGTGTCTAGACTGGCATAAACTTGGCAGCGAGAAACAGCTCAAAACCAATATAAAAAGGAATTTCAAAAACAAAACAAAAAAACTGGGAAATTCTTTACAATTCCTTCAGGGTCTCTGATGAAACCTGGAATGACCCTATGTACAATGACAGCTGAATGTGGCATAAGGCTGGACACTTGGGACTGAGAGGATTGGTGAGATTGGGAGAGCAAATGCAGACCCTTTAAAGCACAAATGCCTGGCACCCATTCCATGGGTCACAACTCTGCAGATTAAAGGGAATATTACTACAGCTATATCATGTACGGGAAACCTAGGGAACGGACACACTGTGAATATGAAATGTTTCTAAAACTCAACGAATAGTCCCTCTCCTGGTGTTCGGGTTTGACTATCCATCTGCTTTCCTATCAACCTCCCAACTTGGAGAGACAGCCCCTTTAACCTCCTGGTTCGCACAGGTTGCCAATTTGGCAGAGGATGAAAGAGAAGAGGGAGAACCAATGAGAGAGTAGCTGTTAGGCATTTGGACGGGCCCATATCACTCTAATTTCCCGGAAGGAAGAAGAATTAACCAAAGTCTCAGCCACCCACCGGGAACCAGTATAGGTCCTGAACCAAAATTTTGGACTTGCGGTCAGCGCACAAAAAACGAGTTGAAAAATGGAGCTCAGGGGCACAGCAATTCACAAACTGGCCGAGTAATAAAGGACAACTATCGTCCAAAAATCTGTTGAGGGAAGGCAACGAGGCAGACTTGAAAGCGAGGCAGAATAGCAGGAAACAGATTTCAAGAGGTACGTTGGAATCGCCTTTAAAGCACAGGAAGAGGGGCACAACTTCGACAATGATGCACTTGGCCAAAAAGGGCGTATGCGTTTTCTCCTGAATATATTCAAGAGAAAACGCATACGCCCTTTTTGGCCAAGCAAGCAAGTGGGCAATGCAAATCTGCACTACAAAGAAGTATCACTTCCCACCGGCCAAAAGGGACATCCACAAAATGTGTAAAAAGCAGAAAGGCAAGACAGGCCCTGGAGAACAGGGAGCCTTGTTATGCTGATGGGCGGGATATAAATTGCCAACTGCTTCTCTGGAGGAGTGCATTGTGTTACCTAAAACAAGTAACAACAGAGCTACACAGCCAAGGGCACTTCCAGTCTAGGGAATATACCTTGGGAAAACTGAAAATCAATAAGACAGAGCCACCCCAAAATTTAGGGCTGCACTGCTTACAAGGACCTCAACTTGGGTACACCTTAAATATCCCAGGAAATATAAAAACGGTTCAAAAAATTGTGGTACTTACATACGATGGAATATCCCTCAGCCATGAAATCAATGTCATAAGACCAGTAGCAGCAAAATGGATGGATTCAGGTACGATGATTCTAAGTGAAATAAGTCACACAGAAAAAGAATCTTATCATAAGATATCACTTATAAAGATCCTGTAAATATGGCTACACTTGAACTGATTTAGGAAAGAGAGCAGAGTCTCACCTTTGGAAAACACTCTTATGCCTGCTTAAGGGGGAAGGAGAGGTGGGGTGATGCATAAAACCAGAGTTTGATATAAGCACAGGTACCGTTCCAAAAACAAACTATGGAATAGACAAGACCTACACCTTCCTCAGTGAAAGGGGCTTGAGGCATCTGTGAGTAACTGTGAGCGGAGCCCCAGGCCAGCTACTGCTGAACTTTTCCCACCCTTCCCATGTAAAACACCTGAATATGTACAAGGGCTTGAAAGCTTAGAGGAAGGGCCGTGGAGCCACACCAGCGACAGCACGCAGGCCAACTTGTTGCCTGCAGGCCAGTCAGGATGGTCCTGTCCCTGGGCGCCCTTCTGGAAGCTTTCCATTGCCCTGCCTGCGATACCCTTCCTGTCCCTGACCCCACTGCTTTTTTCCTTCCTCACCTCTGTCCGGAGAGAAATTCCAACGGAAGGTGTGGGTGATACATCTTCTTGTTTACACGTGGCATCCTGGCAACTCCTGCAGAATGTCCAGCAGAGACCCACTCACACCGGGCCACCTAAAAAGCCGTGGCCCCACACTCCCTCCCACCAGCACAGCCCCGAAACTGCTGACGGGGCAGAGAATATGGAGTCAGGCACAGCTTCAGGGGCTATTGCTGCCTGCAGCGCTGTTTATATTGTCCTCAACCCAGGCACACCTGGGGAGGGCCGGCCGGCAGGGTCAGGCTACGCAGGTCAGCTAATCCTCAGCCCTCAGGGAATCACATTGTTGAAAATGGACCTCACTAAGGCAGAATGGAAGCCAAGGAATAAAAAGACACAATGCCATTTGCAGCACCGTAGGTGTGTCTAGAGGTAATCACGTGACTTGTAGTAAGTCAGAAAGTGAAAGACACATATCATATCATATCTCTTATAGGTGTGACCAAAAAATGGATACCAGGGCAGATATTTCCACGGAGAAGGGCAATCACAGATTCATTAAACAAACTTATGGTTCACCAATGGAAAGGTGTGAGGATTGGTTTCATTATGATTTTGGGGTTGACATATACAAACACAGGTGACATATATAGTCACCAAAGACCTACAGAATACCAAGAGAAGACTACTCAACATTCTGTCATAAGGTACATGGGAAAAGGATCCCAGGAAGAACAGACATATGTATATGTGTAAAAGAACCACATCTTCCACACCTACAAAAAGCCAAACATTGTAATCAAATTTGTTGTAATAAAAAATAAAACAATTAAATTAAAAACAGGAACAAGAAGTAGTGAGACAAACTTGAGGGGCTTTCTCCTGGCACATTCCATTCTAAATTCCAATCTAGAACAGGACTTCCATTGAGGCTCTGTTGCCCCAGTAACCAGATTTGGTAAGGGAGAACTGCTGCCACCTTGTGGCCGTTTCACACAACAGCAGCTTTAATCCCAGCGCTAATGGTCAGTTGATATTCAAAATCATTGCAGGCCTGTAAATGACACCTGCCCTGAAAACAAATCCTGGATTCATATATCGACCAAAAATTTCAAAGGACGTCCATATTTCAAAACGAGAGTTTCAAAAGGCATATTTTACACACATTAGTGTTCTGCTTCTTTTTCTTTCTTTCTGTTTTTGTTAAAAAAACGGGAATGGCAAAAAGCATCCCTCAGAATGGGCGAAAATATTTGCAAACGAATCAATGGACAAACGTTTAATCTCCAATATATACAAAGAGCTCATGCAGCGTAATATTAAAAAAACAAACAACCCAATACAAAAATGGGCAGAAGATCTAAAGAGACGTTTCTTCAAAGAAGACACAGAGATGGCCAAGACCAACATGAAAAGCTGCTCAACATCACTAATTATTAGAGAAATGCAAATCGAAACTACAATGAGGTATCCCCTCACACCTGTTAGAATCAGCATCATCAGAAAATCTACAAACAACGAATTCTGGGGAGGGTGTGGACAAAAGGATCCCTCTTCCACTAGTGGTGGAAATGTAAAGTGATACAGTCACGATGGAGAACAGTATGGAGTTTCCTTTAAAAAACTAGAAATAGAATTACCATATGATCCAGCAATCCCACTTCTGGGCATATACCCAGAGAAAACCATAAATCAAAAAGGCACATTCACCACAATGCTCATTTCAGCACTATTTACGATAGCCAGGTAATGGAAGCAACCTAAATACCCACAGACAGACGAATGGATAAAGCTATGGTACATATATAAAATGGAATATTACTCAGCCATAAGAAGGAATGAAACTGGGTCATTTGTAGAGACGTCGATGGATCTAGAGACTGTCATACAGAATGAAGTAAGTCAGAAAGAGAAAAACAAATATTGTATATTAATGCATATACGTGGAACCTAGAAAAATGGTATAGATGAACTGGTTTGCAGGGAAGAAATAGAGACACAGAGGTAGAGAACACACGTATGGACACCAAGTGTGGGAAGCCATGGGGAGGTGGTGTTGGGATGAGTTGGGAGACTGGGATTGACCTGTATACATGTATATGCATAAAATACATAACTAATAATAACCTGCTGTATAAAAAAACAAATAAATTTAAATTTCAAAATTTTTAAAAATAAAATTTAAAAATAAAACAGAAAAAAGTTCTTCCCTTCACACAGATGTATTTATATGAATGAATTATTTCCATGCTTATATCTATAAATACATAAAAGAGGAATAAAATCTAACTTGAACCAAAAAAGAAAAAAAAAACCTGAACCCAAGAGTTAGACAGAGGAAAACCCTATCAGGGCACTTGCTCCAGCGGTAAACAATTCTGAAATTGGTCAGAGGTGGGGAATCATCACCGATAGAGCCAGCAGCCCACTCCTATGCAAGGAGCGTTCTCATTGCAAAGCTGGGGGCCATGCCGAGGCATCTGTGAGTAACCGTGAGCTGAGGCCCAGGCCAGCTGCTGTTGAACTTTTCCCAACCTTCCCAGGTAAAACACCTGAATATGGAGAAGGCCTTGAAAGCCTAGAGGAAGGGGCGTGGAGCCACACCAGCGACAGCACGCAGGCCAACTTGGTGCCTGCAGGCCAGCCAGGATGATCCTGGCCCTGGGAGCTCTTCTGGAAGCTTTCCATTGCCCTGCCTGAGATACCCCTCCTTTCCCGGCCACCACTGCTTTTTTCCTTCCTCACCTCTGTCCGGAGAGAAATTCCAGCGGAAGGTATGGGTGCCACATCCTCTTCTTTACAGGTGGCAGCCTGGCAACTCCTGCAGAAAGTCCAGCAGAGACCCACTCACACAGGGCCACCCACAAAGCCGTGGCCCCTCACTCCCTCCCATTAGCACTGCTGACGGGGCAGAGAATATGGAGTCAGGCACAGCTTCAGGGGCTATTGCTGCCTGCAGCGCTGTTTATATTGACCTCAACCCAGGCACACCTGGGGAGGGCCGGCCGGCAGGGTCAGGCTACCCAGGTCAGCTAATCCTCAGCCCTCAGGGAATCACATTGTTGAAAATGGACCTCGCTAAGGCAGAATAGAAGCCAAGGAATAAAAGGACACAATGCCATTTGCAGCACCGTAGGTGTGTCTAGAGGTAATCATGTGACTTGTAGTAAGTCCGAAAGTGAAAGACACATATCATATCATATCCCTTATAGGTGTGACCGAAAAATGGATACCAGGGCATATATTTCCACGGAGAAGGGCAATCACAGATTCATTAAACAAACTAATGGTTCACCAATGGAAAGGTGTGAGGATTGGTTTCATTTTGATATTGGGGTTAACAGACATATACAAACACAGGTGACATATATAATCACCAAAGACCTACAGAATACCAAGAGAAGACTACTCAACATTCTGTCATAAGTTACATGGGAAAAGGATCCCAGGAAGAACAGACATATGTATATGTGTAAAAGAACCACATCTTCCACACCTACAACAAGCCAAACATTGTAATCAAATTTGCTGTAATAAAAAATAAATAATTAAACTAAAAACACGAACAAGAAGTAGTGAGACAAACTTGAGGGGTTTTCTCCTGGTACTTTCCATTCTACATTCCAATCTAGAACACGACTTCCATTGAGGCTCTGTTGCCCCAGTAACCAGATATGGTAAGGGAGAACTGCTGCCACATTGTGGCCTTTTCACAAAACAGCAGCTTTAATCCCAGCGCTAATGGTCAGTTGATATTCAAAATCATTGCAGGCCTGTAAATGACACCTGCCCTGAAAACAAATCCTGGGTTCATATATCGACCAAAAATTTCAAAGGACGTCCATATTTCAAAACGAGAGTTTCAAAAGGCATATTTTACACACATTAGTGTTCTGCTTCTTTTTCTTTCTTTCTTTTTTTGTTAAAAAAACGGGAATGGCAAAAAGCCTCCCTCAGAATGGGCGAAAATATTTGCAAACGAATCAATGGACAAAGGTTTAATCTCCAATATATATAAAGAGCTCATGCAGCTTAATATTAAAAAAACAAACAACACAATCAAAATTGTGCAGAAGATCTAAAGAGACGTTTCTTCAAAGAAGACACCGAGATGGCCAAGACCAACATGAAAAGCTGCGCAACATCACTAATTATTAGAGAAATGCAAATCAAAACTACAATGAGGTATCACCTCACACCTGTTAGAATCGGCATCATCAGAAAATCTACAAACAACAAATTCTGGGGAGGGTGTGGACAAAAGGATCCCTCTTCCACTAGTCGTGGAAATGTAAATTGATACAGTCACGATGGAGAACAGTATGGAGTTTCCTTTAAAAAACTAGAAATAGAATTACCATATGATCCAGCAATCCCACTTCTGGGCATATACCCAGAGAAAACCATAAATCAAAAAGGCACATTCACCACAATGCTCATTTCAGCACTATTTACAATAGCCAGGTAATGGAAGCAACCTAAATACCCACAGACAGATGAATGAATAAAGATGTGGTACATATATAAAATGGAATATTACTCAGCCATAAGAAGGAATGAAACTGGGTCATTTGTAGAGACGTCGATGGATCTAGAGACTGTCATACAGAATGAAGTAAGTCAGAAAGAGAAAAACAAATATTGTATATTAATGCATATATGTGGAACCTAGAAAAATGGTATAGATGAACTGGTTTGCAGGGAAGAAATAGAGACACAGAGGTAGAGAACACACGTATGGACACCAAGTGTGGGAAGCCATGGGGTGGTGTTGGTGGCATATGTTGGGAGATTGGGATTGACCTGTATACATGTATATGCATAAAATACATAACTAATAATAACCTGCTGTATAAAAATATAAATAAAATTAAACTTTAAAATTTAAAAAAATAAAATTTAAAAATAAAAGAGAAAAAAGTTCTTCCCTTCACACAGATGTATTTATATGAATGAATTATTTCCATGCTTATATAAATAAATACATAAAAGAGGAATAAAATCTAACTTGAACCAAAAAAGGAAAAAAAACCTGAACCCACCAGTTATACAGAGGAAAACCCTATCAGGGCACTTGCTCCAGCGGTAAACAATTCTGAAATTGGTCAGAGGTGTGGAATCATCTCCCATACAGCCAGCAGCCCACCCCCCAAGCAAGGAGGGTCCTCATTGAAAAGCTGGGTGACCGTTCCAAGGCATCTGTGAGTAAACGTGAGCTGAGCCCCAGTCCTGCTGCAGCTGAACTCTTCCCACCCTTTCCAGGTAAAACACCTGAATATGTACAAGAACTTGCAAGCTTAGAGGAAGGGCTGTGGAGCCACACCAGCGACAGCACACAGGCCGAATTGGTGCCTGCAGGCCAGTCAGGATGGTCCTGGCCCCAGATGCTCTTCTGGAAGCTTTCCATTTCCCTGCCTGAGATACCCCTCCTGCCACGGCCCCCACTGCTTTTTTACTTCCTCACCTCTGCCTGGGGAGAAATTCCAGCGGCATGTATCGGTGACACATCCTCTTCTTTAGCAGGTGGCAGCCTGGCAACTCCTGCAGAAAGTCCAGCAGAGCCCCACTCACACTGGGCCACCCACAAAGCCACGGCCCCTCACTCCCTCCCACCAGCACAGCCCCGGCACTGCCTACGGGGCAGAGAATATGGCGTCAGTCACAGCTACAAGGGCTGTCACTCACTGGAGAGCTGTTTATATTGCCCTCAACCCAGGCACACCTGTGGAGGGCTGGCAGGCAGTTTCAGGCTACCAAAATCAGCCAATCCTCACCCCTCAGGGGCTCACAGTTGCAGAAAATGAAACTTGCTAAACGGGCCAGGCCCTAGGAACAGGTGTGGGCTCTTGAGAGTCAGGATAGACAAGGGGCTGCAGCTGCGGCTTGTTTTCTTATCATTTTATCTGGTCCATGAGTGGAAAACAACTTCAAGAAGACACTCTCCTAATGAGAGGAACCCAGGAGTCAGGGAGAGGAGTGATGGTGGGTGGAGACAGAGGCCTGGTGCCCTGGCTGCAGTGGAAGTGTCTGGAAGACCAGGCAGAAAGAGCCTGCAGAGAGTGATAGCCATGGTCACAGACCTGTCAGAGCTGCTGTTTGTTAGTTCAAGTCCTGCTCTGAGGTATTCTGTGTCAGCTGTGAGCGACAGGTGAGCTGGGGGTTCTCTGCAAGGTGGGCTATGTGCACAGTTCCTGTATGTCCAGCCCTGCTGGGGTACCTGCCCAGGGGAGCTCCGTATCCTGGGAAGGGCCTGAGTAGGAGAGCCCCATGGGCTGCTGGGTAGCTGCAGAGGTGAGCTCCATACCCTGGGAGGGACTTGAGCACGAGAGCCCCGTGGGCTGTGGGGTAGGGGTGCAGCCCAGGTGAGCTCCATATCCTGGGATTGGCCTGACCACGAGAGCCCCATGGGCTGCTGGAGACCTCGTAAAGGATATCAGGACAGTCAGTGAAGCCACCGAGGATATACATCCAGTAGCTCCTATTTCCTACTCTCTGCTGGTCATTCTACGTTCCACCAGGCCATGGCATTCTGTATTAGACTTCAATGATGCTTTCTTCTGTATTCCATTCATCTCAGAGTGACAAGAATTTTTGGCTTGTGAGTGGCAGGACACAACATGCAACAAAAGCAATAATGCTGGGCCGTCCTGCCTCAATGGTTCAAAAATCCCCACACCATCATTGGGGAAATGTACTCTAAAGACCTAAAAGTTCAACCTCTGTAAAAGGGAACCCTCCTTCAATATGCAGATGACATTCTGATCTCCAGGCCTACTAAAGACGCCTCTGAACTACCTAGCCAAGAAAGGATAGAAGGTGTCCAAGGAAAACGCTCAAATATCCCAGGCTAAGGTGACATGCATGGGCTTCATTCTCACAGATATTCGGAGAAACGCATCCCAGGATAGGGAAGAAGCCATTTGCAGCCTTACCTCTTCTAAAACTAGAAGATAGCTTAGGGGTTCCTGGGGAGGCCAAGGTTTTCTGCATCTGGATCCCTAACTACAGTGTAATAGCTGGGCCTCTACATGAAACACTGACACGAAAAGATGATGATCCTTTTGAATAGAATCCAGAAGCAGCCTTTCAAGAATGGAAAGAGCAGTCAATACAGACCCTTGCCCAGGAACTCCCTAATTTAGCTAAACCCTTTGACCTTTACATACCCGGTCAAAGGTTAATCGCCCTTGGAGCCTTAGTGCAAAAACTGGGACCACTTGAAATGGAGCAACACAAGAATGCCCTTCAGGTATGATAAACTATGGTCACCAAGGGCTTTGCCCACCGACTCATCAGGCCAGGATACTGGGGTATCTAAAAAGCTGGAAATCAGCAGCCCGCAAGGCCAGCTCCCTCCTAAGGGAAAAGGACCCCACGTGGTGATCCTAACCACCCATCATGCCCTGAAGTTGCAGGGGTCGCTCTGTGGACACACTGACCTCGAGTGAGGAGGCCCTCCAACTCCAACCTCCAGAGAGATAAACGGGGGCAACGGGCCCCCAAGATGACTCGTGTGACCATCACTTGACCTGGAGTTTCTCTCAGAAAACGACAAGACTGTGCCCCGAAAGAGCAGACTACTGCTTGCAGGACTTACTGCACCCAGAGGGGAGCTAATAAGCTTGGCGGGGGAAACGTATATCACCATAGAAAACCCTACAGACACCGCGGTGATGGTGGCCAATATGACCGGCTGGACTGCTGGCTACTTCTAAAGGCCATTGACTCAGTGGACGTCATGGTCCTGGATCACCACTGACCCTGGACTGTCTGGGAGTTGCGCGGGCAGGGCTCTGACACATGGTGCTGTTTGTACATTAATTCAGGGACCTAATTAAAGAAAGCACAGACTACTGGTCAGAGCATCTAGTCTGGCAAAAACTGTCAGCCTAAGGTCGCCGAACATATATGGGGTGGGGTGAAACCTGCCACCGCAGCATCTCTGTGCCTCTCTTTCCTGGACCCTTAAAGGTCATTAGAATCTGTAACACTTCCAATGCTGGTGCTCAGGCGGACGAGAAGTGAGGCAGGAGGCCTTGGGACAATCAACCTCACCAGGAGGCTGGTGGGGAGACGTTTTGCCCCTCCCCCCATGTATCAGGGCTCCCACCACAGCATGAAGCAGTTACAAAAGAGGGGTCTGCACCCTCAACACCCCAAGAATAAGGAACAGAACAAAAAGCAGAGGAGGTGTTCGTCTCCGGCAACGTTCATTAAAAATTCCTGGGAGATAAAAAGAGAATCTGGGCAATAAAATAAAGTCTAACCTGTTTTTCCTTTGTGCTTTGTCTAATTTCACGTGCTCCTAGGGTTCCGCATGCAGAGGTCCCACACCCGGCACTTCAGACCCGATTTCCTAGTGCAGAATGGCTGGGTCGACACCACAGCTAGCGGGGTCCCATGCAGACTCCGCGGCATAGAGCCTGAGCTGCAGCCAACGCAGCCCTCGAGAGCTCCATCCCCTCCCTCTCACTGAAACTGCCGGGGACCCTACACAGCAGCCCAGCCCACAGCCCATGGGGGAGTGCAAGCTCTCACCTCTCCATTCTGTTTTCAAAATAATGTTTCCTTTGCTTCTGAACCAAACTCAGTCTTGATCTGTTGGCTCCAATGACACTGGGCACGGGGACTCCTGTTGGGGTCCACTCTGGAGGATCAGTAACAGAAATTGAGAACATTGTAACTTCAATGAACAGATGTGTGAGCCAAACTGTAGTTAACATAGAGCAGTGTATAATGCTCGGGTAAAATAAGATGTTTCTAAGACTTACATTTGATATTTCCATCACTTTCCTATAAGCAAGTTCAGTGAAAACGTCTGTCTTATTTGTCAGGTCAACATTAGAGAAATGAAGTGCTTTATTTCCATGGATGTACATCGAATACTCTTGGCTGAAGCTTCAATCTTGTTTTGAATGCTTTTCCATTGAAAATGATACCTCTCTTTCAGCTCCCCCATTTCTGAGAAGTATAAAAGCTTATAATTTATTATTACCAAAGGGGAAAGGTAGGAGAAGGGATAAATTAACAGTTTGGGATTAACACATACACACTGCTATGTATAAAATAGATCATCAACAAGGAACTACTGTATAGCACAGGGAACTACACTGAATATTTTGCAATAACCTATAAGGGGAAATAATCTGAAAAAGAACAGATATTTTTATTGACATCATCTATCAATGACAGATAAAATGTAACCTAAGCAAGGCCGATGGTGAGCGCTTCTGACCCTGAAGATTTCAGTCATCTAAAGTTTGGGCTCTGCCTATTTCCCAAGGCCCTTAAAGGACATACGTGTAGCCGTAGCTTAAAAATTCCCCAGTTTGTGGTTCGGGAAGGCACTGATTTGGAAAAATCCCTGGTGTTCTCCTTACATGCACGGGACCATTCCTACAGCTAAAACATGCCTGTCACACCTAGAGGATGGTAGACCGTTTGATCGGAAAGAGTTTGGAAAAGGCACCTCATCTCCTCATCGCCTGGTGCTCGGGTTCAACCCTCCAGCATCTTTCCTAACAATCTCCTCACTTGGGGATATCAGCACCGTCAACATCCTGTTGCACACAGTTTGGAATTTGTCCAGAGGATGAAGCGGAAGGATGAGAAAAATTTAGAGACAAGTCATAGGTGTTCGGACAGGCACATGCCACTCTAATTTCCAATCCAGAAGACAAATTCATCAAAGGCTAGAATTGCCCACGGAAACAGAATAGGGCTAGAGGAAATCCCGCTGTTTTGTGTCCAGTTTCCAAAAACACAAGTTGAAAAATGGAACTCAGGGGCACTAAAATTCATGAAACTGCAGAGTTGAAAATATCTATCGTCGAAAAATGTCTTGAGGTAAGTCACAGAAAAGGACTTGTAAGCAAGGGAGAGTGGCAGGAAACAGATTTGAAGAGGTAGAAAGGACTCCCCATTAAAGCACAAGAAAAGGGGCTGAACATCGCCAATGATGCAGTTGGCCAAAAAGGGTGTATGCATTTTTTCTGAATATATTCAAGTAAAGGCCATACACACTTTTTATCCAACCAAACAGGTGGGCACTGGAAATCAATATCACAAAATGTATCACTTCACATCAGTCAGAAGGGCCATCCACATAAAGTGTAAACACCAGAAATGCAGGACAGGGCGAGGAGAAAAGGGAACCCTGTGAGGCTGATAGTGGAAATGTAATTTGCCAACGGCCACTCTGGAGAAGTGTATTGTGTTTGCTAAAACATCTAAAAAATGAGCTACAGAGCATAGGGCACTTGCACTCATGGGCGTGTACCTTGGGAAAAACAAAAATCGACAGAAAACAGGCACCCGAACGTTTACCACCTCTCTGTTAAAAAGGGCCTCAACTTGGATATAACCTAAATGTCCCTGGAAGGATAAAATGGATAAAAGAGATGGGGTACTTATGTAGAGTGGAATATTACTCATCCAGAAATCAATGAAATAAGGCCAGTTGTAACAACTCTGGAGGAGTTACATACGATCATTCTAAGTGACATATGTCAGAAAGAAAAAGACACATATCATAAGATGTCACTTAAAGGTGGAATCAAAAATGGCTACACATGAAATAAATTACAAAACAGAAACATAGTCAAATATGTAGAAAATAGACATAAGGCTGCTAAATGGGAAAGGTGGGGAATGGTGAGGTATTATCCAGGAGGTTGAAATTAGCAAAGATACCATTCCAAGTACCAAATTGAATAACTGACAAGGCCTACACGGTACCTCAAAGAACTGCACTCAGCCCACTCAAGTCACTGGAAAATAATACATATGACTGGTAAGCATCTGAAAAAGAATTTATTGTTGTCTCACAGTACATGAATCAAGTGGATGTACAGCAGCAAAAAACAGAGCTTTGAAAATCAGCTGTAACCAATATAAAAATAAATTTAAAACTATTTATAAAAACAGTGAGACAGACAAAAATTCTTACAACTTTTGTTGAAGGGCTACGATGTAACATGGATTGAACACATGTAGACCCACAGCAGGATGATTATATAAGGCTGGAAGCTATGCACGCTAAGAGATGTTAGAGAGGCTGGGTGAGGAAATGCAGACCTTTTAAAGTAATACTGCCTGGTACCCATTCCATGGGTCCCAAATCTGCAGGTTCAAGGGAATCTTCTGACAGCGAAAACATGCCTGGGAAACCGAGATGAATGTACACCGTGTGCTCAGGAAAGGTGTCTAAAATGCACCTCATTTTTGATCTCCTGGTGCTGGGGTTCGCCATTCCAGCCACATTACTAACAATCTCCCCACTTGGAGAATCAGCACCTTTAACCTCCTGTTTCACACAGTTTGCAATTTGTGCAGAGGATAAATGGGAAGCGGGGGAACCAATGAGAGATTAGCTGTAGGACT
Source organism: Hyperoodon ampullatus (assembly GCF_949752795.1). Lineage (NCBI taxonomy): Eukaryota > Metazoa > Chordata > Mammalia > Artiodactyla > Ziphiidae > Hyperoodon > Hyperoodon ampullatus. The sequence continues at coordinate 1,528,952 of NW_027640666.1, read as the reverse complement.
TTTGACAGGCACATGTCACTCTAATTTCCCATTAGGAAGAAGAATTAACCAAAGGCTCAGCCTGCCTCCCCAGAACCAGAATAGGGCCAGAAGTAATCCAAATGTTTGGCGGCCAGCTCACAAAAAAAGCGAGTTGCGAAATGGAGCTCAGGAGCAGACAATTCAAAGACCTGCAAAGATATAAATGATAACCAACGTCCAAAAATATATTCAGGTAAGGTAACGAAGAGGATCTGAATGAGAGGCAGAATTGCAGGAAACAGATTTCAAAAGGTAGATTGTACTCACATTTAAAGCATATGAAAAGCAGCAGAATTTCTAAAATGATGCGGTTGGGCAAAAGGGTGTATGCGTTTTTTTCGTGAATATCTTCAGGAAAAAAACACATGCAGAGTTTTTGTCCAACCAAGCAAGAGGGAAATGCAAATCCGCACAACAAAGAAGTCTCAATTTCCACTGCTCAGAAAGGCCATCCAAAAAATGTGTACAAACCAGAAATGCAGGAGAGGCCATGGAAAACAGGGAGCCTAGTCACGCTGATGGGTGGGGTATAAATATCCAAGAGCCACTCTGAAGATGTGTATGCTGCTTTTAAAACATCTAAAATACAAAGCCCCGGAGCAAGGGGACTTCAACTCATGGACATATAACTTGGGAAGACTAAATGTCAATAAGACACAGGCACCCCAAAGTTTAGGGCTGCTCTGCATACAAGAACCTCAACTTTGGTACACCTAAAATATCCCAGGAAAAAGAGAAATGCATAAAGAACTTGTGGTAATTTTGTACAACGGAATATCACTCAGACGTGAAGTCAATGTATATAAGGCCAGTAGCAGCATAATGAGTGGATTTACGTATGATGATTTTAAGGGAAATTAGTCACACAGAAAAAGAATCTTATCATAAGATATGACTTATAGAGGGAATGTCAATATCACAACACATGAACTGAATTAGGAAAGAGAACAGAGTCTCACATTTAGCAAAAATCTCTTATGCCTGCTTCAGGGGAAAGGAGAGGTGGGGTGATGCATAAAACCAGAGTTTGATATTAGCACAGGTACCATTCCATAAACCAAATACAGAATAGACAAGACCTACACCTTCCTCAGTGAACGGGACTCAACACCCCTATGCCCCACAGAGGAATATATCTGACTACTAAGAATCTTAAAACCTATGTATTGATATGTCTCCGTAAGGGAATCAATTGTGTCTAGACTGGCATAAACACGTCAGTGAAAATCAGCTCAACCCCATTATAAAAATGAATTTCAAAAAACCCCCAAAAAACAGCGAAATTCTTACACAATTCCTTCAGGGGTTCTGATGAAACCTGGAATGACCCTATCTGCAAAGGCAGCTGGATGAGACATAAGGCTGGACACTTGGGACTGAGAGGACTGGTGAGATTGGGAGAGAAAATGCAGACCTTTTAAAGTAGTAATGCATGCCACCATTCCATGTGTCCCAAATCTCCAGGTAGAAGGGAATATCACTACAATTATAACATGTATGGGAAACCTAGAAAATGGACACCCTGTGATGGCGAAAGGTTTCTAAAACTCTGCAAATTTTTCCTCTCCTTGTGCTCCACTTTGACATTCCAACTGCTTTACTATCAATCTCCCAACTTAGGAGAGTCAGCCCCTATAACCTCCTGGTTCGCACAGTTTGCTAATTGTGCAGAGGATGAAAGGGAAGAGGGAGAACCAATCAGAGAGTAGATGTAGGCATTTGGACGGGCACATGTCACTCTAATTTCCCGGCAGGAAGAAGAATTAACCAAAGCCTCAGCCACCCACAGGGAACCAATATAGCCACCCCAGGAACCAGTATAGGTCTTGAAGCAAAATTGTGGATTTGCGGCCAGCTCACAAAGATGGGATTTGAAAATTGGAGCTCAGGGGCACAGCAATTCACAAACCTGCAGACTTATAAAGGACTACTCTCTTCCAAAAATCTGTTGAGGGAAGGAAATGAAGCGGCCTTGAAAATGAGGCAGAATTGCACAAAACATATTTCAAGAGGTAAATTGGAATCGCCTTTAAAGCACAGGAAAAGCATCCCAACTTGGACAGAGATGCACTTGGCCAAAAAGGGCGTATGCCTTTTCTCCTGAATATATTCAGAAGAAAACGCATACGCCCTTTTTGGCCAATCAAGCAAGCACGCAATACAAATCCACACTACAAAGAATTGTCACTTACCACCGGTCAAAAGGGACATCCGAATATCTGTAAAAACCAGAAAGGCAAGAGAGAGATGGCAAGGGCATGAAGCAATGTGATCCCAATGGTCATGGAGGATTGTGATGACAAGCGCATGGAGAATTGTGATGACAAGATTATGTACCATTTTGTTGACAAAGGCAAGGAGCATTATGATGACAAGGTTCATGGAGCACTGTGATGACAAGCATCACGGAGCATTGTGATTACAGGGGTCATGGAGCATTGGGATGACAAGCGCATGGATCATTGTGATGACAATGGTCATGGAGCATTTTAATGACAAGAGTCCCGGATCATTGTGTTGTCAGGGTTCATGGAGCGTTGTGATGACAGTGGTCATGGAGCATTGTGATGACAGGGGTCATGGCGCATTGGGATGAAAATGTCCATGGAGTACTGTGATGACAGGGGTCATGGAGCATTGTGATGACAAGGTACTGGAGCACTGTGATGAGAAGACCATGGAGCCTTGTGATGACAAGTCTCATGGAGCATTCTGATGAAAAGTGCCATGGAGCATTGTGATTACCGGGGTCTTGGAGCACTGTGATGACAAGGGCATGGGGCATTGGGATGAGAAGGCCATGGAGCGTACTGATGACATGAATCATGGAGCTTTGTGATGACAAGGGCATGGAGCATTGTGATTACAGCGGTCTTGGAGCACTGTGATGAAAAGGGCATGGATCATTGTGATGAAAACGGCATGGAGCCTTGTCATGACAGGGTTCAAGGAGCAAACTGACAACAAGTGTCAGGGAGCATTGTGATGACAAGGGTATTGAGTATTGTGATGACAAAGGTCATGGAGCATTGTGATGAGAAGACCATGGATAATTGTGATGACGAGCGTCATGGGGCGTTGTGATGATAAGTGTTATGGAACATATTGATCACAAGGATTTGGAGCCTTGTGATGACAGAGGTCATGGAGCATTTTGGTTTCATTGTGATGAAAATAGCCTGAAGCATTATGATGATGGGCATGGTGCATTGTGATGACAGGGTTCATGGAGCATTGAGATGAAAAGGGGCATGGAGCATTGCGATTACAGGAGTCTTGGAGCATTGTGATGACAAAGGCATGGAACATCGTGAATGAGAAGGCCATGGAGCATTCTGTTGACATGCGTCATGGAGCTTTGTGATGACAAGTGCATGGAGCATTGTGATTACAGGGGTCTTGGAGCATTGTGATGACCAGGGTCATGGAGCCTTGTGATGACAAGGCTGTGGAACATTGTGATGGCAGGGGTCATGGAGCATTGTTATGACAGGGGTAATGGAGCATTGTGATGACAAGGGCATGGAGCATTGGTCTGAAAAGTTTCATGGATTATTGTGATGAGAGGGGGCAAGGAGCATTGTGATGACAAGGGTATGGAACACTGTGATACATGGGTCATGCAGGATTGTAATGACAAGCGCATGGAGCATTGTGATAAGAATGGCATCGAGCATTGTGATGAAAAGCATCATGGAGCCTGTGATGACAAGGGCATGGAACAATGTGATGCGAGGGTTCATGGAGCATTGTGATGACAATGGCATGCAGCATTGTGATGACAAGGGTCATTGAGCTTTGTGATGACAAAGGTCATGGAGCATTTTGATGACAAGGGTGTGGTGCATTCTGTTGTGAAGGGCAGGGAGCATTGTGATGACAGGGGTTATGGAACATTGTGATGTCAGGGGAATGGAGCATTGTGATGATAAAGGCATGTAGCATTGTTGTGACAAGGGTCATGGAATATTGTGATGACAGGGGTGAGGGAGTATTGTGTTGACTAGTGATGGAACATTGTGATATCAGTGGTGAGAGAGCATTTTGATGAGAAGTGCATGGAGCAGTGTGATGACAAGGTTTATGGAGCATTGTGATGACAAAGATGTGGAGCATTGTGATGACAAGCACATGGCACATTCTGATGCCATGGGTCATGGAGTATTGTGCTAACAAAGGCATTGAGCATTGGGAGGACAAGGGTCACCGAGCATTGTGATGAAATATTCATGGAGCGCTGTGGTGACAAAGGTCACAGAGCCTTGTGATGACGAGGGCATGGACCATTGTGATGACAAAGGTCATGAAGCATTGTGATGACTGGAGTCACGGAGCATTGTGATGACAGGGGTCATAGAGCATTGTGATGAAAGGGCATGGAGCATTGTGATGACAGGGGCATGTTGCATTGGTTTGACAAGTTTCAGGGATTATTGTGATGACAGTGGGCATGGCACATTGTGATGACAAGGGCATGGAGCATTGTGATGAGAAGGTCATGGAGTATTGTGAAGAAGGGTGTCAGGGAGCATTGTGATGAGATATGTCATGGTCCATTGCGATGACAATGGAATGGAGCATTGTGATGCCAAGTGTCATGGAGGATTGTGATGACAAAGGTAATGGAGCATTTTGATGACAAGCGCTTGGGGCATTGTGATGACAAGGGTCATGGCGCATTGTGATAACAAGGGCCATTGAGAATTTTGATGACATGTTCATGAAGCATTGTGATGACAATCACATGGAGCTTGCTGTGACAGGGATCATGGAGCATTGCGATGACAAGGGCATAGAGAATTGTGATGACAAAGCATGTAACACTGTGATGAAAAGCATCATGGAGCACAGTGATGCCAAGAATGTGGAGAATTGTGATGACAGGGGACATGGAGCATTGTGATGACCAGGGCATGGAGTATTGTGATGGAAAGACCGTGGAGCATTGTGATGAGAAGACCATGGATAATTGTGATGATGAGCGTCATGGAGCACTGTAATGACAAGGGGTATGGAACATTGTGATAACAGGGGTCATGGAGCATTGTGATGACAAGTTTCATGGAGCATTCTGATGACAAGCTTGTGGAGTATTTTGATGACAATGACATGGAGCATTTTGATGAAAATGGCATGGGGCATTGTGATGAAAAAGACATGGAGCCTTTTCATGACAGTTTTCAGGGAGCATTCTGACGACAAGTGTCAGGGAGCATTGTGATGACAAAGGTCATAGAGAATTGTGACGACAAGGGCATGGAGTATTGTGATGACAAGCACATGGAGCTTGCTATGACGGGGTCATGGAGCATTGCGATGACAAGTGCATAGAGAATTGTGATGACAAAGCATGTAACACTGTGATGAGAAGTGTCATGGAGCATAGTGATGCCAAGATCGTGGACAATTGTGATGACAGGGGACATGGAGCATTGTGATGACCAGGGCATGGAGCATTGCGATGGCAAGATCGTGGAGCATTGTGATGAGAAGACCATGGATAATTGTGATGACGAGGGTCATGGAGCACTGTAATGACAAGGGGTATAGAGCACTGTGATGACAGTGGTCATGGAGCATTGTGATGACCGGGGACATGGAGCATTGTGATGCCCAAGGCATGGAGCACTGTGATGGCAAGACCGTGGAGCATTGTGATGAGAAGACCATGGATAATTGTGATGAGGAGCGTCATGGAGCACTGTAATGACAAGTGGTATGGAGCCTTGTGATGACAGGGGTCATGGAGCATTGTTATGACAGTGGTCATGGAGCATTGTGATGACAAGTGTCATGGAGCATTTTGATGACAAGGGCGTGGAGCATTGTGATGAGAAGACCATGGACAATTGTGATTACGAGTGTCATGGAGCACTGTAATGACAAGCAGTATGGAGCATTGTGATGACAGGGGTCATGGAGCATTGTAATGACTGGGGACATGGAGCATTGTGATGACCAGAGCATGGAGCATTGTGATGGCAAGACCGTGGAGCACTGTGATGAGAAGACCGTGGATAATTGTGATGACGAACATCATGGAGCACTGTAATGACAAGGGGCATGGAGCATTGTGATGACAGGTGTCATGGAGCATTGTGATGACAGGGGTCATGGATCATTGAGATGACAAGGGTCACGGAGCTTTCTGATGACAAGCTTGTGGAGTATTTTGATGACAATGGCATGAAGCATTGTGATGAAAAGGGCATGGATCATTGTGATGAAAAAGGCATGGAGACTTGTCATGACAGGGTTCAATGAGCATGCTGATGACAAGTGTCAGGGAGCATTGTGATGACAAGTGCATTGAGAATTGTGATGACAAAGGTCATGGAGCATTGTGATGTGAAGTCCATGGATAATTGTGATGACCAACGTCATGGAGCGTTGTGATGACAAGTGTTATGGAACATTGTGATCACAAGGGTTTGGAACATTGTGATGAGAGAGGTCATGGAGCATTTTGATTTCATTGTGATGACAATAGCCTGAAGCATTATGATGATGGGCATGGTTCATTGTGATGACAGGGTTCATGGAGCATTGAGATGAAAAGAGGCATGGATCATTGTAATAACAAGGGTCTTGGAGCATTGTGATGACAAGGGCATGGAGTATTGTGATTAGAAGGTCATGGAGCATTCTGATGACATGCGTCAGGGAACTTTGTGATGACATGGGCATGGAGCATTGTGATTAGAGGGGTCTTGGAGCATTGTGATGACAAGGGCCATGGAGTCTTGTGATGACAAGGCCGTAGAACATTGTGATGGCAGGGGTCATGGAGCATTGTGATGACATGTGTAATGGAGCATTGTGATGACAAGGGCATGGAGCATTGGTCTGAAAAGTTTCATGGATTATTGTGATGAGAGTGAGCATGGAGCATTGTGATGACAAGGGCACGGAACACAGTGATACATGTGTCATGGAGGATTGCAATGACAAGGGCATGGAGAATTGTGATGACAAGCGTCATGGAGCTTTGTGATGACAACGGCATGGAGCAATGTGATGAGAGGTTTCATGGAGGTTTGTGATGACAATGGCATGGAGCATTGTGATTCTAAGGGTCATGGAGCTTTGTGATGACATAGGCCATGGAGCATTTTGATGACAAGGGCGTGGTGCATTGTGATGAGAAGGGCAGGGAGCATTGTGATGACAGGGTCATGGAGCAATTGGATGAAAAGGGTCATGGAACATTTTGATGACAGTGTTTATGGAACATTGTGATGTTAGGGGTCATGGAGCATTGTGATGACAGGGGTTATGGAACATTGTGATGTCAGGGGTCATGGAGCATTGTGATGTCAGGGGTCATGGAGCATTGTGATGATAAGAGCATATAGCATTGTTGTGACAAGGGTCGTGGGACATTGGGATGACAGGGTGGAGGGAGTATTGTGTTGACTAGTAATGGAACATTGTGATATCAGTGGTGAGAGAGCATTTTGATGAGAGGTGCATGGAGCATTGTGATGACAAGGCTGTGGAGCATTTTGATGAGAAACGCAGGGCACATTGTGATGACATGGGTCATGGAACATTGTGCTGACAAACGCATGGAGCATTGTGATGACAAGGTTTATGGAGCATTGTGATGACAACGATGTGGAGCATTGTGATGACAAGCGCATGGCACATTTGATGCCATGTGTCATGGAGTAATGTGCTGACAAAGGCATGGAGCATTGTGATGAGAAGGTCATGGAGTATTGTGAAGAAGGGTGTCAGGGAGCATTGTGATGACATATGTCATGGTCTATTGCAATGACAATGGAATGTAGCATTGTGATGCCAAGTGTCATGGAGGATTGTGATGAAAAAGGTAATGGAGCATTTTGATGACAAGGGCTTGGAGCATTGTGATGACAAGGGTCATGGCACATTGTGATAACAAGGGCCATTGAGAATTTTGATGACATGTTCATGAAGCATTGTGATGACAATCACATGGAGCTTGCTATGACAGGGGTCATGGAGCATTACGATGACAAGTGCATTGAGAATTGTGATGACAAAACATGTAACACTGTGATGAGAAGTATCATGGAGCATAGTGATGCCAAGAACGTGGAGAATTGTGATGACAGGGGACATGGAGTATTGTGATGACCAGGGCATAGAGCATTGTGATGGCAAGACCGTGGAGCGTTGTGATGAGAAGACCATGGATAATTGTGATGACGAGCGTCATGGAGCACTGTCATGACAAGGGGTATGGAGCATTGTGATGACAGGGGTCATGGAGCATTGTGATGACTGAGGACATGGAGCATCGTGATGACCAAGGCATGGAGCATTGTGATGGCAAGACCGTGGAGCATTGTGATGAGAAGACCATGGATAATTGTGATGACGAGCGTCATGGAACAGTGTAATGACAAGGGGTATGGAGCATTTTGATGACAGGGGTCATGGAGCATTCTGAAGACAATGATCATGGAGCATTCTGATGACAAGCTTGTGGAGTATTGTGATGACAATGACATGGAGCGTTGTGATGAAAAGGGCATGGAGCATTCTTATGAAAAAGGCATGGAGCCTTTTCATGACAGTGTTCAAGGAGTATTCTGACGACAAGTGTCAGGGAGCATTGTGATGACAAGTGTATTGAGAATTGTGATGACAAAGGTCATGGAGCATTGTGACGACAAGTGCATGGAGTATTGTCATGACAGTCATCATGGAGTGTTGTGATGACAAGTGTTATGGAACATTGTGATCACAAGGGGTTGGAACATTGTGATGACAGAGGTCATGGACCATTTTGATTTCAAGGAGCATGGAGCATTGTGATGACAAGGGCATGGAGCAATGTGATCCCAAGGTTCATGGAGGATTGTGATGAAAATGGTAATGGAGTATTGTGATGACAAGCTCATGGAGCATTGTGATGACAAGGTCATGTAGGATTTTGATGACACAGGCATGGAGAATTGTGATGATAAGGGTCATGGAGCACTGTGATGATAAGCTTCACGGAGCATTGTGATTACAGGGGTCATGGAGCATTGGGATGACAAGGGCATGGATCATTGTGATGACAAGTGTCATGGAGCATTGGGCTGAAAATGTTCATGGAGCATTGTGATGACAAGGGAATGGAGCATTGTGATGACAAGAGTCCCGGATCATTGTGTTGTCAGGGGTCATGGAGTGTTGTGATGACAGTGGTCATGGAGGATTGTGATGATATGGGTCATGGAGCATTGTGATGAGAAGGTCATGAAGCATTGGGCTGAAAATGTTCATGGAGTATTGTGATGACAGGGGTCAAGGAACATTGTAATGAGAAGGGAATTGAGCACTGTGATGACAAGGTCCTGGAGCATTGTGATGGGAAGTCCATGGAGCCTTGTGATGACAATTCTCATGGAACATTCTGATGAAAAGGGGCATGGAGCATTGTGATTACAGGGGTCTTGGAGCATTGTGATGACAAGGGCATGTAGTAATGTGATGAGAAGGCCATGGAGCATTCTGATGACATGCGTCATGGAGCTTTGTGCTGACAAGGGCATGGAGTATTGTGATGAAAATGGCATGGATCATTGTTATGAAAAAGGCATGGAGCCTTGTCATGACAGGGTTCTAGGAGCATACTGACGACAAGTGTCACGGAGCATTGTGATGACAAGTGTATTGAGCATTGTGATGACAAAGTTCATGGAGCATTGTGATGAGAAGACCATGGATAATTTTGATGATGAGCGTCATGGGGTGTTGTGATGATAAGTTTTATGGAACATTGTGATCACAAGGGTTTGGAGCATTGTGATGACAGAGGTCATGGAGCATTTTGATTTCATTGTGATGACAATAGCCTGAAGCATTATGGTGATGGGCATGGTGCATTGTGATGACAGCGTTCATGGAGCATTGAGATGAAAAGGGGCATGGAGCATTGTGATTACAGGGGTCTTGGAGCATTGTGATGACAAGGGCAAGGAGCATTGTGATGAGAAGGCCATGGAGCATTCTGATGACATGTGTCATTAAGCTTTGTGATGACAAGGGCATGGAGCATTGTGATTACAGGGGTCTTGGAGCATTGTGATGACAAGGGTCATGGAGCCTTGTGCTGACAATGGTGTGGAACATTGTGATGGCAGGGGTCATGGAGCATTGTGATGAAAAGTTCATGGAGTATTGTGGTTACAAAGGTCACAGAGCCTTGTGATGATGTGGGCATGGACCACTGTGATGACAAATGTTATGAAGCATTGTGATGACTGGAGTCACAGAGCATTGTGATGACAGGAGTCATGGAGCATTGTGATGACAAGGGCATGGAGCATTGTGATGACAGGGGCATGGAGCATTGGTCTGACAAGTTTAATAGATTATTGTGATGACAGTGGGCATGGGGCATTGTGATGACAAGGGCATGGGGCATTGTGATGAGAAGGTCATGGAGTATTGTGAAGACAGGTGTCAGGGAGCACTGTGATGACATATGTCATGGTCCATTGCGATGACAATGGCATGGAGCATTGTGATGCCAAATGTAATGGAGGATTGTGATGACAAATATAATGGAGCATTGTGATGACTAGGGCTTGGAGCATTATGATGACAAGGGCCATTGAAAATTTTCATGACAAGTCGTGAAGCATTGTGATGACAAGGTGCTGGATCATTGTGATGAGAAAACCACGGAGCCTTGTGAGACAAGTCTCATGGAGCATACTGATGAAAAGGGGCATGGAGCATTGTGATTAGAGTGTCTTGGAAAATTGTGATGACAAGGGCATGGAGCATTGTGATGAGAAGGCCAAGGAGCAGTCTGATGACATGCGTCATTGAGCTTTGTGATGACAAGGGCATGGAGCATTGTAATTACAGGCGTCTTGGAGCATTGTGATGAAAAAGGCATGGATCATTGTGATGAAAAAGGCATGGAGCCTTGTCATGACAGGGTTCAAGGAGCATACAGAGAACAAGTGTCAGGGAGCATTTTGATGACAAGTGTATTGAGCATTGTGATGACAAAGGTCATGGAGCATTGTGAAGAGAAGACCATAGATAATTGTGATGACGAGCGTCATGGGGCATTGTGATGACAAGTGTTATGGAATATTGTGATCACAAGGGTTTGGAGCAGTGTTATGACAGAGGTCATGGAGCATTTTGATTTCATTGTGATGACAATAGCCTGAAGCATTATGATGATGGGCATGGTGCATTGTGATGACAGGGTTCATGGATCATTGAGATAAAAAGGGACATGGAGCATTGTGATTACAGGTGTCTTGGAGCATTGTGATGAGAAGGGTCATGGAGCCTTGTGATGACAAGGCCATGCAACATCGTGATGGCAGGGGTCATGGAACATTGTTATCACAGGGGTAATTGAGCATTGTGATGGCAAGGGCATGGAGCATTCTGATGACATGCATCATGGAGCTTTGTGATGACAAGGGCATGGAGCACTGTGATTACAGGGGTCTTGGAGCATTGTGATGACAAGGGTCATGGAGCCTTGTGATGACAAGGCCGTGGAACAATGTGATGGAAGGGGTCATGGAGCATTGTTATGACAGGGGTAATGGAGCATTGTGATGACAAGGGCATGGAACATTTGTCTGAAATGTTTCATGGATTATTGTGATGAGAGTGGGCATGGAGCATTGTGATGACAAGGGCACGGAACACAGTGATACATGGGTCATGGAGGATTGTAATGACAAGGGCATGGAGCATTGTGATGAGAAGGGCATCGAGCAGTGTGATGACAAGCACCATGGAGCTTTTTGATGACAATTGCATGGAACAATGTGATGAGAGGTTTCATGGAGTATTGTGATGACAATGGCATGGAGCATTGTGATGCCAAGGGTCATGGAGCTTTGTGATGACAAAGGTCATGGAGCATTTTGATGACAAGGGCGTGGTGCATTGTGATGAGAAGGGCAGGGAACATTGTGATGACATTGTCATGGACCAATTTGATGAAAAGTGTCATGGAACATTTTGATGAGAGGCGTTATGTAACATTGTGATGTCAGGGGTCATGGAGCATTTTGATGAAAAGGGTCATGGAGCATTTTGATGACAGGGGTTATGGAACATTGTGATGTCAGGGATCATCAAACATTGTGAAGATAAGTGCATGTAGCATTGTGATGACAGGAGTCATGGAACATTGTGATGACAGGGTTGAGGGAGTATTGTGATGAACAGTGATGTAACATTGTGATATCAGTGGTGAGAGAGCATTTTGATTTGAAGTGCATGGAGCATTGTGATGACAAGGTTTATGGAACATTGTGATGACAAGATTGTGGAGCACTGTGATGACAAGCGCATGGTGCATTGTGATGACATGGGTCATGGAGCATTGTGCTGAGAAAGGCATAGAGCATTGTGATGACAAGGGTCAAAGAGCATTGTGATGAAAAGTTCATGAAGCATTGTGGTTAAAAAGGTCACAGAAACTGTTGATGACAAGGGCATGGACCATTGTGATGACAAAGGTCATGAAGCCTTGTGATGACTGGAGTCACGGAGCATTGTGATGACAGGTGTCATGGAGCATTGTGATAACAAGGACATGGGGCATTGTGATGACAAGGGCATGGAGCATTGGTCTAATAAGTTTCATGGCTTATTGCGATGACAGTTGGAATGGCGCATTGTGATGACAAGGGCATGGAGCATTGTGATGACCAGGTCATTCATTATTGTGAAGCCAGGTGTCAGGGAGCATTGTGATTACATATGTAATGGCCCATTGTGATGACAATGCCATGGAGCATTGTGATGCCAAGTGTCATGGAGGATTCTGATGACAAAGGTAATGGAGCATTGTGATGACAATGGCTTGGAGCATTGTGATGACAAGGGTCAGGGAGCATTGTGCTGACAAGTTCATGGAAAATTGTGATGACAAGGGACATGGAGCATTCTGATGACAAGCTTGTGGAGTATTTTGATGACAATGGCATGGAGCATTGTGATGAAAAAGGCATGGTGCATTTTGATGAAAAAGGCATGGAGCCTTTTTGTGACAGGGTTCAAGGAGCATTCTGACGACAAGTGTCAGGGAGCATTGTGATGACAAGTGTATCGAGAATTGTGATGACAAAGGTCATGGAGCATTGTGATGAAAAGGGCATGGAGTATTGTGATGACAGGCATCATGGAGCATTGTGATGACAAGTGTTATGGAACATTGTGATCACAAGGGTTTGGAGCATTGTGATGACAGTGGTCATGGATCATTTTGATTTCAAGGAGCATGGAGCATTGTGATGACAAGGGCATGGAGCAATGTTATCCCAAGGTTCATGGAGGATTGTGATGGCAATGGTAATGGAGTATTGTGATGACAAGTGCATAGAACATTGTAATGACAAGGTCATGTAGCATTTTGCTGACAAAGGCATGGAGCATTGTGATGACAGGTGTCATGGAGCACTGTGATGACAAGCGTCACGGAGCATTGTGATTACAGGGGTCATGGAGCATTGGGATGACAAGGGCATGCATCATTGTGATGACAAGTGTCATGGAGCATTGGGCTGAAAATGTTCATGGAGTATTGTGATGACAGGGGTCATGGAGCATTGTGATGACTAGGGAATGGAGCATTGTGATGACAAGAGTCCCGGATCATTGTGTTGTCAGGTGATATTGAGCGTTGTGATGACTGTGGTCATGGAGCATTGTGATGATATTGGTCATGGAGCATTGTGATGAGAAGGTCATGGAGCATTGGGATGAAAATGTTCATGGAGTATTGTGATGACAGGGGTCATGGAGCATTGTGATGATAAGGGAATGGAGCATTTTGATGAAAATGTCCTGGAGCATTGTGATGAGAAGACCATGGAGCCTTGTGATGACAAGTCTCATGGAGCATTCTGATGAAAAGGAGCATGGACCATTGTGATTACAGGGGTCTTGGAGCATTGTGATGACAAGGGTCATGGAGCCTTGTGATGACAAGGCCGTGGAACAATGTGATGGAAGGGGTCATGGAGCATTGTTATGACAGGGGTAATGGAGCATTGTGATGACAAGGGCATGGAACATTTGTCTGAAATGTTTCATGGATTATTGTGATGAGAGTGGGCATGGAGCATTGTGATGACAAGGGCACGGAACACAGTGATACATGGGTCATGGAGGATTGTAATGACAAGGGCATGGAGCATTGTGATGAGAAGGCCATGGAGCATTCTGATGACATGCATCATGGAGCTTTGTGATGACAAGGGCATGGAGCATTGTGATTACAGGGGTCTTGGAGCATTGTGATGAAAATGGCATGGATCATTGTGATGAAAAAGGCATGCAGCCTTGTCATGAAAGGGTTCAGGGAGCATACTGATGGCAAGAGTCAGGGAGCATTGTGATGACATGTGTATTGCGCATTGTGATGACAAATGTCATGGGGCATTGTGATGAGAAGTCCATGGATAATTGTGATGAGTAGCGTCATGGGGTATTGTGATGACAAGTGTTATGGAACATTGTGATCACAAGGGTTTGGAGCATTGTGATGACAGAGGTCATGGAGCATTTTGATTTCATTGTGATAACAAGAGCATGAAGCATTATGATGATGGGCATGGTGCATTGTGATGACAGGGTTCATGGAGCATTGTGATGAAAGGTGGCATGGAGCTTTGGTCTGACAAATTTCATGGATTATTTTGATGACAGTGGGCATGGCACATTGTGATGACAAGGGCATGGAGCATTGTGATGACAAGGTCATGGAGTATTGTGAAGACAGGTGGCAGGGAGCATTGTGATGACATATGTCATGTTCCATTGTGATGACAATAGCACGGAGCATTGTGATGCCAAGTGTCATGGAGGATTGTTGTGACAAAGGTAAAGGAGCATTGTGATGATAAGCGCATGGAGCATTGAGATGACAAGGGCCATTGATAATTTTAATGTCCATGTCGTGAAACATTTTGATGACAAGCGCATGGAGCTTCCTATGACAGGGGTCATGGAGCATTGCGATGACAAGTGCATGGAGTATTGTTATGACAAGAGCATATAACATTGTGATGAGAAGTGCCATGGAGCATTGTGATGACAAGGACATGGAGAATTGTGAGGACAAGGGACATTGAGCTTTGAGATGACCAAGGCATGGAGCATTGTGATGGCAAAGCCGTGGAGCATTGTGATGAGAAGACCTTGGGTAATTGTGATGACGAGCATCATGGAGCACTGTAATGACAAGGGGCATGAAGCATTGTGATGACAGGTGTCAGGGAGCATTGTGATGACAGGGGTCATGAAGCATTGTGATGACAAGGGCATGGAGCATTGTGATGACAAGGGTACGGAACATTGTGATGAAAAGTGCCATTGAGAATTTTGATGATAAAGTCGTGAAGCATTGTGATGACAAACACTTGGAGCTTGCTATGACAGGGGTCATGGAACATTGCAATGACAAGTGCATGGAGAATTGTGATGAAACGAGCATGTAACTTTGTGATGAGAAGTGTCATGTAGCATTGTGATGACAAGTACGTGGAGAATTGTTATGACAAGGGACATGGAGCATTGTGATAACCAGGGAATGGAGCATTGTGATGACAGGGGTCATGGAGCATTATTATGACAAGGGCCATGGTGCATTCTGATATAAGATAGCACTTATGAAGGGAATGTAAACTTGGCTACATATGAACTGAATTAGGAAAGAGAACAGAGTCTCAGATTTAGAAAACACTCTTATGCTTGCTTAAGGGGGAAGGAGAGGTGGGGAGACACACAAAACCAGAGTTTGATATTAACACAGGTACCGTTCCATAATCCAAATACAGAAGAGACAAGCCCGACTACTTCCTCAGTGAATGGGACTCAACACCCCTATTCCCCACAGAGAAATATATCTGACTAGTAAGGATCTTAAAACCTATGTATTGATATGTCTCCATAAGGGAACCAAGTGTGTCTAGAATGACATAAACACGGCAGTGAGAATCAGCTCAAACCCACTATAAAAAGGAATTTAAAAACAAAACAAAGAAACAGTGAAATTCTTACACAATACCTTCAGGGGTTCTGATGAAACTTGGAATGACCCTATCTACAACAACAGCTGGATGTGGCATAAGGCTGTTCACTTGAGACTGAGAGGATTGGTGAGATTGGGTGTGAAAATGCAGACGCTTTAAAGCAATAATGCCTGCCACTGATTCCATGGTTCCCAACTATCCAGGTAGAAGGGAATATCACTACAGTTATAACATGTATGGGAAACCTAGAGAATGGACACTCTCTGATGGTGAAAGGTTTCTAAAACTCTACTAATTTTTTTCTCTCCATGTGCTCCAGCTTGACATTCCAACTGCTTTAATATCAATCTCCCAACTTGGAGAGTCAGCCCCTATAACCTCCTGGTTCGCACAGTTGGCACATTGTGCAGAGGATATAAGGGAAGAGGGAGAACCAATGAGAGAGTAGCTGTAGGCATTTGGACGGCCACATGTCACTCTAATTTCCCGTCACGAAGAAGAATTAACCACACTCTCAGCCTGCCCCACACCCATAACTAGTATAGGTCCTGAAGCAAAATTGTGGGTTTGCGGTCAGCTCACAAAAACACAAGATGAAAAATGGAGCTCAGGGGCACAGCAATTCACTAAGTTGCAGAGTTATACAGGACTACTCTCTTCCAAAAATCTGTTGAGGAAAAGCCATGAGGCGGACTTGAAAATGAGGGAGATTTGCACGAAACAGATTTCCAGAAGTACATTGGAATCGCCTTTAAACACAGGAAAAGCATCACAACTTCGACAATTATGGAATTGTCCATAAAGGGTGCATGCGTTTTCTCCTGAATATATTCAGGAGAAAACGCATACACCCATTTTGTCCAACCAAGCAACCGCACAATGCAAATCTGCACTACAAAGAAGTATCACTTCCCACCAGTCAAAAGGGATATCCGTAAAATGTGTAAAAGCCAGAAAGGCAAGAGGGGCTCTGGAGAACAGGGAGCCTTGTTATGCTGATGGGTGGGATGTAGATTGCCAACAGCCACTCTGGAGGAGTGCATTGTGTTCCCTAAAATAATTAAACAACAGAGCTTCACAACCTAAGGCACTTCCAGTCATGGGAATATACCTTGGGGAAATTGAAAATCAATAAGACACAGCCAACCCAAAATATAGGGCAGCACTGCTTACAAGAACCTCGACTTCGGGACACCTTAAATATCCCAGGAAAGACAAAAATAGTAAAGAAATTGTGGTACATACGTACGATGGAATATCCCTCAGCCATGAAATCAATGTCATAAGGCCAGTAGCAGCATAATGAGTGGATTCATGTAGGATGATTCTAACTGAAATAAGTCACACAGAAAAAGAAACTTATCATAAGATATCACTTATAAAGGTCTTGTAAACATGGCTACACATGAAATGAATTAGGAAAGAGAAGAGTCTCACATTTAGAAAACACTCTTATGCCTGCTCAAGAGGAAAGGAGAGAAGGGGTGATGCATAAAACCAGAGTTTGATATTAGCACAGGTACGGTTGCATAATCCAAATACAGAATAGACAAGACCTACTCTTTCCTCACTGAATGGGGCTCAACAACCCTATTCCCCGCAGAGTAGTATATCTGACTAGTAAGAATCTTAAAACCTATGTATTGATATGTCTCCATAAGGTAACCAAGTGTGTCTAGAACGACATAAACACGGCAGTGAGAATCAGCTCAAACCCACTATAAAAATGAATTTCAAAACAAAACAAATAAACAGTGAAATTCTTACACAATACCTTCAGGGGTTCTGATGAAACTTAGAATGACCCTATCTACAACGACAGCTGGATGTGGCATAAGGCTGTTCACTTGGGACTGAGAGGATTGGTGAGATTGGGTGAGAAAATGCAGACCGTTTTAAGCAATAATACCTGGCACCCATTCCATGGTTCCCAACTCTCCAGGTAGAAGGGAATATCACTACAGTTATAACATGTATGGGAAACCTAGAGAATGGACACCATCTGATGGTGAAATGTTTCTAAAACTCTACTAATTTTTTTCTCTCCTTGTGCACCAGTTTGACATTCCAACTGCTTTAGTATCAATCTCCCAAATTGGAGTGTCAGCACCTTTAACCTCCTGGTTCGCACAGTTGGCACGTTGTGCAGAGGATACAAGGGAAGAGGGAGAAACAATTAGAGAGTAGCTGTAGGCATTTGGATGGCCACATGTCACTCTAAATTCCCGTCACGAAGAAGAATTAACAAACTCTGAGCCAGCCCCCCCAATGGAAACACTATAGGTCCTGAAGCAAAATTGTGGATTGGCAGTCAGCTCACAAAAACGCGAGTTGAAAAATGGAGCTCAGGGGCACAGAAATTCACTAACTTGCAGAGTTATAAAGGACTACTCTCTTCCAAAAATCTGTTGAGAGAAAGCCATGAGGCGGACTTGAAAGTGAGGCAGAAGTGCACGAAACAGATTTCCAGAAGTACATTGGAATCGCCTTTAAACACAGGAAAAGCATCACAACTTCGACAATTATGGAATTGTCCATAAAGGGCGCATGCGTTTTCTCCTGAATATATTCAGGAGAAAACGCATACGAACATTTTGTCCAACCAAGCAACCGCACAATGCAAATCTGCACTACAAAGAAGTATCACTTCCAACCGGTCAAAAGGGACATCCGTAAAATGTGTAAAAACAAGAAAGGCAAGACAGGATCTGGAGAAGAGGGAGCCTTTTTATGCGGATGGGTGGGATGTAAATTGCCAACAGCCACTCTGGAGGAGTGCATTGTGTACCCAAAAAGAAGTAAACAACAGTGCTTCACAACCTAATGCACTTCCAGTCACGGGAATATACCTTGGGAAAATTGAAAATCAATAAGACACAGCCACCCCAAAATTTATGGCAGCACTGCTTACAAGAACCTCGACTTCGGGACACCTTATATATCCCAGGAAAGACAAAAATGGTAAAGAAATTGTGGTACATACGTATGATGGAATATCCCTCAACCATGAAGTCAATGTCATAAGGCCAGTAGCAGCATAATGACGGGATTCATGTACGATGATTCTAACTGAAAAAATCACACAGAAAAAGAAACTTATCATAAGATATCACTTATGAAGGGTATATAAACATGGCTACACATGGAATGAATTAGGAAAGGGAACAGAGTCTCATATTTAGAAAACACTCTTATGCATGCTTAAGGGGAAAGCAGAGGTGGGATGATGAATAAAACCAGAGTTTGATATTAGCACAGGTACGGTTCCATAATCCAAATACAGAATACACAAGACCTACTATTTCCTCTGAGAACGGGACTCAAAACCCCATATTTCCCGCAGAGGAATATATCTTACTAGTAAGAATCTTAAAACCTATGTATTGATATGTCTCTGTAAGGGAATCAAGTGTGTCTAGACTGGCATAAACATGGCAGCGAGAATCAGCTCAAACCCACTAGAAAAGGAAATTCAAAAACAAAACAAAAAACAGGGAAATTCTTTACAATTCCTTCAGGGTCTCTGATGAAACCTGGAATGACCCTATCAACAACGACAGCTGGATGTGGCATAAGGCTGGACACTTGGGACTGAGAGGATTGGTGAGATTGGGTGAACAAATGAAGACACTTTAAAACAATAATATGTGGCACCCATTCCATGGGTCCCAACTCTCCAGGTTGAAGGAACTATTACTACAGCTATAACATGTACGGGAAACCTAGAGAACGGAAAAACTGTGTATACAAAAGGTTTCTAAAACTCAAAGAATAGTCCCTCTCCTTGTGCTCCAGTTTGATTTTCCATCAGCTTTACTATCAATCTTCCAACTTGGAGAGACAGCCCCTTTAACCTCCTGGTTCGCACAGGTTTCCAATTTGGCAGAGGATGAAAGGGAAGAGGGAGAACCAATGAGAGAGTAGCTGTTAGGCATTTGGACGGACACATTTCACTCTAATTTCCTGGCAGGAAGAAGAATTTACCAAATTCTCAGCCACACCCCGGGAAACAGTATAGGTCCTGAACCAAAATTTTGGACTTGCGGTCAGCTCACAAAAAACGAGTTGAAAAATGGAGCTCAGGGGCACAGCAATTCACAAACTGGCCGAGTAATAAAGAACAACTATCGTCCAAAAATCTGTTGAGGGAAGGCAACGAGGCGGACTTGAAAGCGAGGCAGAATAGCAGGAAACAGATTCAAAGAGGTACGTTGGAATCACGTTTAAATCACAGGAAGAGGGGCACAACTTCGACAAAGATGCACTTGGCCAAAAAGGGCGTATGCGTTTTCTCCTGAATATATTCAGGAGAAAACGCATACGCACATTTTGGCCAAGCAAGCAAGCGGGCAATGCAAATCTGCACTACAGAGAAGTAGCACTTCCCACCGGTCAAAAGGGACATCCACAAAATGTGTAAAAACCAGAAAGGCAAGACAGGTCCTGGAGAACAGGGAGCCTTGTTATGCTGATGGGCGGGATGTAAATTGCCAACTGCCTCTCTGGAGGAGTGCATTGTGTTCCCTAAAACAAGTAAACAACAGATCTACAGAGCCAAGGGCACTTCCAGTCTAGGGAATATACCTTGGGAAAACTGAAACTCAATAAGACAGAGCCAGCCCAAAATTTAGAGCTGCACTGATTAAAGGAACCTCAACTTGGATACACCTTAAATATCCCAGGAAATATAAAAATGGTTCAAAAAATTGTTGTCCTTATGTACGATGGAATATCCCTCAGCCATTAAATAAATGTTATAATACCATTAGCAGCAAAATGAGTGGATTCAGGTACGATGATTCTACGTGAAATAAGTCACACAAAAAAAGAAACTTATCATAAGATATCACTCATGAAGATCCTGTAAACATGGCTACACTTGAACTGATTTAGGAAAAAGAACAGAGTCTCACATTTAGAAAACTCTCTTTTGCCTGCTTAAGGGGGAAGGAGAGGTGGGGTGATGCATAAAACCAGAGTTTGCTATAAGCACAGGTACCGTTCCAAAAACCAACTATGGAATAGACAAGACCTACACCTTCCTCAGTGAAAGGGACTCAAAACCCCATATTTCCCGCAGAGGAATATATCTGACTAGTAAGAATCTTAAAACCTATGGATTGATATATCTCCATAAGGGAATCAAGTGTCTCTAGACTGGCATAAACATGGCAGCGAGAATCAGCTCAAACCCACTATAAAAAGGAATTTCAAAAACAAAACAAAATAACTGGGAAATTCTTTACAATTCCTTCAGGGTCTCTGATGAAACCTGGAATGACCCTATCTACAATGACAGCTGGATGTGGCATAAGGAGGGACACTTGGGACTGAGACGATTGGTGAGATTGGGTGAGAAAATGCAGACCCTTTAAAGCAATAATGCATGGCACCCATTCCATGGGTCCCAACTCTCCAGGTTGAAGGGAATATTACTACATTTATAACATGTACGGGAAACCTAGAGAACGGACACACTGTGAATACGAAAGGTTTCTAAAACTCAACGAATAGTCCCTCTCCTGGTGCTCCGGTTTGACTTTCCATCTGCTTTACTATCAATCTCCCAACTTGGAGAGACAGCCCCTTTAACCTCCTGGTTCGCACAGGTTGCCAATTTGGCAGAGGATGAAAGGGAAGAGGGAGAACCAATGAGAGAGTAGCTGTTAGGCATTTGGACGGGCACATATCACTCTAACTTCCCGGCAGGAAGAAGAATTACCCAAAGACTCAGCCCCTCACCGGGAACCAGCAGAGGTCCTGAACCAAAATTTTGGACTTGCGGTCAGCTCACAAAAAACGAGTTGAAAAATGGAGCTCCGGGGCATAGCAATTCACAAACTGGCTGAGTAATAAAGGACAACTATCGTCCAAAAATCTGTTGAGGGAAGCCAACGAGGCGGACTTCAAAGCGAGGCAGAATAGCAGGAAAGACATTTCAAGAGGTACGTTGGAATCGCCTTTAAAGCACAGGAAGAGGGGCACTACTTTGACAGTGATGCACTTGGCCAAAAAGGGCGTATGCGTTTTCTCCTGAATATATTCAGGAGAAAACGCATACGCCCTTTTTGGCCAAGCAAGCAAGCGGGCAATGCAAATCTGCACTACAGAGAAGTATCACTTCCCACCGGTCAAAAGGGACATCCACAAAATGTGTAAAAACCAGAAAGGCAAGACAGGCCCTGGAGAACAGGGAGCCTTGTTATGCTGATGGGTGGGATGTAAATTGACAACTGCTTCTCTGGAGGAGTGCATTGTGTTCCCTAAAACAAGTAAACAACAGATCTACAGAGCCAAGGGCACTTCCAGTCTAGGTAATATACCTTGGGAAAACTTAAACTCAATAGACAGAGCAAGCCCAAAATTTAGGGCTGCACTGCTTACAAAGACCTCAACTTGGGTACACCTTAAATATCCCAGGAAATATAAAAATGGTTCAAAAAATTGTGGTACTTACGTATGATGGAATATCCGTCAGCCATGAAATCAATGTCATAAGACCAGTATCAGCAAAATGGGTAGATTCAGGTACGATGATTCTAAGTGAAATAAGTCACAGCAAAAAAGAAACTTATCATAAGATATCACTTATGAAGATCCTGTAAACATGGCTACACTTGAACTGAGTTAGGAAAGAGAACAGTGTCTCACATTTAGAAAACACTCTTATGCCTGCTTAAGGGGGAAGGAGAGGTGGGGTGATGTATAAAACCAGAGTTTGATATAAGCACAGGTACCGTTCCAAAAACCAACTATGGAATAGACAAAACCTACACCTTCCTCAGTGAAAGGGACTCAAAACCCCATATTTCCCGGAGAGGAATATATCTGACTAGTAAGAATCTTAAAACCTATGTATTGATATGTCTCCGTAAGGGAATCAAGTGTGTCTAGACTGGCAAAAACATGGCAGCGAGAATCAGCTCAAACCCACTATAAAAAGGAATTTCAAAAACAAAACAAAAAAATGGGAAATTCTTTACAATTCCTTCAGGGTCTCTGATGAATCCTGGAATGACCCTATCTACAATGCAAGCTGGATATGGCATAAGGCTGGACACTTGGGACTGAGAGGATTGGTGAGATTTGGTGAGCACATGCAGACCCTTTAAAGCAATAATGCATGGCACCCATTCCATGGGTCCCAACTCTCCAGGTTGAAGGGAATATTACTACAGTTATAACATGTACCGGAAACCTAGAGAATGGACACACTGTGAATACGAAAGGTTTCTAAAACTCAACGAATAGTCCCTCTCCTGGTGCTTCGGTTTGACTTTCCATCTGCTTTACTATCAACCTCCCAAAATGGAGAGACAGCCCCTTTAACCTCCTGGTTCACACACGTTGCCAATTTGGCAGAGGATGAAAGGGAAGAGGGAGAACCAATGAGAGATTAGCTGTTAGGCATTTGGATGGGCACATATCACTGTAATTTCCCGGCAGGAAGAAGAATTAACCAAAGTCTCAGCCACCAACCGGGAACCAGTATACGTCCTGAACCAAAATTTTGGACTTGCGGTCAGCTCACCAAAACGAGTTGAAAAATGGAGCTCAGGGGCACAGCAATTCACAAACTGGCCGAGTAATAAAGGACAACTATCGTCCAAAAATCTGTTGAGGGAAGGCAACGAGGCGGACTTGAAAGCGAGGCAGAATAGCAGGAAACAGATTTCAAGATGTACGTTGGAATTGCCTTTAAAGCACAGGAAGAGAGGCACAACTTCGACAATGATGCACTTGGCCAAAAAGGGCGTATGCGTTTTCTCCTGAATATATTCAGGAGAAAACGCATACGCCCTTTTTGGCCAAGCAAGCAAGTGGGCAATGCAAATCTGCACTACAAAGAAGTATCACTTCCCACCTGTCAAAAGGGACATCCACAAAATGTGTAAAAACCAGAAAGGCAAGACAGGCCCTGGAGAAGAGGGAGCCTTGTTATGCTGATGGGCGGGATGTAAATTGCCAACTGCCTCTCTGGAGGAGTGCATTGTGTTCCCTAAAACAAGTAAAGAACAGAGCTACAGAGCCAAGGGCACTTCCAGTCTAGGGAATATACATTGGAAAAACTGAAAATCAATAAGACAGAGCCACCCCAAAATTTAGGGCTGCACTGCTTACAAAGACCTCAACTTGAGTACACCTTAAATATCCCAGGAAATATAAAAATGGTTCATAAAATTGTGGTACTTACGTACGATGGAATATCCCTCAGCCATGAAATCAATGTCATAAGACCAGTAGCAGCAAAATGGGTAGATTCAGGTACGATGATTCTATGTGAAATAAGTCACACAGAAAAAGAAACTTATCATAAGATATCACTTAGGAAGATCCTGTAAACATGGCTACACTTGAAGTGAGTTAGGAAAGAGAACAGTGTCTCACATTTAGAAAACACTCTTATGCCTGCTTAAGGGGGAAGGTGAGGTGGGGTGATGCATAAAACCAGAGTTTGATATAAGCACAGGTACCGTTCCAAAAACCAACTATGGAATAGACAAGACCTACACCTTCCATAGTGAAACGGACTCAAAACCCCATATTTCCCGCAGAGGAATATATCTGACTAGTAAGAATCTTAAAACCTATATATTGATATGTCTCCGTAAGGGAATCAAGTGTGTCTAGACTGGCATATACATGGCAGCCAGAATTAGATCAAACCCACTATAAAATGGAATTTCAAAAACAAAACAAAAAAACTGGGAAATTCTTTACAATTCCTTCAGGGTCTCTGATGAAACCTGGAATGACCCTATCTACAACGACAGCTGGATGTGGCATAAGGAGGGACACTTGGGACTGAGAGGATTGGTGAGATTGGGTGAGCAAATGCAGACCCTTTAAAGCAATAATGCATGGCACCCATTCCATTGGTCCCAACTCTCCAGGTTAAAGGGAATATTACTACAGTTATAACATGTACGGGAAACCTAGAGAACCGACACACTGTGAATATGAAAGGTTTCTAAAACTCAACGAATACTCCCTCTCCTGGTGCTCCGGTTTGACTTTCCATCTGCTTTACTATCAATCTCCCAACTTGGAGAGACAGCCCCTTTAACCTCCTGGTTCGCACAGGTTTCCAATTTGGCAGTGGATGAAAGGGAAGAGGGAGAACCAATGAGAGAGTAGCTGTTAGGCATTTGGACGGGCACATATCACTCTAACTTCCCGGCAGGAAGAAGAATTAACCAAAGTCTCAGCCCCCCACCGGGAACCAGCATAGGTCCTGAACCAAAATTTTGGACTTGCGGTCAGCTCACCAAAAACGAGTTGAAAAATGGAGCTCAGGGGCACAGCAATTAACAAACTGGCCGAGTAATAAAGGACAACTATCGTCCAAAAATATGTTGAGGGAAGGCAACGAGGCAGACTTGAAAGCGAGGCAGAATAGCAGGAAACAGATTTCAAGAGGTACGTTGGAATCGCCTTTAAAGCACAGGAAGAAGGGCACAACTTCGACAATGATGCACTTGGCCAAAAAGGGCGTATGCGTTTTCTCCTGAATATATTCAGGAGAAAACGCATACGCCCTTTTTGGCCAAGCAAGCAAGTGGGCAATGCAAATCTGCACTACACAGAAGTATCACTTCCCACCGGTCGAAAGTGACATCCACAAAATGTGTAAAAACCAGAAAGGCAAGACAGGCCCTGGAGAACAGGGAGCCTTGTTATGCTGATGGACGGGATGTAAATTGCCAACTGTCTCTCCGGAGGAGTTCATTGTGTTCCCTAAAACAAGTAAACAACAGAGCTACAGAGCCAAGGGAACTTCCAGTCTAGGGAATATACCTTGGGAAAACTGAAAATCAATAAGACAGAGCCACCCCAAAATTTAGGGCTGCACTGCTTACAAGGACCTCAACTTGGGTACACCTTAAATATCCCAGGAAATATAAAAATGGTTCAAAATATTGTGGTACTTACGTATGATGGAATATCCCTCAGCCATGAAATCAATGTC
Source organism: Hyperoodon ampullatus (assembly GCF_949752795.1). Taxonomy (NCBI): domain Eukaryota; kingdom Metazoa; phylum Chordata; class Mammalia; order Artiodactyla; family Ziphiidae; genus Hyperoodon; species Hyperoodon ampullatus. The sequence goes on along the minus strand of NW_027640666.1, from coordinate 1,502,957 downwards.
ATAAGACCAGTAGCAGCAAAATGGGTGGATTCAGGTACGATGATTCTAAGTGAAATAAGTCACACAGAAAAAGAAACTTATCATAAGATATCACTTATGAAGATCCTGTAAATATGGCTACACTTGAACTGAGTTAGGAAAGAGAACAGTGTCTCACATTTAGAAAACACACTTATGCCTGCTTAAGGGGGAAGGAGAGGTGGGGTGATGCATAAAACCAGAGTTTGTTATAAGCACAGGTCCCGTTCCAAAAACCAACTATGGAATAGACAAGACCTACACCTTCCTCAGTGAAAGGGACTCAAAACCCCATATTTCCCGCAGAGGAATATATCTGACTAGTAAGAATCTTAAAACCTATGTATTGATATGTCTCCGTAAGGGAATCAAGTGTGTCTAGACTGGCATAAACATGGCAGCGAGAATCAGCTCAAACCCACTATAAAAAGGAATTTCAAAAACAAAACAAAAAAACTGGGAAATTCTTTACAATTCCTTCAGGGTCTCTGATGAAACCTGGAATGACCCTATCTACAATGACAGCTGGATGTGGCATAAGGAGGGACACTTGGGACTGAGACGAATGGTGAGATTGGGTGAGGAAATGCAGACCCTTTAAAGCACAAACGCCTGGCACCCATTCCATGGGTCCCAACTCTCCAGGTTGAAGGGAGTATTACTACAGCTATAACATGTACGGGAAACCTAGAGAACGGACACACTGTGAATACGAAAGGTTTCTAAAACTCAACGAATAGTCCCTCTCCTGGTGCTCCGGTTTCACTTTCCATCTGCTTTACTATCAACCTCCCAAATTGGAGAGACAGCCCCTTTAACCTCCTGGTTCGCACAGGTTGCCAAATTGGGAGAGGATGAAAGGGAAGAGGGAGAACCAATGAGAGAGTAGCTGTTAGGCGTTTGGACGGGCACATATCACTCTAATTTCGCGGCAAGAAGAAGAATTAACCAAAGTCTCATGCACCCACTGGGAACCAGTATAGGTACTGAACCAAAATTTTGGACTTGCGGTCAGCTCACCAAAAACGAGTTGAAAAATGGATCTCAGGGGCACAGCAATTCACAAACTGGCCGAGTAATAAAGGACAACTATCGTCCAAAAATCTGTTGAGGGAAGGCAACGAGGTGGACTTGAAAGCGAGGCAGAATAGCAGGAAACAGATTTCAAGAGGTACTTTGGAATCGCCTTTAAAGCACAGGAAGAGGGGCACAACTTCGACAATGATGCCCTTGGCCAAAAAGGGCGTATGCGTTTTCTCCTGAATATATACAGGAGAAAACGCTTACGCCCTTTTTGGCCAAGCAAGCAAGCGGGCAATGCAAATCTGCACTACAAAGAAGTATCACTTCCCCCCGGTCAAAAGGGACATCCACAAAATGTGGAAAAACCAGAAAGGAAAGACAGGCCCTGGAGAACAGGGAGCCTTGTTATGCTGATGGGCGGGATGTAAATTGCCAACTGCCTCTCTGGAGGAGTGCATTGTGTTCCCTAAAAGAAGTAAAGAACAGAGCTACAGAGCCAAGGGCACTTCCAGTCTAGGGAATATACCTTGGGAAAACTGAAAATCAATAAGACAGAGCCACCCCAAAATTTAGGGCTGCACTGCTTACAAAGACCTCAACTTGGGTACACCTTAAATATCCCAGGAAATATAAAAATGGTTCAAAAATTCTGGTACTTACGTATGACGGAATATCCCTCAGCCATGAAATCAATGTCATAAACCAGTAGAAGCAAAATGGGTGGATTCAGGTACGATGATTCTAAGTGAAATAAGTCACACAGAAAAAGAAACATATCATAAGATATCACTTATGAAGATCCTGTAAACATGGCTACACTTGAACTGAGTTAGGAAAGAGAACAGTGTCTCACATTTAGAAAACACTCTTATGCCTGCTTAAGGGGGAAGGAGAGGTGGGGTGATGCATAAAACCGGAGTTTGATATAAGCAAAGGTACCGTTCCAAAAACCAACTATGGAATAGACAAGACCTACACCTTCCTCAGTGAAAGGGACTCAAAACCCCATATTTCCCGCAGAGGAATATATCTGACTAGTAAGAATCTTAAAACCTATGTATTGATATGTCTCCGTAAGGGAATCAAGTGTGTCTAGACTGGCATAAACATGGCAGCGAGAATCAGCTCAAACCCACTATAAACAGGAATTTCAAAAACAAAACAAAAATACTGGGAAATTCTTTAAAATTCCTTCAGGGTCTCTGATGAACCCTGGAATGACCATATCTACAATGACAGCTGGATGTGGCATAAGGAGGGACACTTGGGACTGAGAGCATTGGTGAGATTGGGTGAGCAAATGCAGACCCTTTAAAGCACAAATGCCTGGCACCCATTCCATGGGTCCCAACTCTCCAGGTTGAAGGGAATATTACTACAGCTATAACATGTACGGTAAACCTAGATAACGGACACACTGTGAATACAAAAGGTTTCTAAAACTCAACGAATAGTCCCTCTCCTGGTGCTCCGGTTTGACTTTCCATCTGCTTTACTATCAACCTCCCAACTTGGAGAGACAGCCCCTTTAACCTCCTGGTTCGCACAGGTTGCCAAATTGGGAGAGGATGAAAGGGAAGAGGGAGAACCAATGAGAGAGTAGCTGTTAGGCATTTGGACGGGCACATTTCACTCTAACTTCCAAGCAGGAAGAAGAATTAACCAAAGTCTCAGCCCCCCATCGGGAATCAGCATATGTCCTGAACCAAAATTTTGTACTTGCGGTCAGCTCACAAAAAACGAGTTGAAAAATCGAGCTAAGGGGCACAGCAATTCACAAACTGGCCGAGTAATAAAGGACAACTATCGTCCAAAAATCTGTTGAGGGAAGGCAACGAGGTGGACTTGAAAGTGAGGCAGAATAGCAGGAAACAGATTTCAAGAGGTACGTTGGAATCGCCTTTAAAGCACAGGAAGAGGGACACAACTACGAAAATGATCCACTTGGCCAAAAAGGGCGTATGCGTTTTCTCCTGAATATATTCAGGAGAAAACGCCTACGCCCTTTTTGGCCAAGCAAGCAAGCGGGCAATGCAAATCTGCACTACAAAGAAGTATCACTTCCCACCGGTCAAAAGGGATATCCACAAAAAATGGAAAAACCAGAAAGGCAAGACAGGCCCTGGAGAACAGGGAGCCTTTTTATGCTGATGGGCGGGATGTAAATTGCCAACTGCCTCTCTGGAGGAGTGCATTGTGTTCCCTAAAACAAGTAAACAACAGAGCTACAGAGCCAAGGGCACTTCCAGTCTAGGGAATATACCTTGGGAAAACTGAAAATCAATAAGACAGAGCCACCCCAAAATTTAGGGCCGCACTGCTTACAAGGACCTCAACTTGGGCACACCTTAAATATCCCAGGAAATATAAAAATGTTTCAAAAAATTGTGGTACTTACGTACGATGGAATATCCCTCAGCCATGAAATCAATGTCATAAGACCAGTAGCAGCAAAATGGGTGGATTCAGGTACGATGATTCTAAGTGAAATAAGTCACACAGAAAAAGAAACTTATCATAAGATATCACTTATGAAGATCCTGTAAACATGGCTACACTTGAACTGAGTTAGGAAAGAAAACAGTGTCTCACATTTAGAAAACACTCTTATGCCTGCTTAAGGGGGAAGGAGAGGTGGGGTGATGCATAAAACCAGAGTTTGATATAAGCACAGGTACCGTTCCATAAACCAACTATGGAATAGACAAGACCTACACCTTCCTCAGTGAAAGGGACTCAAAACCCCATATTTCCCGCAGAGGAATATATCTGACTAGAAAGAATCTTAAAACCTATGTATTGATATGTCACCATAAGGGAATCAAGTGTGTCTAGACTGGCATAAACATGGCAGCGAGAATCAGCTCAAACCCACTATAAACAGGAATTTCAAAAACAAAACAAAAATACTGGGAAATTCTTTACAATTCCTTCAGGGTCTCTGATGAAACCTGCAATTACGCTATCTACAACGACAGCTGGATGTGGCATATGGCTGGACACTTGGGACTGAGACGATTGGTGAGATTCGGTGAGCAAATGCAGACCCTTTAAAGCAATAATGCAGGGCACCCATTCCATGGGTCCCAACTCTCCAGGTTGAAGGGAATATTACTACAGTTATAACATGTACAGGAAACCTAGAGAACGGACACACTGTGAATACGAAAGGTTTCTAAAACTCAACGAATAGTCCCTCTCCTGGTGCAAGGGTTTGACTTTCCATCTGATTTACTATCAGCCTCCCAAATTGGAGAGACAGCCCCTTTAACCTCCTGGTTCGCACAGGTTGCCAAATTGGGAGAGGATGAAAGGGAAGAGGGAGAACCAATGAGAGAGTAGCTGTTAGGCGTTTGGACGGGCACATATCACTCTAATTTCGCGGCAAGAAGAAGAATTAACCAAAGTCTCATGCACCCACTGGGAACCAGTATAGGTACTGAACCATAATTTTGGACTTGCGGTCAGCTCACCAAAAACGAGTTGAAAAATGGATCTCAGGGGCACAGCAATTCACAAACTGGCCGAGTAATAAAGGACAACTATCGTCCAAAAATCTGTTGAGGGAAGGCAACGAGGTGGACTTGAAAGCGAGGCAGAATAGCAGGAAACAGATTTCAAGAGGTACTTTGGAATCGCCTTTAAAGCACAGGAAGAGGGGCACAACTTCGACAATGATGCCCTTGGCCAAAAACGGCGTATGCGTTTTCTCCTGAATATATTCAGGAGAAAACGCATACGCCCTTTTTGGCCAAGCAAGCAAGTGGGCAATGCAAATCTGCACTACACAGAAGTATCACTTCCCACCGGTCAAAAGGGACATCCACAAAATGTGTAAAAACCAGAAAGGCAAGACAGGCCCTGGAGAACAGGGAGCCTTGTTATGCTGATGGGCGGGATGTAAATTGCCAACTGCCTCTCTGGAGGAGTGCATTCTGTTCCCTAAAACAAGTAAAGAACAGAGCTACAGAGCCAAGGGCACTACCAGTCTAGGGAATATACCTTGGGAAAACTGAAAATCAATAAGACAGAGCCACCCCAAAATTTAGGGCTGCACTGCATACAAGGACCTCAACTTGGATACACCTTAAGTATCCCAGAAAATATAAACATGGTTCAAAAAATTGTGGTACTTACGTATGACGGAATATCCCTAGGCCATGAAATCAATGTCATAAGACCAGTAGCAGCAAAATGGGTGGATTCAGGTACGATGATTCTAAGTGAAATGAGTCACACAGAAAAAGAAACTTATCATAAGATATCACTTATGAAGATCCTGTAAACCTGGCTACACTTGAACTGAGTTAGGAAAGAGAACAGTGTCTCACATTTAGAAAACACTCTTATGCCTGCTTAAGGGGGAAGGAGAGGTGGGGTGATGTATAAAACCAGAGTTTGATATAAGCACAGGTACCGTTCCAAAAACCAACTATGGAATAGACAAAACCTACACCTTCCTCAGTGAAAGGGACTCAAAACCCCATATTTCCCGGAGAGGAATATATCTGACTAGTAAGAATCTTAAAACCTATATATTGATATGTCTCCGTAAGGGAATCAAGTGTGTCTAGACTGGCATATACATGGCAGCCAGAATTAGATCAAACCCACTATAAAATGGAATTTCAAAAACAAAACAAAAAAACTGGGAAATTCTTTAAAATTCCTTCAGGGTCTCTGATGAACCCTGGAATGACCATATCTACAATGACAGCTGGATGTGGCATAAGGAGGAACACTTGGGACTGAGAGGATTGGTGAGATTGGGTGAGCAAATGCAGACCCTTTAAAGCACAAATGCCTGGCACCCATTCCATGGGTCCCAACTCTCCAGGTTGAAGGGAATATTACTACAGCTATAACATGTTCGGGAAACCTAGATAAAGGACACACTGTGAATACGAAAGGTTTCTAAAACTCAACGAATAGTCCCTCTCCTGGTGCTCCGGTTTGACTTTCCATCTGCTTTACTATGAATCTCCCAACTTGGAGAGACAGCCCCTTTAAACTCCTGGTTCGCACAGGTTTCCAATTTGGCAGAGGATGAAAGGGAAGAGGGAGAACCAATGAGAGAGTAGCTGTTAGGCATTTGGACGGGCACATTTCACTCTAACTTCCAAGCAGGAAGAAGAATTAACCAAAGTCTCAGTCCCCCATCGGGAATCAGTATATGTCCTGAACCAAAATTTTGTACTTGCGGTCAGCTCACAAAAAACGAATTGAAAAATGGTGCTAATGGGCACAGCAATTCACAAACTGGCCGAGTAATAAAGGACAACTATCGTCCAAAAATCTGTTGAGGGAAGGCAACGAGGCGGACTTGAAAGTGAGGCAGAATAGCAGGAAACAGATTTCAAGAGGTACGTTGGAATCACCTTTAAAGCACAGGAAGAGGGGCACAACTACGAAAATGATGCACTTGGCCAGAAAGGGCGTATGCGTTTTCTCCTGAATATATTCAGGAGAAAACGCATACGCCCTTTTTGGCCAAGCAAGCAAGCGGGCAATGCAAATCTGCACTACAAAGAAGAATCACTTCCCACCGGTCAAATGGGAAATCCACAAAATGTGTAAAAACCAGAAAGGCAAGACAGGCCCTGGAGAACAAGGAGCCTTGTTATGCTGATGGGCTGGATGTAAATTGCCAACTGCATCTCTAGAGAAGTATATTGTGTTCCCTAAAACAAGTAAAGAACAGAGCTAAAGAGCCAAGGGCACCTCAAGTCTAGGGAATATACCTTGGGAATTCTGAAAATCAATAAGAAAGAGCCACTCCAAAATTTAGGGCTGCATTGCTTACAAGGACCTCAACTTGGGTACACCTTAAATATCCCAGGAAATATAAAAATGGTTCAAAAATTGTGGTACATACGTACGATGGAATATCCCTCAGCCATGAAATCAATGTCATAAACCAGTAGCAGCAAAATGGGTGGGTTCAGGTATGATGATTCTAAGTGAAATAAGTCACAGAGAAAAAGAAACATCATAAGGTATCACTTATGAAGATCCTGTAAACATGGCTACACTTGAACTGAGTTAGGAAAGAGAACAGAGTCTGACATTTAGAAAACACTCTTATGCCTGCTTAAGGGGGAAGGAGAGGAGGGGTGATGCATAAAACCAGAGTTTGATATAAGCACAGGTACCGTTACAAAAACCAACTATGGAATAGACAAGACCTACACCTTCCTCAGTGAAAGGGACTCAAAACACCATATTTCCCACAGAGGAATATATCTGACTAGTAAGAATCTTAAAACCTATGTATTGATATGTCTCCATAAGGGAATCAAGTGTGTCTAGACTGGCATAAACATGGCAGCGAGAATCAGCTCAAACCCACTATAAACAGGAATTTCAAAAATAAAACAAAAATACTGGGAAATTCTTTAAAATTCCTTCAGGGTCTCTGATGAACCCTGGAATGACCACATCTACAATGACAGCTGGATGTGGCATAAGGAGGGACACTTGGGACTGATAGGATTGGTGAGACTGAGTGAGCAAATGAAGACCCTTTAAAGCACAAATGCCTGGCACCCATTCCATGGGTCCCAACTCTCCAGGTTGAAGGGAATATTACTACAGCTATAACATGTACGGGAAACCTAGATAACGGACTCACTGTGAATACGAAAGGTTTCTAAAACTCAACGAATAGTCCCTCTCCTGGTGCTCCGGTTTGACTTTCCATCTGCTTTACTATCAACCTCCCAACTTGGAGAGACAGCCCCTTTAACCTCCTGGTTCGCAAAGGTTGCCAAATAGGGAGAGGATGAAAGGGAAGAGGGAGAACCAATGAGAGAGTAGCTGTTAGGCATTTGGACGGGCACATATCACACTAATTTCGCGGCAAGAAGAAGAATTAACCAAAGTCTCATGCACCCACTGGGAACCAGTATAGGTCCTGAACCAAAATTTTGGACTTGCGGTCAGCTCACCAAAAACGAGTTTAAAAATGGAGCTCAGGGGCACAGCAATTCACAAACTGGCCGAGTAATAAAGGACAACTATCGGCCAAAAATCTGTTGAGGGAAGACAACGAGGTGGACTTGAAAGCGAGGCAGAATAGCAGGAAACAGATTTCAAGAGGTACGTTGGAATCGCCTTTAAAGCACAGGAAGAGGGGCACAACTTCGACAATGATGCCCTTGGCCAAAAAGGGCGTATGCGTTTTCTCCTGAATATATTCAGGAGAAAACGCATACGCCCTTTTTGGCCAAGCAAGCAAGCGAGCAATGCAAATCTGCACTACAAAGAAGTATCACTTCCCACCGGTCAAAAGGGACATCCACAAAATGTGTAAAAACCAGAAAGGCAAGACAGGCCCTGGAGAACAGGGAGACTTTTTATGCTGATGGGCGGGATGTAAATTGCCAACTGCCTCTCTGGAGGAGTGCATTGTGTTCCCTAAAACAAGTAAACAACAGAGCTACAGAGCCAAGGGCACTTCCAGTCTAGGGAATATACCTTGGGAAAACTGACAATCAATAAGAGAGAGCCACCCCAAAATTTAGGGCTGCACTGCTTACAAGGACCTCAACTTGGGTACACCCTAAATATCCCAGGAAATATAAAAATGGTTCAAAAAATTGTGGTACTTACGTACCATGGAATATCCTTCAGCCCTGAAATCAATGTCATAAGACCAGTAGCAGCAAAATGGGTGGATTCAGGTACGATGATTCTAAGTGAAATAAGTCACACAGAAAAAGAAACTTATCATAAGATATCACTTATGAAGATCCTGTAAACATGGCTACACTTGAACTGAGTTAGGAAAGAGAACAGTGTCTCACATTTAGAAAACACTCTTATGCCTGCTTAAGGGGGAAGGAGAGGTGGGGTGATGCATAAAACCGGAGTTTGATATAAGCAAAGGTACCGTTCCAAAAACCAACTATGGAATAGACAAGACCTACACCTTCCTCAGTGAAAGGGACTCAAAACCCCATATTTCCGGCAGAGGAATATATCTGACTAGAAAGAATCTTAAAACCTATGTATTGATATGTCTCCGTAAGGGAATCAAGTTTGTCTAGACTGGCATAAACATGGCAGCGAGAATCAGCTCAAACCCACTATAAAAAGGAATTTCAAAAACAAAACAAAAAAACTGGGAAATTCTTTACAATTCCTTCAGGGTCTCTGATGAAACCTGGAATGACCCTATCTACAACGACAGCTGGATATGGCATAAGGCTGTACACCTGGGACTGAGACGATTGGTGAGATTGGGTGAGCAAATGCAGACCCTTTAAAGCAATAATGCATGGCACCCATTCCATGGGTCCCAACTCTCCAGGTTGAAGGGAATATTACTACAGTTATAACATGTACGGGAAACCTAGAGAATGGACACACTGTGAATACGAAAGGTTTCTAAAACTCAACGAATAGTCCCTCTCCTGGTGCTCCGGTTTGACTTTCCATCTGCTTTACTATCAATCTCCCAACTTGGAGAGACAGCCCCTTTAACCTCCTGGTTCGCACAGGTTGCCAATTTGGCAGAGGATGAAAGGGAAGAGGGAGAACAAATGAGAGAGTAGCTGTTAGGCATTTGGATGGGCACATATCACTCTAACTTCCCGGCAGGAAGAAGAATTAACCAAAGTCTCAGCCCCCCATCGGGAACGAGCATAGGTCCTGAACAAAAATTTTGGACTTGCGGTCAGCTCACAAAAAACGAGTTGAAAAATGGAGCTAAGGGGCACAGCAATTCACAAACTGGCCGAGTAATAAAGGACAACTATCGTCCAAAAATCTGTTGAGGGAAGGCAACGAGGTGGACTTGAAATCGAGGCAGAATAGCAGGAAACAGATTTCAAGAGGTACGTTGGAATCGCCTTTAAAGCACAGGAAGAGGGGCACAACTTCGACAATGATGCACTTGGCCAAAAAGGGCGTATGCGTTTTCTCCTGAATATATTCAGGAGAAAACGCATACGCCCTTTTTGGCCAAGCAAGCAAGCGGGCAATGCAAATCTGCACTACAAAGAAGTATCACTTCCCACCGGTCAAAAGGGACATCCACAAAATGTGTAAAAACCAAAAAGGCAAGACAGGCCCTGGAGAACAGGGAGCCTTGTTATGCTGATGGGCGGGATGTAAATTGCCAACTGCCTCTCTGGAGGGGTGCATTGTGTTCCCTAAAACAAGTAAACAACAGAGCTAAAGAGCCAAGGGCACTTCCAGTCTAGGGAATATACCTTGGGAAAACTGACAATCAATAAGACAGAGCCACCCCAAAATTTAGGGCTGCACTGCTTACAAGGACCTCAACTTGGGTACACCTTAAATATCCCAGGAAATATAAAAATGGTTCAAAAAATTGTGGTACTTACGTACGATGGAATATCTCTCAGCCATGAAATCAATGTCATAAGACCAGTAGCAGCCAAATGCGTGGATTCAGATACGTTGATTCTAAGTGAAATAAGTCACACAAAAAAGAAACTTATCATAAGATATCAATTATGAAGATCTTGTAAACATGGCTACACTTGAACTGAGTTAGGAAAGAGAACAGTGTCTCACATTTAGAAAACACTCTTATGCCTGCTTAAGGGGGAAGGAGAGGTGGGGTGATGCATAAAACCAGAGTTTGATATAAGCACAGGTACCGTTCCAAAAACCAACTATGGAATAGACAAGACCTACACCTTCCTCAGTGAAAGGGACTCAAAACCCCATATTTCCCGCAGAGGAATATATCTGACTAGAAAGAATCTTAAAACCTATGTATTGATATGTCTCCGTAAGGGAATCAAGTGTGTCTAGACTGGCATAAACATGGCAGAGAGAATCAGCTCAAACCCACTATAAACAGGAATTTCAAAAACAAAACAAAAAAACTGGGAAATTCTTTACAATTCTCTCAGGGTCTCTGATGAAACCTGGAATGACCCTATCTACAACGACAGCTGGATGTGGCATATGGCTGGACACTTGGGACGGAGACGATTTGTGAGATTGGGTGAGCAAATGCAGACTCTTTAAAGCAATAATGCATGGCACCCATTCCATGGGTCCCAACTCTCCAGGTTGAAGGGAATATTACTACAGTTATAACATGTACGGGAAACCTAGAGAACGGACACACTGTGAATACGAAAGGTTTCTAAAACTCAACGAATAGTCCCTCTCTTGGTGCTCCGGTTTGACTTTCCATCTGCTTTACTATCAAACTCCCAACTTGGAAAGACAGCCCCTTTAACCTCCTGGTTCGCACAGGTTGCCAAATTGGGAGAGGATGAAAGGGAAGAGGGAGAACCAATGAGAGAGTAGCTGTTAGGCATTTGGACGGGCACATATCACACTAATTTCCCGGCAAGAAGAAGAATTAACCAAAGTCTCAGCCACCCACTGGGAACCAGTGTACGTCCTGAACCACAATTTTTGACTTGCGGTCAGCTCACCAAAAACGAGTTGATAAATGGAGCTCAGGGGCACAGCAATTCACAAACTGGCCGAGTAATAAAGACAACTATCATCCAAAAATCTGTTGAGGGAAGGCAGCGAGGCGGACTTGAAATCGAGGCAGAACAGCAGGAAACATATTTCAAGAGGTACGTTGGAATCGCCTTTAAAGCACAGGAAGAGGGGCACAACTTCGACAATGATGCACTTGGCCAAAAAGGGCGTATGCGTTTTCTCCTGAATATATTCAGGAGAAAACGCATACGCCCTTTTTGACCAAGCATGCAAGCGGGCAATGCAAATCTGCACTACAAAGAAGTATCACTTCACACCGGTCAAAAGGGACATCCACAAAATGTGTAAAAACCAGAAAGGCAAGACAGGCCCTGGAGAACAGGGAGCCTTGTTATGCTGATGGACGGGATGTAAATTGCCAACTGCCTCTCTGGAGGAGTGCATTGTGTTCCCTAAAACAAGTAAAGAACAGAGCTACAGAGCCAAGGGCACTTCCAGTCTAGGGAATATACCTTGGGAAAACTGAAACTCAATAAGTCAGAGCCACACCAAAATTTAGGGCTGCACTGCTTACAAGGACCTCAACTTGGTTACACTTTAAATATCCCAGGAAATATAAAAATGGTTCAAAAAATTGTGGTACTTACGTACGATGGAATATCCCTCAGCCATGAAATCAATGTCATAAGACCAGTAGCAGCAAAAAGGGTGGATTCAGGTACGATTATTCTAACTGAAATAAGTCACAGAAGAAAAGAAACTTACCATAAGATATCACTTATGAAGATCCTGTAAACATGGCTACACTTGAACTGTGTTAGGAAAGAGAACAGTGTCTCACATTTAGAAAACACACTTATGCCTGCTTAATGGGGACGGAGAGGTGGGGTGATGCATAAAACCAGAGTTTGATATAAGCACAGGTACCGTTCCAAAAACCAACTATGGAATAGACAAGACCTACACCTTCCTCAGTGAAAGGGACTCAAGACCCCATATTTCCCGCAGAGGAATATATCTGACTAGTAAGAATCTTAAAACCTATGTATTGATATGTCTCCGTAAGGGAATCAAGTGTGTCTAGACTGGCATATACATGGCAGATAGAATCAGCTCAAACCCACTACAAAAAGGAATTTCAAAAACAAAACAAAAAAACTGGCAAATTCTTTACAATTACTTCAGGGTCTCTGATGAATCCTGGAATGACCCTATCTACAACGACAGCTGGATGTGGCATAAGGAGGGACACTTGGGACTGAGACGATTGGTGAGATTGTGTGAGCAAATGCAGACCCTTTAAAGCACAAATGCCTGGCACCCATTCCATGGGTCCCAACTCTCCAGGTTGAAGGGAATATTCCTAAATCTATAACAGGTACGGGAAACCTAGAGAACGGACACACTGTGAATACGAAAGGTTTCTAAAACTCAACGAATAGTCCCTCTCCTGGTGCTCCGGTTTGACTTTCCATCTGCTTTACTATCAATCTCCCAACTTGGAGAGACAGCCCCTTTAACCTCCTCGTTCACACAGGATTCAAATTTGGCAGAGGAAGAAAGGGAAGAGGGAGAACCAATGAGAGAGTAGCTGTTAGGCATTTGGTCGGGAACATATCACTCTAACTTCCCGGCAGGAAGAAGAATTAACCAAAGTCTCAGCCCCCCAACGGGAACAAGCATAGGTCCTGAACCAAAATTTTGGACCTGCGGTCAGCTCACAAAAAACGAGTTGAAAAATGGAGCTCAGGGGCACAGCATTTCACAAACTGGCCGAGTATTAAAGGACAACTATCGTCCAAAAATCTGTTGAGGGAAGGCAACGAGGCAGACTTGAAAGCGAGGCAGAATAGCAGGAAACAGATTTCAAGAGGTACGTTGGAATCGCCTTTAAAGCACAGGAATAGGGACACAACTTCCACAATGATGCACTTGGCCAAAAAGGGCGTATGCGTTTTCTCCTGAATATATTCAGGAGAAAACGCATACGCCGTTTTTGGAAAAGCACGCAAGCGGGCAATGCAAATCTCCACTACAAAGAAGTATCACTTACAACCGGTCAAAAGGGACATCCACAAAATGTGTAAAAACCAGAAAGGCAAGACAGGCCCTGGAGAACAGGGAGCCTTGTTATGCTGATGGGCGGGATGTAAATTGCCAACTGCCTCTCTGGAGGAGTACATTGTGTTCCCTAAAACAAGTAAAGAACAGAGCTACAGAGCCAAGAGCACTTCCAGTCTAGGGAATATACCTTGGGAAAACTGAAAATCAATAAGACAGAGCCACCCCAAAATTTAGGGCTGCACTGCTTACAAGGACCTCAACTTGGGTACACCTTAAATATCCCAGGAAATATAAAATGGTTCAAAAAATTGTGGTACTTACGTACGATGGAATATCCCTCAGCCATGAAATCAATGTCATAAGACCAGTAGCAGCAAAATGGGTGGATTCAGGTACGATGATTCTAAGTGAAATAAGTCACACAGAAAAAGAAACTTATCATAAGATATCACATATGAAGATCCTGTAAACATGGCTACACTTGAACTGAGTTAGGAAAGAGAAGAGTGTCTCACATTTAGAAAACACTCTTATGCCTGCTTAAGGGGGAAGGAGAGGTGGGGTGATGCATAAAACCAGAGTTTGATATAAGCACAGGTACCGTTCCAAAAACCAAGTATGGAATAGACAAGACCTACACCTTCTTCAGTGAAAGGGACTCAAAAACCCATATATCCCGCAGAGGAATATATCTCACTAGTAAGAATCTTAAAACCTATGTATTGATATGTCTCCGTAAGGGAATCAAGTGTGTCTAGACTGGCATAAACATGGCAGCGAGAATCACCTCAAACCCACTATAAAAAGGAATTTCAAAAACAAAACATAAAAACTGGGAAATTCTTTACAATTCCTTCAGGGTCTCTGATGCAACCTGGAATGACCCTATCTACAACGACAGCTGGATGTGGCATAAGGCTGGACACTTGGGACTGAGACGATTGGTGAGATTGGGTGAGCAAATGCAGACCCTTTAAAGCAATAATGCATGGCACCCATTCCATGGGTCCCAACTCTCCAGGTTGAAGGGCATATACTACAGTTATAACATGTACAGGAAACCTAGAGAACGGACACACAGTGAATACGAAAGGTTTCTAAAACTCAACGAATAGTCCCTCTCGTGGTGCTCCGGTTTGACTTTCCATATGCTTTACTATCAATCTCCTAAGTTGTAGAGACCGCCCCTTTAACCTCCTGGATCGCACAGGTTGCCAATTTGGCAGAGGATGAAAGGGAAGAGGGAGAACCAATGAGAGAGTAGCTGTCAGGCATTTGGACGGGCACATATCAGTGTAATTTCCCAGCAGGAAGAAGAATTAACCAAAGTCTCAGCCACCCACTGGGAACCAGTGTAGGTCCTGAACCACAATTTCGGACTGGCGGTCAGCTCACCAAAAACGAGTTGATAAATGGAGCTCAGGGGCACAGCAATTCACAAACTGGCCGAGTAATAAAGACAACTATCGTCCAGAAATCTGTTGAGGGAAGGCAGCGAGGCGGACTTGAAATCGAGGCAGAACAGCAGGAAACATATTTCAAGAGGTACGTTGGAATCGCCTTTAAAGCACAGGAAGAGGGGCACAACTTCGACAATGATGCACTTGGCCAAAAAGGGCGTATGCGTTTTCTCCTGAATATATTCAGGAGAAAACGCATACGCCCTTTTTGACCAAGCATGCAAGCGGGCAATGCAAATCTGCACTACAAAGAAGTATCACTTCCCACCGGTCAAAAGGGACATCCACAAAAATGTGTAAAAACCAGAAAGGCAAGACAGGCCCTGGAGAACAGGGAGCCTTGTTATGCTGATGGGCGGGATGTAAATTGTCAACTGCCTCTCTGGACGAGTACATTGTGTTCCCTAAAACAAGTAAAGAACAGAGCTACAGAGCCAAGGGAACTTCCAGTCTAGGGAATATACCTTGGGAAAAATGAAAATCAATAAGACAGAGCCACCCCAAAATTTAGGGTTGCACTGCTTACAAGGACCTCAACTTGGGTACACCTTAAATATCCAAGGAAATATAAAAATGGTTCAAAAAATTGTGGTACTTACGTACGATGGAATATCCCTCAGCCATGAAATCAATGTCATAAGACCAGTAGCAGCAAAATGGTTGGATTGAGGTACGATGATTCTAAGTGAAATAAGTCACACAGAAAAAGAAACTTATCATAAGATATCACTTATGAATATCCTGTAAACATGGCTACACTTGAACTGAGTTGGGAAAGAGAGCAGTGTCTCACATTTAGAAAACACTCTTATGCCTGCTTAAGGGGGAAGGAGAGGTGGGGTGATGCATAAAACCAGAGTTTGATATAAGCACAGGTACCGTTCCAAAAACCAACTATGGAATAGACAAGACCTACACCTTCCTCAGTGAAAGGGAATCAAAACCCCATATTTCCCGCAGAGGAATATATCTGACTAGTAAGAATCTTAAAACCTATGTATTGATATGTCTCCGTAAGGGAATCAAGTGTGTCTAGACTGGCATAAACATGGCAGCGAGAATCAGCTCAAACCCACTATAAAAAGGAATTTCAAAAACAAAACAAAAAAACTGGGAAATTCTTTACAATTCCTTCAGGGTCTCTGATGAAACCTGGAATGACCCTATCTACAATGACATCTGGATGTGGCATAAGCAGGGACACTTGGGACTGAGAGGATTGGTGAGATTGGGTGAGCAAATGCAGACCCTTTAAAGCACAAATGACTGGCACCCATTCCATGGGTCCCAACTCTCCAGGTTGAAGGGAATATTACTACAGCTATAACATGTACGGGAAACCTAGAGAACGGACACACTGTGAATACCAAAGTTTTCTAAAACTCAACGAATAGTCCCTCTCCTGGTGCTCCGGTTTGACTTTCCATCTGCTTTACTATCAACCTCCCAACTTGGAGAGACAGCCCCTTTAATCTCCTGGTTCGCACAGGTTGCCAATTTGGCAGAGGATGAAAGGGAAGAGGGAGAACCAATGAGAGAGCAGCTGTTAGGCATTTGGACTGGCACATATCACTGTAATTTCCAGGCAGGAAGAAGAATTAACCAAAGTCTCAGCCACCCACCGGGAACCAGTATAGGTCCTGAACCAAAATTTTGGACTTGCGGTCAGCTCACCAAAAACGAGTTGAAAAATGGAACTCAGGGACACAGCAATTCACAAACTGGCCGAGTAATAAAGGACAACTATCGTCCAAAAATCTGTTGAGGGAAGGCAAAGAGGCGGACTTCAAAGCGAGGCAGAATAGCAGGAAACAGATTTCAAGAGGTACGTTGGAATCGCCTTTAAAGCACAGGAAGAGGGGCACAACTTCGACAATGATGCACTTGGCCAAAAAGGGCGTATGCGTTTTCTCCTGAATATATTCAGGAGAAAACGCATACGCCCTTTTGGGCCAAGCAAGCAAGCGGGCAATGCAAATCGGCACTACATAGAAGTATCACTTCCCACCGGTCAAATGGGACATCCACAAAATGTGTAAAAACCAGAAAGGCAAGACAGGCCCTGGAGAACAGGGAGCCTTGTTATTCTGATAGCTGGAATGTAAATTGCCAACTGCCTCTCTGGAGGAGTGCATTGTGTTCCCTAAAAGAAGTAAAGAACAGAGCTAAAGAGCCATGGGCACTTCCAGTCTAGGGAATATACCTTGGGAAAACTGAAAATCAATAAGACAGAGACACCCCAAAATTTAGGGCTGCACTGCTTACAAGGACCTCAACTTGGGTACACCTTAAATATCCCAGGAAATATAAAAATGTTTCAAAAAATTGTGGTACTTACGTACGATGGAATATCCCTCAGCCATGAAATCAATGTCATAAGACCAGTAGCAGGAAAATGGGTGGATTCAGGTACGATGATTCTAAGTGAAATAAGTCACACAGAAAAAGAAACTTATCATAAGATATCACTTATGAAGATCCTGTAAACCTGGCTACACTTGAACTGAGTTAGGAAAGAGAACAGTGTCTCACATTTAGAAAACACTCTTATGCATGCTTAAGGGGGAAGGAGAGGTGGGGTGATGCATAAAACCAGAGTTTGATATAAGCACAGGTACCGTTCCAAAAACCAACTATGGAATAGACAAGACCTACACCTTCCTCAGTGAAAGGGACTCAAAACCCCATATTTCCCGCAGAGGAATATATCTGACTAGTAAGAATCTTAAAACATATGTATTGATATGTCTCCGTAAGGGAATCAAGTGTGCCTAGACTGGCATAAACATGGCAGCGAGAATCAGCTCAAACCCACTATAAAAAGGAATTTCAAAAACAAAACAAAAAAACTGGGAAATTCTTTACAATTCCTTCAGGGTCTCTGATGAAACCTGCAATGACCCTATCTACAATGACATCTGGATGTGGCATAAGCAGGGACACTTGGGACTGAGAGGATTGGTGAGATTGGGTGAGCAAATGCAGACCCTTTAAAGCACAAATGCCTGGCACCCACTCCATGGGTCCCAACTCTCCAGATTGAAGGGAATATTACTACAGCTGTAACATGTACGGGAAACCTAGAGAACGGACACACTGTGAATACCAAAGGTTTCTAAAACTCAACGAATAGTCCCTCTCCTGGTGCTCCGGTTTGACTTTCCATCTGCTTTACTATCAACCTCCCAACTTGGAGAGACAGCCCCTTTAACCTCCTGGTTCGCACAGGTTGCCAATTTGGCAGAGGATGAAAGGGAAGAGGGAGAACCAATGAGAGAGTAGCTGTTAGGCATTTGGACGGGCACATATCACTCTAATTTCCAGGCAGGAAGAAGAATTAACCACAGTCTCAGCCACCCACCGGGAACCAGTATAGGTCCTGAACCAAAATTTTGGACTTGCGGTCAGCTCACCAAAAACGAGTTGAAAAATGGAACTCAGGGACACAGCAATTCACAAACTGGCCGAGTAATAAAGGACAACTATCGTCCAAAAATCTGTTGAGGGAAGGCAACGAGGCGGACTTGAAAGCGAGGCAGAATAGCAGGAAACAGATTTCAAGAGGTACGTTGGAATCGCCTTTAAGGCACAGGAAGAGGGGCACAACTTCGACAATGATGCACTTGGCCAAAAAGGGCGTATGCGTTTTCTCCTGAATATATTCAGGAGAAAACGCATACGCCCTTTTGGGCCAAGCAAGCAAGCGGGCAATGCAAATCGGCACTACATAGAAGTATCACTTCCCACCGGTCAAAAGGGACATCCACAAAATGTGTAAAAACCAGAAAGGCAAGACAGGCCCTGGAGAACAGGGAGCCTTGTTATTCTGATAGGCGGGATGTAAATTGCCAACTGCCTCTCTGGAGGTGTGCATTGTGTTCCCTAAAACAAGGAAACAACAGAGCTACAGAGCCAAGGGCTCTTGCAGTCTAGGGAATATACCTTGGTAAAACTAAATATCGATAAGACAGAGCCACCCCAAAATTTATGGCTGCACTGTTTACAAGGACCTCAACTTGGGTACACCTTAAATATCCCAGGAAATATAAAAATGGTTCAAAAAATTGTTGTACTTACGTACGATGGAATATCCCTCAGCCATGAAATCAATGTCATAAGACCAGTAGCAGCAAAATGGGTGGATTCACGTACGATGATTCTAAGTGAAATAAGTCCCACAGAAAAAGAAACTTATCATAAGATATCACTTATGAAGATCCTGTAAACATGGCTACACTTGAACTGAGTTAGGAAAGAGAACAGAGTCTGACATTTAGAAAACACTCTTATGCCTGCTTAAGGGGGAAGGAGAGGTGGGGTGATGCATAAAACCAGAGTTTGATATAAGCACAGGTACCGTTCCAAAAACCAACTATGGAATAGACAAGACCTACACCTTCCTCAGTGAAAGGGACTCAAAACCCCATATTTCCCGCAGAGGAATATATCTGACTAGAAAGAATCTTAAAACCTATTTATTGATATGTCTCCGTAAGGGAATCAAGTGTGTCTAGACTGGCATAAACATGGCAGAGAGAATAAACTCAAACCCACTATAAACAGGAATTTCAAAAACAAAACAAAAAAACTGGGAAATTCTTTACAATTCCTTCAGGGTCTCTGATGAAACCTGGAATGACCCTATCTACAACGACAGCTGGATGTGGCATAAGGCTGGACACTTGGGACTGAGACGATTGGTGAGATTGGGTGAGCAAATGCAGACCCTTTAAAGCAATAATGCATGGAACCCATTCCATGTGTCCCAACTCTCCAGGTTGAAGGGAATATTACTACAGTTATAACATGTATGGGAAACCTAGAGAACGGACACACTGTGAATACGAAAGATTTCTAAAACTCAACGAATAGTCCCTCTCCTGGTGCTCCGGTTTGACTTTCCATCTGCTTTACTATCAACCTCCCAACTTCGAGAGACAGCCCCTTTAACCTCCTGCTTCGCACAGGTTGCCAAATTGGGAGAGGATGAAAGGTAAGAGGGAGAACCAATGAGAGAGTAGCTGTTAGGCATTTGGACGGGCACATATCACTCTAATTTCGCGGCAAGAAGAAGAATTAACCAAAGCCTCAGCCCCCCATCGGAAACCAGTATAGGTCCTGAACCAAAATTTTGGACTTGCGGTCAGCTCACCAAAAACGAGTTGAAAAATGGAGCTCAGGGGCACAGCAATTCACAAACTGGCCGAGTAATAAAGGACAACTATCGTCCAAAAATCTGTTGAGGGAAGGCAACGAGGTGGACTTGAAAGTGAGGCAGAATAGCAGGAAACAGATTTCAAGAGGTACGTTGGAATCGCCTTTAAAGCACAGGAAGAGGGGCACAACTTCGACAATGATGCCCTTGGCCAAAAAGGGCGTATGCGTTTTCTCCTGAATATATTCAGGAGAAAACGCATACGCCCTTTTTGGCCAAGCAAGCAAGCGGGCAATGCAAATCTGCACTACAAAGAAGTATCACTTCCCACCGGTCAAAAGGGACATCCACAAAATGTGTAAAAACCAGAAAGGCAAGACAGGCCCTGGAGAACAGGGAGCCTTGTTATGCTGATGGGCTGGATGTAAATTGCCAACTGCCTCTCTAGAGGAGTGCATTGTGTTCCCTAAAACAAGTAAACAACAGAGCTACAGAGCCAAGGGCACTTCCAGTCTAGGGAATATACCTTGGGAAAACTGACAATCAATAAGAGAGAGCCACCCCAAAATTTAGGGCTGCACTGCTTACAAGGACCTCAACTTGGGTACACCTTAAATATCCCAGGAGTTATAAAAATGGTTCAAAAAATTGTGGTACTTACGTACGATGGAATATCCCTCAGCCATGAAGTCTATGTCATAAGACCAGTAGCAGCAAAATGGGTGGATTCAGGTACGATGATTCTAACTGAAATAAGTCACAGAGAAAAAGAAACTTATCATAAGATATCACTTATGAAGATCCTTTAAACATGGCTACACTTGAACTGAGTTAGGAAAGAGAACAGAGTCTGACATTTAGAAAACACTCTTATGCCTGCTTAAGGGGGAAGGAGAGGTGGGGTGATGCATAAATCCAGAGTTTGATATAAGCACAGGTACCGTTCCAAAAACCAGCTATGGAATAGACAAGACCTACACCTTCCTCAGTGAAAGGGACTCAAAACCCCATATTTCCCGGAAAGGAATATATCTGACTAGTAAGAATCTTAAAACCTATGTATTGATATGACTCCGTAAGGGAAACAAGTTTGTCTAGACTGGCATAAACATGGCAGCGAGAATCAGCTCAAACCCACTATAAACAGGAATTTCAAAAACAAAACATAAATACTGGGAAATTCTTTACAATTCCTTCACGGTCTCTGATGACCCCTGGAATGACCATATCTACAATGACAGCTGGATGTGGCATAAGGAGGGACACTTTGGACTGAGAGGATTGGTGAGATTGGGTGAGCAAATGCAGACCCTTTAAAGCACACATGCCTGGCACCCATTCCATGGGTCCCAACTCTCCAGGTTGAAGGGAATATTACTACAGCTATAACATGTACGGGAAACCTAGAGAACGGACACACTGTGAATACGAAAGGTTTCTAAAACTCAACGAAGAGTCCCTCTCCTGGTGCTCCGGTTTGACTTTCGATCTGCTTTACTATCAACCTCCCAACTTGGAGAGACAGCCCCTTTAACCTCCTGGTTCACACAGGTGGCCAAATTGGGTGAGGATGAAAGGGAAAAGGGAGAACCAGTGAGAGAGTAGCTGTTAGGCATTTGGACGGGCACATATCACTCTAAAATCCCGGGAAGAAGAAGAATTAACCAAAGTCTCAGCCACCCACTGGGAACCAGTATAGGTCCTTAACCAAAATTTTGGACTTGCAATCAGCTCACCAAATACGAGTTGAAAAATTGAGCTCAGGGGCACAGCAATTCACAAACTGGCCGAGTAATAAAGGACAACTATCGTCCAAAAATCTGTTGAGGGAAGGCAACGAGGTGGACTTGAAAGCGAGGCAGAATAGCAGGAAACAGATTTCAAGAGGTACGTTGGAATCGCCTTTAAAGCACAGGAAGAGGGTCACAACTTCGAAAATGATGCACTTGGCCAAAAGGGCGTATGCGTTTTCTCCTGAATATATTCAGGAGAAAACGCATACGCCCTTTTTGGCCAAGCAAGCAAGCGGGCATTGCAAATCTGCACTACAAAGAAGTATCACTTCCCACCGGTCAAAAGGGACATCCACAAAATGTGTAAAAACCAGAAAGGCAAGACAGGCCCTGGAGAACAGGGAGCCTTGTTATGCTGATGGGCGGGATGTAAATTGCCAACTGCCTCTCTGGAGGAGTATATTGTGTTCCCTAAAACAAGTAAAGAACAGAGCTAAAGAGCCAAGGGCACTTCCAGTCTAGGGAATATACATTGGGAATTCTGAAAATCAATAAGACAGCGCCACCCCAAAATTTAGGGCTGCACTGCTTACAAGGACCTCAACTTGGGTACACCTTAAATATCCCAGGAAATATAAAAATGGTTCAAATATTGTGGTACTTATGTACGATGGAATATCCCTCAGCCATAAAATCAATGTCATAAACCAGTAGCAGCAAAATGGGTGGATTCAGGTACGATGATTCTAAGTGAAATAAGTCACAGAGAAAAAGAAACTTATCATAAGATATCACTTATGAAGATCCTGTAACATGGCTACACTTGAACTGAGTTAGGAAAGAGAACAGTGTCTCACATTTAGAAAACACCCTTATGCCTGCTTAAGGGGGAAGGAGAGGTCGGGTGATGCCTAAAACCAGACTTTAATATAAGCACAGGTCCCGTTCCAAAAACCAACTATGGAATAGACAAGACCTACACCTTCCTCAGTGAAAGGGACTCAAAACCCCTTATTTCCCACAGAGGAATATATCTGACTAGTAAGAATCTTAAAACCTATGTATTGATATGTCTCCGTAAGGGAATCAAGTGTGTCTAGACTGGCATAAACATGGCAGCGAGAATCAGCTCAAACCCACTATAAAAAGGAATTTCAAAAACAAAACAAAAAAACTGGGAAATTCTTTACAATTCCTTCACGGTCTCTGATGAAACCTGGAATGACCCTATGTACAACGACAGCTGGATGAGGCATAAGGCTGGACACTTGAGACTGAGAGGATTGGTGAGATTCGGTGAGCAAATGCAGACTCTTTAAAGCACAAATGCCTGGCACCCATTCCATGGGTCCCAACTCTCCAGGTTAAAGGGAATATTACTACAGCTATAACATGTACGGTAAACCTAGAGAACGGACACACTGTGAACACGAAAAGTTTCCAAAACTCAACGAATAGTCCCTCTCCTGGTGCTCGGGTTTGACTTTCCATCTGCTTTACTATCAACCTTCCAACTTGGAGAGACAGCGCCTTTAACCTCCTGTTTCGCACAGGTTTCCAATTTGGCAGAGGATGAAAGGGAAGAGGGAGAACCAATGAGAGAGTAGCTGTTAGGCATTTGGACGGGCACATTTCACTCTAACTTCCCAGCAGGAAGAAGAATTAACCAAAGTCTCAGCCCCCCATCGGGAACCAGCATAGGTCCTGAACCAAAATTTTGGACTTGCGGTCAGCTCACAAAAAACGAGTTGAAAAATGGAGCTAAGGGGCACATCAATTCACAAACTGGCCGAGTAATAAAGGACAACTATCGTCCAAAAATCTGTTGAGGGAAGGCAACGAGGCGGACTTGAAAGCGAGGCAGAATAGCAGGAAACAGATTTCAAGAGGTACGTTGGAATCGCCTTTAAAGCACAGGAAGAGGGGCCCAACTACGAAAATGATGCCCTTGGCCAAAAAGGGCGTATGCGTTTTCTCCTGAATATACTCAGGAGAAAACGCATACGCCCTTTTTGGCCAAGCAAGCAAGCGGGCAATGCAAATCTGCACTACAAAGAAGTAGCACTTCCAACCGGTCAAAAGGGACATCCACAAAATGTGTAAAAACCAGAAAGGCAAGACAGGCCCTGGAGAACAGGGAGCCTTGTTATGCTGATGGGCGGGATGTAAATTGCCAACTGCCTCTCTGGAGGAGTATATTGTATTCCCTAAAAGAAGTAAAGAACAGAGCTAAAGAGCCAAGGGCACTTCCAGTCTAGGGAATATACCTTGGGAATTCTGAAAATCAATAAGACAGAGCCACCCCAAAATTTAGGGCTGCACTGCTTACAAGGACCTCAAATTGGGTACACCTTAATTATCCCAGGAAATATAAAAATGGTTCAAAAATTGTGGTACTTACGTACGATGGAATATCCCTCAGCCATGAGATCAATGTCATAAACCAGTAGCAGCAAAAAGGTTGGATTCAGGTACGATGATTCTAAGTGAAATAAGTCCCACAAAAAAAGAAACTTATCATAAGATATCACTTATGAAGATCCTGTAAACATTGCTACACTTGAACTGAGTTAGGAAAGAGAACAGTGTCTCACATTTAGAAAACACTCTTATGCCTGCTTAAGGGGGAAGGAGAGGTGGGGTGATGCATAAAACCGGAGTTTGATATAAGCACATGTACCGTTCCAAAAACCAACTATGGAATAGACAAGACCTACACCTTCCTCAGTGAAAGGGACTCAAAACCCCATATTTCCCGCAGAGGAATATATCTGACTAGAAAGAATCTTAAAACCTATGTATTGATATGTCTCCGTAAGGGAATCAAGTGTGTCTAGACTGGCATAAACATGGCAGCGAGAATCATCTCAAACCCACTATAAACAGGAATTTCAAATACAAAACAAATAAACTGGGAAATTCTTTACAATTCCTTCAGGGTCTCTGATGAAACCTGGAATGACCCTATCTACAACGACAGCTGGATGTGGCATAAGGCTGGACACTTGGGACTGAGACGATTGGTGAGATTGGGTGAGCAAATGCAGACCCTTTAAAGCAATAATGCATGGCACCCATTCCATGGGTCCCAACTCTCCAGGTTGAAGGGAATATTACTACAGTTATAACATGTATGGGAAACCTAGAGAACGGACACACTGTGAATACGAAAGATTTCTAAAACTCAACGAATAGTCCCTCTCCTGGTGCTCCGGTTTGACTTTCCATCTGTTTACTATCAATCTCCCAACTTGGAGACACAGCCCCTTTAACCTGCTGGTTCGCACAGGTTGCCAATTTGGCAGAGGATGAAAGGGAAGAGGGAGAAACAATGAGAGAGTAGCTGTTAGGCATTTGGATGGGCACATATCACTCTAACTTCCCGGCAGGAAGAAGAATTAACCAAAGTCTCAGCCCCCCATCGGAAACCAGCATAGGTCCTGAACCAAAATTTTGGACTTGCGGTCAGCTCACAAAAAACGAGTTGAAAAATGGAGCTAAGGGGCACAGCAATTCACAAACTGGCCTAGTAATAAAGGACAACTATCGTCCAAAAATCTGTTGAGGGAAGGCAACGAGGCGGACTTGAAAGCGAGGCAGAATAGCAGGAAACAGATTTCAAGAGGTACGTTGGAATCGCCTTTAAAGCACAGGAAGAGGGGCACAACTACGAAAATGATGCACTTGGCCAAAAAGGGCGTATGCGTTTTCTCCTGAATATATTCAGGAGAAAACGCATACGCCCTTTTTGGCCAAGCAAGCAAGGGGGCAATGCAAATCTGCACTACAAAGAAGTATCACTTCCCACCGATCAAATGGGACATCCACAAAATGTGTAAAAACCAGAAAGGCAAGACAGGCCCTGGAGAACAGGGAGCCTTGTTATGCTGATGGGCTGGATGTAAATTGCCAACTGCATCTCTTGAGGAGTATATTGTGTTCCCTAAAACAAGTAAAGAACAGAGCTAAAGAGCCAAGGGCACCTCCAGTCTAGGGAATATACCTTGGGAATTCTGAAAATCAATAAGAAAGAGCCACTCCAAAATTTAGGGCTTCATTGCTTACAAGGACCTCAACTTGGGTACACCTTAAATAACCCAGGAAATATAAAAATGGTTCAAAAATTGTGGTACTTACGTACGATGGAATATCCCTCAGCCATGAAATCAATGTCATAAACCAGTAGCAGCAAAATGGGTGGATTCAGGTATGATGATTCTAAGTGAAATAAGTCACAGAGAAAAAGAAACTTATCATAAGAGATCACTTATGAAGATCCTGTAAACATGGCTACACTTGAACTGAGTTAGGAAAGAGAACAGAGTCTGACATTTAGAAAACACTCTTATGCCTGGATAAGGGGGAAGGAGAGGTGGGGTGATGCATAAAACCAGAGTTTGATATAAGCACAGGTACCGTTCCAAAAACCAACTATGGAATAGACAAGACCTACACCTTCCTCAGTGAAAGGGACTCAAAACCCCATATTTCCCGCAGAGGAATATATCTGACTAGAAAGAATCTTAAAACCTATGTATTGATATGTCTCCGTAAGGGAATCAAGTGTGTCTAGACTGGCATAAACATGGCAGAGAGAATCAGCTCAAACCCACTATAAAAAGGAATTTCAAAAACAAAACAAAAAAACTGGGAAATTCTTTACAATTCCTTCAGGGTCTCTGATGAAACCTGGAATGACCCTATCTACAACGACAGCTGGATGTGGCATATGGCTGGACACTTGGGACTGAGACGATTGGTGACATTGGGTGAGCAAATGCAGACCCTTTAAAGCAATAATGCATGGCACCCATTCCATGGGTCCCAACTCTCCAGGTTGAAGGGAATATTACTACAGTTATAACATGTACGGGAAACCTAGAGAACAGACACACTGTGATTACGAAAGGTTTCTAAAACTCAACGAATAGTCCCTCTCCTGGTGCTCCGGTTTGACTTTCCATCTGCTTTACTATGAATCTCCCAACATGGAGAGACAGCCCCTTTAACCTCCTGGTAAGCACAGGTTTCCAATTTGGCAGAGGATGAAAGGGAAGAGGGAGAACCAATGAGAGAGTAGCTGTTAGGCATTTGGATGGGCACATTTCACTCTAACTTCCCAGCAGGAAGAAGAATTAACAAAGTCTCAGCCCCCCATCGGGAACCAGCATAGGTCCTGAACCAAAATTTTGGACTTGCGGTCAGCTCACAAAAAACGAGTTGAAAAATGGAGCTAAGGGGCACAGCAATTCACAAACTGGCCGAGTAATAAAGGACAACTATCGTCCAAAAATCTGTTGAGGGAAGGCAACGAGGCGGACTTGAAAGCGAGGCAGAATAGCAGGAAACAGATTTCAAGAGGTACGTTGGAATCGCCTTTAAAGCACAGGAAGAGGGGCACAACTACGAAAGTGATGCCCTTGGCCAAAAAGGGCGTATGCGTTTTCTCCTGAATATATTCAGGAGAAAACGCATACGCCCTTTTTGGCCAAGCAAGCAAGCGGGCAATGCAAATCTGCACTACAAATAAGTAGCACTTCCCACCGGTCAAAAGGGACATCCACAAAATGTGTAAAAACCTGAAAGGCAAGACAGGCCCTGGAGAACAGGGAGCCTTGTTATGCTGATGGGCGTGATGTAAATTGCCAACTGCCTCTCTAGAGGAGTGCATTGTGTTCCCTAAAACAAGTAAACAACAGAGCTACAGAGCCAAGGGCACTTCCAGTCTAGGGAATATACCTTGGGAAAACTGACAATCAATAAGAGAGAGCCACCCCAAAATTTAGGGCTGCACTGCTTACAAGGACCTCAACTTGGGTACACCTTAAATATCCCAGGAGTTATAAAAATGGTTCAAAAAATTGTGGTACTTACGTACGATGGAATATCCCTCAGCCATGAAATCTATGTCATAAGACCAGTAGCAGCAAAATGGGTGGATTCAGGTACGATGATTCTAACTGAAATAAGTCACAGAGAAAAAGAAACTTATCATAAGATATCACTTATGAAGATCCTTTAAACATGGCTACACTTGAAATGAGTTAGGAAAGAGAACAGAGTCTGACATTTAGAAAACACTCTTATGCCTGCTTAAGGGGGAAGGAGAGGTGGGGTGATGCATAAATCCAGAGTTTGATATAAGCACAGGTACCGTTCCAAAAACCAGCTATGGAATAGACAAGACCTACACCTTCCTCAGTGAAAGGGACTCAAAACCCCATATTTCCCGCAAAGGAATATATCTGACTAGTAAGAATCTTAAAACCTATGTATTGATATGACTCCGTAAGGGAAACAAGTTTGTCTAGACTGGCATAAACATGGCAGCGAGAATCAGCTCAAACCCACTATAAACAGGAATTTCAAAAACAAAACATAAATACTGGGAAATTCTTTACAATTCCTTCACGGCCTCTGATGACCCCCGGAATGACCATATCTACAATGACAGCTGGATGTGGCATAAGGAGGGACACTTGGGACTGAGAGGATTGGTGAGATTGGGTGAGCAAATGCAGACCCTTTAAAGCACACATGCCTGGCACCCATTCCATGGGTCCCAACTCTCCAGGTTGAAGGGAATATTACTACAGCTATAACATGTACGGGAAACCTAGAGAACGGACACACTGTGAATACGAAAGGTTTCTAAAACTCAACGAAGAGTCCCTCTCTTGGTGCTCCGGTTTGACTTTCGATCTGCTTTACTATCAACCTCCCAACTTGGAGAGACAGCCCCTTTAACCTCCTGGTTCACACAGGTTGCCAAATTGGGAGAGGATGAAAGGGAAAAGGGAGAACCAGTGAGAGAGTAGCTGTTAGGCATTTGGACGGGCACATATCACTCTAAATTCCCGGGAAGAAGAAGAGTTAACCAAAGTCTCAGCCACCCACTGGGAACCAGTATAGGTCCTGAACCAAAATTTTGGACTTGCAATCAGCTCACCAATACGAGTTGAAAAATGGAGCTCAGGGGCACAGCAATTCACAATCTGGCCGAGTAATAAAGGACAACTATCGTCCAAAAATCTGTTGAGGGAAGGAAACGAGGTGGACTTGAAAGCGAAGCAGAATAGCAGGAAACAGATTTCAAGAGGTACGTTGGAATCGCCTTTAAAGCACAGGAAGAGGGTCACAACTTCGAAAATGATGCACTTGGCCAAAAAGGGCGTATGCGTTTTCTCCTGAATATATTCAGGAGAAAACACATACGCCCTTTTTGGCCAAGCAAGCAAGCGGGCAATGCAAATCTGCACTACAAAGAAGTATCACTTCCCACCGTTCAAAAGGGACATCCACAAAATGTGTAAAAACCAGAAAGGCAAGACAGGCCCTGGAGAACAGGGAGCCTTGTTATGCTGATGGGCTGGATGTAAATTGCCAACTGCATCTCTGGAGGAGTATATTGTGTTCCCTAAAACAAGTAAAGAACAGAGCTAAAGAGCCAAGGGCACCTCCAGTCTAGGGAATATACCTAGGGAATTCTGAAAATCAATAAGAAAGAGCCACTCCAAAATTTATGGCTGCATTGCTTACAAGGACCTCAACTTGGGTACACCTTAAATATCCCAGGAAATATAAAAATGATTCAAAAATTGTGGTACTTACGTACGATGGAATATCCCTCAGCCACGAAATCAATGTCATAAACCAGTAGCAGCAAAATGGATGGATTCAGGTATGATGATTCTAAGTGAAACAAGTCACAGAGAAAAAGAAACTTATCATAAGATATCACTTATGAAGATCCTGTAAACATGGCTACACTTGAACTGAGTTAGGAAAGAGAACAGAGTCTGACATTTAGAAAACACTCTTATGCCTGCTTAAGGGGGAAGGAGAGGTGGGGTGATGCATAAAACCAGAGTTTGATATAAGCACAGGTACCGTTCCAAAAACCAACTATGGAATAGACAAGACCTACACCTTCCTCAGTGAAAGGGACTCAAAACCTCATATTTCCCGCAGAGGAATATATCTGACTAGTAAGAATCTTAAAACCTATGTATTGATATGTCTCCGTAAGGGAATCAAGTGTGTCTAGACTGGCATAAACATGGCAGCGAGAATCAGCTCAAACCCACTATAAACAGGAATTTCAAAAACAAAACAAAAATACTGGGAAATTCTTTAAAATTCCTTCAGGGTCTCTGATGAACCGTGGAATGACCATATCTACAATGACAGCTGGATGTGGCATAAGGAGGGACACTTGGGACTGAGAGGACTGGTGAGATTGGGTGAGCAAATGCAGACCCTTTAAAGCACAAATGCCTGGCACCCATTCCATGGGTCCCAACTCTCCAGGTTGAAGGGAATATTACTACAGCTATAACATGTACGGGAAACCTAGATAACGGACACACTGTGAATACGAAAGTTTTCTAAAACTCAACGAATAGTCCCTCTCCTGGTGCTCCGGTTTGACTTTCCATCTGCTTTACTATCAACCTCCCAACTTCGAGAGACAGCCCCTTTAACCTCCTGCTTCGCACAGGTTGCCAAATTGGGAGAGGATGAAAGGGAAGAGGGAGAACCAATGAGAGAGTAGCTGTTAGGCATTTGGACGGGCACATATCACAATAATTTCGCGGCAAGAAGAAGAATTAACCAAAGTCTCATGCACTCACTGGGAACCAGTATAGGTCCTGAACCAAAATTTTGGACTTGCGGTCAGCTCACCAAACACGAGTTGAAAAATGGAGCTCAGGGGCACAGCAATTCACAAACTGGCTGAGTAATAAAGGACAACTATCGTCCAAAAATCTGTTGAGGGAAGGCAACGAGGTGGACTTGAAAGTGAGGCAGAATAGCAGGAAACAGATTTCAAGAGGTACGTTGGAATCGCCTTTAAAGCACAGGAAGAGGGGCACAACTTCGACAATGATGCCCTTGGCCAAAAAGGGCGTATGCGTTTTCTCCTGAATATATTCAGGAGAAAACGCATACGCCCTTTTTGGCCAAGCAAGCAAGCGGGCAATGCAAATCTGCACTACAAAGAAGTATCACTTCCCACCGGTCAAAAGGGACATCCACAAAATGTGTAAAAACCAGAAAGGCAAGACAGGCCCTGGAGAACAGGGAGCCTTTTTATGCTGATGGGCGTGATGTAAATTGCCAACTGCCTCTCTAGAGGAGTGCATTGTGTTCCCTAAAACAAGTAAACAACAGAGCTACAGAGCCAAGGGCACTTCCAGTCTAGGGAATATACCTTGGGAAAACTGACAATCAATAAGAGAGAACCACACCAAAATTTAGGGCAGCACTGCTTACAAGGACCTCAACTTGGGTACACCTTAAATATCCCAGGAGTTATAAAAATGGTTCAAAAAATTGTGGTACTTACGTACGATGGAATATCCCTCAGCCATGAAATCTATGTCATAAGACCAGTAGCAGCAAAATGGGTGGATTCAGGTACGATGATTCTAACTGAAATAAGTCACAGAGAAAAAGAAACTTATCATAAGATATCACTTATGAAGATACTTTAAACATGGCTACACTTGAAATGAGTTAGGAAAGAGAACAGAGTCTGACATTTAGAAAACACTCTTATGCCTGCTTAAGGGGGAAGGAGAGGTGGGGTGATGCATAAATCCAGAGTTTGATATAAGCACAGGTACCGTTCCAAAAACCAGCTATGGAATAGACAAGACCTACACCTTCCTCAGTGAAAGGGACTCAAAACCCCATATTTCCCGCAAAGGAATATATCTGACTAGTAAGAATCTTAAAACCTATGTATTGATATGACTCCGTAAGGGAAACAAGTTTGTCTAGACTGGCATAAACATGGCAGCGAGAATCAGCTCAAACCCACTATAAACAGGAATTTCAAAAACAAAACATAAATACTGGGAAATTCTTTACAATTCCTTCACGGTCTCTGATGACCCCTGGAATGACCATATCTACAATGACAGCTGGATGTGGCATAAGGAGGGACACTTGGGACTGAGAGGATTGGTGAGATTGGGTGAGCAAATGCAGACCCTTTAAAGCACACATGCCTGGCACCCATTCCATGGGTCCCAACTCTCCAGGTTGAAGGGAATATTACTACAGCTATAACATGTACGGGAAACCTAGAGAACGGACACACTGTGAATACGAAAGGTTTCTAAAACTCAACGAAGAGTCCCTCTCTTGGTGCTCCCGTTTGACTTTCGATCTGCTTTACTATCAACCTCCCAACGTGGAGAGACAGCCCCTTTAACCTCCTGGTTCACACAGGTTGCCAAATTGGGAGAGGATGAAAGGGAAAAGGGAGAACCAGTGAGAGAGTAGCTGTTAGGCATTTGGACGGGCACATATCACTCTAAATTCCCGGGAAGAAGAAGAATTAACCAAAGTCTCAGCCACCCACTGGGAACCAGTATAGGTCCTGAACCAAAATTTTGGACTTGCAATCAGCTCACCAAATACGAGTTGAAAAATGGAGCTCAGGGGCACAGCAATTCACAATCTGGCCGAGTAATAAAGGACAACTATCGTCCAAAAATCTGTTGAGGGAAGGCAACGAGGTGGACTTGAAAGCGAGGCAGAATAGCAGGAAACAGATTTCAAGAGGTACGTTGGAATCGCCTTTAAAGCACAGGAAGAGGGTCACAACTTCGAAAATGATGCACTTGGCCAAAAAGGGCGTATGCGTTTTCTCCTGAATATATTCAGGAGAAAACACATACGCCCTTTTTGGCCAAGCAAGCAAGCGGGCAATGCAAATCTGCACTACAAAGAAGTATCACTTCCCACCGTTCAAAAGGGACATCCACAAAATGTGTAAAAACCAGAAAGGCAAGACAGGCCCTGGAGAACAGGGAGCCTTGTTATGCTGATGGGCGGGATGTCAATTGCCAACTGCCTCTCTGGAGGAGTATATTGTGTTCCCTAAAACAAGTAAAGAACAGAGCTAAAGAGCCAAGGGCACTTCCAGTCTAGGGAATATACCTTGGGAAAACTGAAAATCAATAAGACAGCGCCATCCCAAAATTTAGGGCTGCACTGCTTACAAGGACCTCAACTTGGGTACACCTTAAATATCCCAGGAAATATAAAAATGTTTCAAAAATTGTGGTACTTACGTACGATGGAATATCCCTCAGCCATGAAATCAATGTCATAAACCAGTAGCAGCAAAATGGGTGGATTCAGGTACGATGATTCTAAGTGAAATAAGTCACACAGAAAAAGAAACTTATCATAAGATATCACTTATGAAGATCCTGTAACATGGCTACACTTGAACTGAGTTAGGAAAGAGAACAGTGTCTCACATTTAGAAAACACCTTATGCCTGCTTAAGGGGGAAGGAGAGGTCGGGTGATGCATAAAACCAGACTTTAATATAAGCACAGGTCCCGTTCCAAAAACCAACTATGGAATAGACAAGACCTACACCTTCCTCAGTGAAAGGGACTCAAAACCCCTTATTTCCCACAGAGGAATATATCTGACTAGTAAGAATCTTAAAACCTATGAATAGATATGTCTCCGTAAGGGAATCAAGTGTGTCTAGACTGGCATAAACATGGCAGCGAGAATCAGCTCAAACCCACTATAAAAAGGAATTGCAAAAACAAAACAAAAAAACTGGGAAATTCTTTACAATTCCTTCACGGTCTCTGATGAAACCTGGAATGACCCTATGTACAACGACAGCTGGATGAGGCATAAGGCTGGACACTTGAGACTGAGAGGATTGGTGAGATAGGGTGAGCAAATGCAGACTCTTTAAAACACAAATGCCTGGCACCCATTCCATGGGTCCCAACTCTCCAGGTTAAAGGGAATATTACTACAGCTATAACATGTACGGTAAACCTGGAGAACGGACACACTGTGAACACGAAAAGTTTCCAAAACTCAACGAATAGTCCCTCTCCTGGTGCTCGGGTTTGACTTTCCATCTGCTTTACTATCAACCTTCCAACTTGGAGAGACAGCGCCTTTAACCTCCTGTTTCGCACAGGTTTCCAATTTGGCAGAGGATGAAAGGGAAGAGGGAGAACCAATGAGAGAGTAGCTGTTAGGCATTTGGACGGGCATATTTCACTCTAACTTCCCAGCAGGAAGAAGAATTAACCAAAGTCTCAGCCCCCCATCGGGAACCAGCATAGGTCCTGAACCAAAATTTTGGACTTGTGGTCAGCTCACAAAAAACGAGTTGAAAAATGGAGCTAAGGGGCACAGCAATTCACAAACTGGCCGAGTAATAAAGGACAACTATCGTCCAAAATTCTGTTGAGGGAAGGCAACGAGGCGGACTTGAAAGCGAGGCAGAATAGCAGGAAACAGACTTCAAGAGGTACGTTGGAATCGCCTTTAAAGCACAGGAAGAGGGGCCCAACTACGAAAATGATGCCCTTGGCCAAAAAGGGCATATGCGTTTTCTCCTGAATATATTCAGGAGAAAACGCATATGCCCTTTTTGGCCAAGCAAGCAAGCGGGCAATGAAAATCTGCACTACAAAGAAGTATCACTTCCCACCGGTCAAAAGGGACATCCACAAAATGTGTAAAAACCAGAAAGGCAAGACAGGCCCTGAAAACAGGGAGCCTTGTTATGCTGATAGGCGGGATGTAAATTGCCAACTGCCTCTCTGGAGGAGTGCATTGTGTTCCCTAAAACATGTAAAGAACAGAGCTACAGAGCCAAGGGCACTTCCAGTCTAGGGAATATACCTTGGGAAAACTGAAAATCAATAAGACAGAGCCACCCCAAAATTTAGGGCTGCACTGCTTACAAGGACCTCAACTTGGGTACACCTTAAATATCCCAGGAAATATAAAAATGGTTCAAAAAATTGTGGTACTTACGTACGATGGAATATCCCTCAGCCATGAAATCAATGTCATAAGACCAGTAGCAGCAAAATGGGTGGATTCAGGTACGATGATTCTAAGTGAAATAAGTCACAGAGAAAAAGAAACTTATCATAAGATATCACTTATGAAGATCCTTTAAACATGGCTACACTTGAACTGAGTTAGGAAAGAGAACAGAGTCTGACATTTAGAAAACACTCTTATGCCTGCTTAAGGGGGAAGGAGAGATGGGGTGATGCATAAATCCAGAGTTTGATATAAGCACAGTACCGTTCCAAAAACCAGCTATGGAATAGACAAGACCTACACCTTCCTCAGTGAAAGGGACTCAAAACCCCATATTTCCTGCAGAGGAATATATCTGACTAGTAAGAATCTTAAAACCTATGTATTGATATGACTCCGTAAGGGAATCAAGTGTGTCTAGACTGGCATAAACATGGCAGCGAGAATCAGCTCAAACCCACTATAAACAGGAATTTCAAAAACAAAACAAAAATACTGGGAATTTTTTTACAATTCCTTCAGGGTCTCTGATGAAACCTGGAATGACCCTATCTACAACGACAGCTGGATGTGGCATAAGGCTGGACACCTGGGACTGAGACGATTGGTGAGATTGGGTGAGCAAATGCAGACCCTTTAAAGCAATAATGCATGGCACCCATTCCATGGGTCCCAACTCTCCAGGTTGAAGGGAATATTACTACAGTTAAAGCATGTACGGGAAACCTAGAGAATGGACACACTGTGAATACGAAAGGTTTCTAAAACTCAACGAATAGTCCCTCTCCTTGTGCTCCGGTTTGATATTCCATCTGCTTTACTATCAAACTCCCAACATGGAGAGACAGCCCCTTTAACCTCCTGGTTCGCACAGGTTGCCAAATTGGGGAGGATGAAAGGCAAGAGGGAGAGCCAATGAGAGAGTAGCTGTTAGGCATTTGGACGGGCACATATCACTCTAATTTCGTGGCAGGAAGAAGAATTAACCAAAGTCTCAGCCCCCCACCGGGAACCAGTATAGGTCCTGAACCCAAATTTTGGACTTGCGGTCAGCTCACCAAAAACGAGTTGAAAAATGGAGCTCAGGGGCACAGCAATTCACAAACTGGCCGAGTAATAAAGGACAACTATCGTCCAAAAATCTGTTGAGGGAAGGCAACGAGGTGGACTTGAAATCGAGGCAGAATAGCAGGAAACAGATTTCAAGAGGTACGTTGGAATCGCCTTTAAAGCACAGGAAGAGGGGCACAACTTCGACAATGATGCCCTTGGCCAAAAAGGGCGTATGCGTTTTCTCCTGAATATATTCAGGAGAACACGCATACGCCGTTTTTGGCCAAGCAAGCAAGCAGGCAATGCAAATCTGCACTACAAAGAAGTATCACTTCCCACCGGTCAAAAGGGACATCCACAAAATGTGGAAAAACCAGAAAGGCAAGACAGACCCTGGAGAACAGGGAGCCTTGTTATGCTGATGGGCGCGATGTAAATTGCCAACTGCCTCTCTGGAGGAGTGCATTGTGTTCCCTAAAACAAATAAAAAACAGAGCTACAGAGCCAAGGGCACTTCCAGTCTAGGGAATATACCTTGGGAAAACTGACAATCAATAAGACAGAGCCACCCCAAAATTTAGGGCTGCACTGCTTACAAGGACCTCAACTTGGGTACACCTTAAATATCCCAGGAAATATAAAAATGGTTCAAAAAATTGTGGTACTTACGTACGATGGAATATCTCTCAGCCATGAAATCAATGTCATAAGACCAGTAGCAGCCAAATGCGTGGATTCAGGTACGATGATTCTAAGTGAAATAAGTCACACAAAAAAGAAACTTATCATAAGATATCACTTATGAAGATCCTGTAAACATGGCTACACTTGAACTGAGTTAGGAAAGAGAACAGTGTCTCACATTTAGAAAACACTCTTATGCCTGCTTAAGGGGGAAGGGGAGGTGGGGTGATGCATAAAACCAGAGTTTGATATAAGCACAGGTACCGTTCCAAAAACCAACTATGGAATAGAGAAGACCTACACCTTCCTCAGTGAAAGGGACTCAAAACCCCATATTTCCCGCAGAGGAATATATCTGACTAGAAAGAATCTTAAAACCTATGTATTGATATGTCTCCGTAAGGGAATCAAGTGTGTCTAGACTGGCATAAACATGGCAGATAGAATCAGCTCAAACCCACTATAAACAGGAATTTCAAAAACAAAACAAAGAAACTGGGAAATTCTTTACAATTCCTTCAGGGTCTCTGATGAAACCTGGAATCATCCTATCTACAACGACAGCTGGATGTGGCATATGGCTGGACACTTGGGACTGAGACGATTGGTGAGATTGGGTGAGCAAATGCAGACCCTTTAAAGCAATAATGCATGGCACCTATTCCATGGGTCCCAACTCTCCAGGTTGAAGGGAATATTACTACAGTTATAACATGTACGGGAAACCTAGAGAACAAACACACTGTGAATACGAAAGGTTTCTAAAACTCAACGAATAGTCCCTCTCCTGGTGCTCCGGTTTGACTTTCCGTCTGCTTTACTGTCAATCTCCCAACTTGGAGAGACAGCCCCTTTAACCTCCTGGTTCGCACAGGTTTCCAATTTGGCAGAGGATGAAAGGGAAGAGGGAGAATCAATGAGAGAGTAGCTGTTAGGCATTTGGACGGGCACATATCATTCTAACTTCCCGGCAGGAAGAAGAATTAAGCAAAGTCTCAGCCCCCCACCAGGAACCAGCATAGGTCCTGAACCAAAATTTTGGACTTGCGGTCAGCTCACAAAAAAGGAGTTGATAAATGGAGCTAAGGGGCACAGCAATTCACAAACTGGCCGAGTAATAAAGGACAACTATCGTCCAAAAATCTGTTGAGGGAAGGCAACGAGGCGGAATTGAAAGCGAGGCAGAATAGCAGGAAACAGATTTCAAGAGGTACGTTAGAATCGCCTTTAAAGCACAGGAAGAGAGGCACAACTTTGACAATGATGCACTTGGCCAAAAAGGGCGTATGCGTTTTCTCCTGAATATATTCAGGAGAAAACGCATACGCCCTTTTTGGCCAAGCAAGCAAGCGGGCAATGCAAATCTGCACTACAAAGAAGTATCACTTCCCACCGGTCAAAAGGGACATCCACAAAATGTGTAAAAACCAGAAAGGCAAGACATCCCTGGAGAACAGGGAGCCTTGTTATGCTGATGGGCGGGATGTAAATTGC
The DNA here is from genome assembly GCF_949752795.1 of Hyperoodon ampullatus. NCBI lineage: Eukaryota > Metazoa > Chordata > Mammalia > Artiodactyla > Ziphiidae > Hyperoodon > Hyperoodon ampullatus. Next base: position 1,464,996 of record NW_027640666.1, on the reverse strand, counting down.
CAACTGCCTCTCTGGAGGAGTATATTGTGTTCCCTAAAACAACTAAAGAACAGAGCTAAAGAGCCAAGGGCACTTCCAGTCTAGGGAATATACCTTGGGAAAACTGAAAATCAATAAGACAGAGCCACCCCAAAATTTAGGGCTGCACTGCTTACAAGGACCTCACCTTGGGTACACCTTAAATATCCCAGGAAATATAAAAATGTTTCAAAAATTGTGGTACTTACGTACGATGGAATATCCCTCAGCCATGAAATCAATGTCATAAACCAGTAGCAGCAAAATGGGTGGATTTAGGTACGATGATTCTAAGTGAAATAAGTCACACAGAAAAAGAAACTTATCATAAGATATCACTTATGAAGATCCTGTAAACATGGCTACACTTGAACTGAGTTAGGAAAGAGAACAGAGTCTCACATTTAGAAAACACTCTTATGCCTGCTTAAGGGGGAAGGAGAGGTGGGGTGATGCATAAAACCAGAGTTTGATATAAGCACAGGTACCGTTCCAAAAACCAACTATGGAATAGAGAAACCTACACCTTCCTCAGTGAAAGGGACTCAAAACCCCATATTTCCCGCAGAGGAATATATCAGACTAGTAAGAATCTTAAAACCTATGTATTGATATGTCTCCGTAAGGGAATCAAGTGTGTCTAGACTGGCATAAACATGGCAGCGAGAATCAGCTCAAACCCACTATAAAAAGGAATTTCAAAAACAAAACAAAAAAACTGGGAAATTCTTTACAATTCCTTCAGGGTCTCTGATGAAACCTGAAATGACCCTATCTACAACGACAGCTGGATGTGGCATAAGGAGGGACATTTGGGACTGAGAGGATTGGTGAGATTGGGTGAGCAAATGCAGACCCTTTAAAGCAATAATGCCTGGCACACATTCCATGGGTCCCAACTCTCCAGGTTGAAGGGAATATTACTACAGTTATAACATGTACGGGATACCTAGAGAACGGACACACTGTGAATACGAAAGGTTTCTAAAACTCAACGAATAGTCCCTCTCCTGGTGCTCCGGTTTGACTTTCCATCTGCTTTACTATCAATCTCCCAACTTGGAGAGACAGCCCCTTTAACCTCCTGGTTCGCACTGGTTTCCAATTTGGCAGAGGATGAAAGGGAAGAGGGAGAACCAATGAGAGAGTAGCTGTTAGGCATTTGGACGGGCACATATCACTCTAACTTCCCGGCAGGAAGAAGAATTAACCAAAGTCTCAGCCCCCCACCGGGAACCAGCATAGGTCCTGAACCAAAATTTTGGACTTGCGGTCAGCTCACAAAAAACGAGTTGAAAAATGGAGCTCAGGGGCACAGCAGTGCACAAACTGGCCGAGTAATAAAGGACAACTATCGTCCAAAAATCTGTTGAGGGAAGGCAACGAGGCGGACTGGAAAGCGAGGCAGAATAGCAGGAAACAGATTTCAAGAGGTACGTTGGAATCGCTTTTAAAGCACAGGAAGAGGGGCACAACTTCGACAATGATGCACTTGGCCAAAAAGGGCGTATGCATTTTCTCCTGAATATATTCAGGAGAAAACGCATACGCCCTTTTTGGCCAAGCAAGCAAGCGGGCAATGCAAATCTGCACTACAAAGAAGAATCACTTCGCACCGGTCAAAAGGGACATCCACAAAATGTGTAAAAACCAGAAAGGCAAGACAGGCCCTGGAGAACAGGGAGCCTTGTTATGCTGATGGGCGGGATGTAAATTGCCAACTGCCTCTCTGGAGGAGTGCATTGTGTTCCCTAAAACAAGTAAACAACAGAGCTACAGAGCCAAGGGCACTTCCAGTCTAGGGAATATACCTTGGGAAAACTGAAAATCAATAAGACAGAGCCACCCCAAAATTTAGGGCTGCACTGCTTAAAAGGACCTCAACTTGGGTACACCTTAAATATCCCAGGAAATATAAAAATGGTTCAAAAAATTGTGGTACTTACGTACGATGGAATATCCCTCAGCCATGAAATCAATGTCATGAGACCAGTAGCAGCAAAATGGGTGGATTCAGGTACGATGATTCTAAGTGAAATAAGTCACAGAGAAACAGAAACTTATCATAAGATATCACTTATGAAGATCCTGTAAACATGGCTACACTTGAACTGACTTAGGAAAGAGAACAGAGTCTGACATTTAGAAAACACTCTTATGCCTGCTTAAGGGGGAAGGAGAGGTGGGGTGATGCATAAAACCAGAGTTTGATATAAGCACAGGTACCGTTCCAAAAACCAACTATGGAATAGACAAGACCTACACCTTCCTCAGTGAAAGGGACTCAAAACCCCATATTTCCCGCAGAGGAATATATCTGACTAGTAAGAATCTTAAAACCTATGTATTGATATGTCTCCGTAAGGGAATCAAGTGTGTCTAGACTGGCATAAACATGGCAGCGAGAATCAGCTCAAACCCACTATAAACAGGAATTTCAAAAACAAAACAAAAAAACTGGGAAATTCTTTACAATTCCTTCAGGGTCTCTGATGAACCCTGGAATGACCATATCTACAATGACAGCTGGATGTGGCATAAGGAGGGACACTTGGGACTGAGAGGATTGGTGAGATTGGGTGAGCAAATGCAGACCCTTTAAAGCACAAATGCCTGGCACCCATTCCATGGGTCCCAACTCTCCAGGTTGAAGGGAATATTACTACAGCTATAACATGTACGGGAAACCTAGAGAATGGACACACTGTGAATACGAAAGGTTTCTAAAACTCAACGAATAGTCCCTCTCCTGGTGCTCCGGTTTGACTTTCCATCTGCTTTACTATCAACCTCCCAACTTGGAGAGACAGCCCCTTTAACCTCCTGGTTCGCACAGGTTGCCAAATTGGGAGAGGATGAAAGGGAAGAGGGAGAACCAATGAGAGAGTAGCTGTTAGGCCTTTGGACGGGCACATATCACTCTAATTTCCCGGCAAGAAGAAGAATTAACCAAAGTCTCAGCCACCCACTGGGAACCACTATAGGCCCTGAACCAAAATTTTGGACTTGCGGTCAGCTCACCAAAAACGAGTTGAAAAATGGAGCTCAGGGGCACAGCAATTAACAAACTGGCCGAGTAATAAAGGACAACTATCGTCCAAACATCTGTTGAGGGAAGGCAACGAGGTGGAATTGAAAGCGAGGCAGAATAGCAGGAAACAGATTTCAAGAGGTACGTTGGAATCGCCTTTAAAGCACAGGAAGAGGGGCACAACTTCGACAATGATGCACTTGACCAAAAAGGGCGTATGCGTTTTCTCCTGAATATATTCAGGAGAAAACGCATACGCCCTTTTTGGCCAAGCAAGCAAGCGGGCAATGCAAATCCGCACTACAAAGAAGTATCACTTCCCACCGGTCAAAAGCGACAATCACAAAATGTGTAAAAACCAGAAAGGCAAGACAGGCCCTGGAGAACAGGGAGCCTTGTTATGCTGATGGGCGGGATGTAAATCGCCAACTGCCTCTCTGGAGGAGTGCATTGTGTTCCCTGAAACAAGTAAAGAACAGAGCTACAGAGCCAAGGACACTTCCAGTCTAGGGAATATACCTTGGGAAAACTGAAAATCAATAAGAAAGAGCCACCCCAAAATTTAGGGCTGCACTGCTTACAAGGACCTCAACTTGAGTACACCTTAAATATCCCAGGAAATATAAAAATGGTGCAAAAATTGGGGTACTTACGTACGATGGAATATCCCTCAGCTATGAAATCAGTGTCATAAGACCAGTAGCAGCAAAATGCGTGGATTCAGGCACGATGATTCTAAGTGAAATAAGTCACTGAGAAAAAGAAACTTATCATAAGATATCACTTATGAAGATCCTGTAAACATGGCTACACTTGAACTGAGTTTGGAAAGAGAACAGTGTCTCACATTTAGAAAACACTCTTATGCCTGCTTAAGGGGGAAGGAGAGGTGGGGTGATGCATAAAACCAGAGTTTGATATAAGCACAGGTACCGTTCCAAAAACCAACTATGGAATAGACAAGACCTACACCTTCCTCAGTGAAAGGGACTCAAAACCCCATATTTCCCACAGAGGAATATATCAGACTAGTAAGAATCTTAAAACCTATGTATTGATATGTCTCCGTAAGGGAATCAAGTGTGTCTAGACTGGCATAAACATGGCAGCGAGAATCAGCTCAAACCCACTATAAAAAGGAATTTCAAAAACAAAACAAAAAAACTGGGAAATTCTTTACAATTCCTTCAGGGTCTCTGATGAAAACTGGAATGACCCTATCTACAATGACAACTGGATGTGGCATAAGGAGGGACACTTGGGACTGAGACGATTGGTGAGATAGGGTGAGCAAATGCAGACCCTTTAAAGCAATAATGCATGGCACCTATTCCATGGGTCCCAACTCTCCAGGTTGAAGGGAATATTACTACAGCTATAACATGTACGGGAAACCTAGAGAATGGACACACTTTGAATACGAAAGGTTTGTAAAACTCAACGAATAGTCCCTCTCCTGGTGCTCCGGTTTGACTTTCCATCTGCTTTACTATCAACCTCCCAACTTGGAGAGACAGCCCCTTTAACCTCCTGGTTCGCACAGGTTGCAAATTTCACAGAGGATGAAAGGGAAGAGGGAGAATCAATGAGAGAGTAGCTGTTAGGCATATGGACGGGCACATATCACTGTAATTTCCCGGCAGGAAGAAGAATTAAACAAAGTCTCAGCCACCCACCGGGAACCAGCATAGGTCCTGAAACAAAATTTTGGACTTGCGGTCAGCTCACCAAAAACGAGTTGAAAAATGGAGCTCAGGGGCACAGCAATTCACAAACGGGCCGAGTAATAAAGGACAACTATCGTCCAAAAATCTGTTGAGGGAAGGCAACGAGGCGGACTTGAAAACGAGGCAGAATAGCAGGAAACAGATTTCAAGAGGTACGTTGGAATCGCCTTTAAAGCACAGGAAGAGGGGCACAACTTCGACAATGATGCCCTTGGCCAAAAAGGGCGTATGCGTTTTCTCCTGATTATATTCAGGAGAAAACGCATACGCCCTTTTTGGCCAAGCAAGCAAGCGGGCAATGCAAATCTGCACTACAAAGAAGTATCACTTCCCACCGGTCAAAAGGGACATCCACAAAATGTGTAAAAACCAGAAAGGCAAGACAGGCCCTGGAGAACAGGGAGCCTTGTTATGCTGATGGGCGGGATGTAAATTGCCAACTGCCTCTCTGGAGGAGTGCATTGTGTTCCCTAAAACAAGTAAAGAACAGAGCTACAGAGTCAAGGGCACTTCCAGTCTAGGGAATATACCTTGGGAAAACTGAAAATCAATAAGACAGAGCCACCCCAAAATTTAGGGCTGCACTGCTTACAAGGACCTCAACTTGGGTACACCTTAAATATGCCAGGAGATATAAAAATGGTTCAAAAAATTGTGGTACTTACGTACGATGGAATATCCCTCAGCCATGAAATCAATGTCATAAGACCAGTAGCAGCAAAATGGGTGGATTCAGGTTCGTAGATTCTAAGTGAAATAAGTCACACAGAAAAAGAAACTTATCATAAGATATCACTTATGAAGATCCTGTAAACATGGCTACACTTGAACTGAGTTAGGAAAGAGAACAGTGTCTCACATTTAGAAAACACTCTTATGCCTGCTTAAGGGGGAAGGACAGGTGGGGTGATGCATAAAACCAGTGTTTGATATAAGCACAGGTGCCTTTCCAAAAACCAACTATGGAATAGACAAGACCTACACCTTCCTCAGTGAAAGGGACTCAAAACCCCATATTTCACGCAGAGGAATATATCTGACTAGTAAGAATCTTAAAACCTATGTATTGATATGTCTCCGTAAGGGAATCAAGTGTGACTAGACTGGCATAAACATGGCAGCGAGAATCAGCTCAAACCCACTACAAAAAGGAATTTCGAAAACAAAACAAAAAAACTGGGATATTCTTTACAATTACTTCAGGGTCTCTGATGAAACCTGGAATGACCCTATCTACAACGACAGCTGGAAGTGGCATAAGGCTGGACACTTGGGACAGAGAGGTTTGTTGAGATTGGGTGAGCAAATGCAGACCCTTTAAAGCAATAATGCATGGCACCCATTCCATGGGTCCCAACTCTCCAGGTTGAATGGGATATTACTACAGGTATAACATGTACGAGAATCCTAGAGAACGGACACACTGTGAATATGAAAGGTTTCTAAAACTCAACGAATAGTCCCTCTCCTGGTGCTCCGGTTTGACTTTCCATCTGCTTTACTATCAACCTCCAAACTTGGAGAGACAGCCCCTTTAACCTCCTGGTTCACACAGGTTGCCAATTTGGCAGAGGATGAAAGGGAAGAGGGAGAAACAATGAGAGAGTAGCTGTTAGGCATTTCGACGGGCACATATCACTCTAACTTCCCGGCAGGAAGAATAATTAACCAAAGTCTCAGCCCCCCACTGGGAACCACTATAGGTCCTGAAGCAAAATTTTGGACTTGCGGTCAGCTCAACAAAAACGAGTTGAAAAATGGAGCTCAGGGGCACAGCAATTCACAAACTGGCCGAGTAATAAAGGACAACTATCGTCCAAAAATCTGTTGAGGGAAGGCAACGAGGCGGACTTGAAAGCGAGGCAGAATAGCAGGAAACAGATTTCAAGAGGTACTTTGGAATCGCCTTTAAAGCACAGGAAGAGGGGCACAACTTCGACAATGATGCACTTGGCCAAAAAGGGCGTATGCGTTTTCTCCTGAATATATTCAGGAGAAAACGCATACGCCCTTTTTGGCCAAGCAAGCAAGCGGGCAATGCAAATCTGCACTATAAAGAAGTATCACTTCCCACCGGTCAAAAAGGACATCCACAAAATGTGTAAAAACCAGAAAGGCAAGACAGGCCCTGGAGAACAGTGAGCCCTGTTATGATGATGGGCGGGATGTAAATTGCCAACTGCCTCTCTGGAGGAGTGCATTGTGTTCCCTAAAACAAGTAAACAACAGAGCTACAGAGCCAAGGGCACTTCCAGTCTTGGGAATATACCTCGGGAAAACTGAAAATCAATAAGCCAGAGCCACCCCAAAATTTAGGGCTGCACTGCTTACAAGGACCTCAACTTGGGTACACCTTAAATATCCCAGGAAATATAAAAATGGTTCAAAAAATTGTGGTACTTACGTACGATGGAATATCCCTCAGCCATGAAATCAATGTCATAAGACCAGTAGCAGCAAAATGGGTGGATTCAGGTACAATGATTCTAAGTGAAATAAGTCACACAGAAAAAGAAACTTATCATAAGATATCACTTATGAAGATCCTGTAAACATGGCTACACTTGAACTGAGTTATGAAAGAGAACAGTGTCTCACATTTAGAAAACACTCTTATGCCTGCTTAAGGGGTAAGGACAGGTGGGGTGATGCATAAAACCAGTGTTTGATATAAGCACAGGTGCCTTTCCAAAAACCAACTATGGAATAGACAAGACCTACACCTTCCTCAGTGAAAGGGACTCAAAACCCCATATTTCACGCAGAGGAATATATCTGACTAGTAAGAATCTTAAAACCTATGTATTGATATGTCTCCGTAAGGGAATCAAGTGTGTCTAGACTGGCATAAACATGGCAGCGAGAATCAGCTCAAACCCACTACAAAAAGGAATTTCGAAAACAAAACAAAAAAACTGGGATATTCTTTACAATTACTTCAAGGTCTCTGATGAAACCTGGAATGACCCTATCTACAACGACAGCTGGAAGTGGCATAAGGCTGGACACTTGGGACAGAGAGGTTTGTTGAGATTGGGTGAGCAAATGCAGACCCTTTAAAGCAATAATGCATGGCACCCATTCCATGGGTCCCAACTCTCCAGGTTGAAGGGAATATTACTACAGCTATAACATGTACGAGAATCCTAGAGAACGGACACACTGTGAATACGAAAGGTTTCTAAAACTCAACGAATAGTCCCTCTCCTGGTGCTCCGGTTTGACTTTCCATCTGCTTTACTATCAACCTCCAAACTTGGAGAGACAGCCCCTTTAACCTCCTGGTTCACACAGGTTGCCAATTTGGCAGAGGATGAAAGGGAAGAGGGAGAAACAATGAGAGAGTAGCTCTTAGGCATTTCGACGGGCACATATCACTCTAACTTCCCGGCAGGAAGAAGAATTAACCAAAGTCTCAGCCCACCACCGGGAACCAGCATAGGTCCTGAACCAAAATTTTGGACTTGTGGTCAGCTCAACAAAAACGAGTTGAAAAATGGAGCTCAGGGGCACAGCAATTCACGAACAGGCCGAGTAATAAAGGACAACTATCGTCCAAAAATCTGTTGAGGGAAGGCAACGAGGCGGACTTGAAAGCGAGGCAGAATAGCAGGAAACAGATTTCAAGAGGTACGTTGGAATCGCCTTTAAAGCACAGGAAGAGGGGCACAACTTCGACAATGATGCACTTGGCCAAAAAGGGCATATGCGTTTTCTCCTGAATATATTCAGGAGAAAACGCATACGCCCTTTTTGGCCAAGCAAGCAAGCGGGCAATGCAAATCTGCACTATAAAGAAGTATCACTTCCCACCGGTCAAAAGGGACATCCACAAAATGTGTAAAAACCAGAAATGCAAGACAGGCCCTGGAGAACAGGGAGGCTTGCTATGATGATGGGCGGGATGTAAATTGCCAACTGCCTCTCTGGAGGAGTGCATTGTGTTCCCTAAAACAAGTAAACAACAGAGCTACAGAGCCAAGGGCACTTCCAGTATAGGGAATATACCTTGGGAAAATTGAAAATCAATAAGACAGAGCAACCCCAAAATTTAGGGCTGCACTGCTTACAAGGACCTCAACTTGAGTACACCTTAAATATCCAAGGAAATATAAAAATGGTTCAAAAAATTGTGGTACCTACGTACGATGGAATATCCCTCAGCCTTGAAATTAATGTCATAAGACCAGTAGCAGCAAAATGGTTGGATTCAGGTACGATGATTCTAAGTGAAATAAGTCACACAGAAAAAGAAACTTATCATAAGATATCACTTATGAAGATCCTGTAAACATGTCTACACTTGAACTGAGTTAGGAAAGAGAACAGTGTCTCACATTTAGAAAACACACTTATGCCTGCTTAAGGGGGAAGGAGAGGTGGGGTGATGCATAAAACCAGAGTTTGATATAAGCACAGGTACTGTTCCAAAATCCAACTATGGAATAGACAAGACCTACACCTTCCTCAGTGAAAGGGACTCAAAACCCCATATTTCCCGCAGAGGAATATATCTGACTAGTAAGAAATTTAAAACCTATGTATTGATATGTCTCCATAAGGGAATCAAGTGTGTCTAGACTGGCATAAACAGGGGAACGAGAATCAGCTCAAACCCACTATAAAAAGGAATTTCAAAAACAAAACAAAAAAACTGGGAAATTCTTTAAAATTCCTTCAGGGTCTCTGATGAAACCTGGAATGACCCTATCTACAACGACAGCTGTATGTGGCATATGCTGGACACTTGGGACTGAGAGGATTGGTGAGATTGGGTGATCAAATGCAGACCCTTTAAAGCACAAATATCTGGCACCCATTCCATGGGTCCCAACTCTCCAGGTTGAAGGGAATATTACTACAGCTATAACATGTACGGGAAACCTAGAGAACGGACCCACTGTGAATACGAAATGTTTCTAAAACTCAACGAATAGTCCCTCTCCTGGTGCTCCGGTTTGGCTTTCCATCTGCTTTACTATCAACCTCCCAAGTTGGAGAGACAGCCCCTTTAACCTCCTGGTTCACACAGGTTGCCAATTTGGCACAGGATGAAAGTGAAGAGAGAGAACCAATGAGAGAGCAGCTGTTAGGCATTTGGAAGGGCACATATCACTGTAATTTCCCGGCAGGAAGAAGAATTAACCAAAGTCTCAGCCACCCACAGGGAACCTGTATAGGTCCTGAACCAAAATTTTGGACTTGCGGTCAGCTCACAAAAAACGAGATGAAAAATGGAGCTCAGGGGCACAGCAATTCACAAACTGGCCGAGTAATAAAGGACAACTATCGTCCCAAAATCTGTTGAGGGAAGGCAACGAGGCAGACTTCAAAGTGAGGCAGAATAGCAGGAAACAGATTTCAAGAGGTACGTTGGAAACGCCTTTAAAGCACAGGAAGAGGGGCACAACTTCGACAATGATGCACTTGGCCAAAAAGGGCGTATGCGTTTTCTCCTGAATATATTCAGGAGAAAATGCATACACCCTTTTTGGCCAAGCAAGCAAGCGGGCAATGCAAATCTGCACTACAAAGAAGTATCACTTCCCACCGGTCAAAAGGGACATCCACAAAATGTGTAAAAACCAGAAAGGCAAGACAGGCCCTGGAGAACAGGGAGCCTTGTTATGCTAATGGGTGGGATGTAAATTGCCAACTGCCTCTCTGGAGGAGTGCATTGTGTTCCCTAAAACAAGTAAACAACAGAGCTACAGAGCCAAGGGCACTTCCAGTCTAGGGAATATACCTTGGGAAAACTGAAAATCAATAAGACAGAGCCACCCTAAAATTCAGGGCTGCACTTCTTACAAGGACCTCAACTTGGGTACACCTTAAATATCCCAGGAAATATAAAAATGGTTCAAAAAATTGTGGTACCTACGTACGATGGAGTATCCCTCAGCCATGAAATCAATGTCATAAGACCAGTAGCAGCAATATGGGCGGATTCAGGTACGATGATTCTAAGTGAAATAAGTCACACAGAAAAAGAAACTTATCATAAGATATCACTTATGAAGATCCTGTAAACATGGCTACACTTGAACTGAGTTAGGAAAGAGAACAGTGTCTCACATTTAGAAAACACTCTTATGCCTGCTTAAGGGGGAAGGACAGGTGGGGTGATGCATAAAACCAGTGTTTGATATAAGCACAGGTGCCTTTCCAAAAAACAACTATGGAATAGACAAGACCTACACCTTCCTGAGTGAAAGGGACTCAAAACCCCATATTTCCCGCAGTGGAATATATCTGACTAGTAAGAATCTTAAAACCTATGTATTGATATGTCTCCGTAAGGGAATCAAGTGTGTCTAGACTGGCATAAACATGGCAGCGAGAATCAGCTCAAACCCACTACAAAAAGGAATTTCGAAAAGAAAACAAAAAAACTGGGATATTCTTTACAATTACTTCAGGGTCTCTGATGAAACCTGGAATGACCCTATCTACAACGACAGCTGGAAGTGGCATAAGGCTGGACAATTGGGACAGAGAGGTTTGTTGAGATTGGGTGAGCAAATGCAGACCCTTTAAAGCAATAATGCATGGCACCCATTCCATGGGTCCCAACTCTCCAGGTTGAAGGGAATATTACTACAGCTATAACATGTACGGGAATCCTAGAGAATGGACACACTGTGAATACGAAAGGTTTCTAAAACTCAACGAATAGTCCCTCTCCTGGTGCTCCGGTTTGACTTTCCATCTGCTTTACTATCAACCTCCAAACTTGGAGAGACAGCGCCTTTAACCTCCTGGTTCACACAGGTTGCCAATTTGGCAGAGGATGAAATGGAAGAGGGAGAAACAATGAGAGAGTAGCTGTTAGGCATTTCGACGGGCACATATCACTGTAATTTCCCGGCAGGAAGAAGAATTAACCAAAGTCTCAGCCCCCCACCGGGAACCAGTATAGGTCCTGAACCAAAATTTTGGACTTGCGGTCAGCTCAACAAAAACGAGTTGAAAAATGGAGCTCAGGGGCACATCAATTCACAAACTGGCCGAGTAATAAAGAAGAACTATCGTCCAAAATTCTGTTGAGGGAAGGCAACGAGGCGGACTTGAAAGCGAGGCAGAATAGCAGGAAACAGATTTCAAGAGGTATGTTGGAATCGCCTTTAAAGCACAGGAAGAGGGACACAACTTCGACAATGATGCACTTGGCCAAAAAGGGCGTATGCGTTTTCTCCTGAATATATTCAGGAGAAAACGGATACGCCCTTTTTGGCCAAGCAAGCAAGCGGGCAATGCAAATCTGCACTACAAAGAAGTATCATTTCCCACCGGTCAAAAGGGACATCCACAAAATGTGTAAAAACCAGAAAGGCAAGACAGGCCCTGGAGAACAGGGAGGCTTGTTATGATGATGGGCGGGATGTAAATTGCCAACTGCCTCTCTGGAGGAGTGCATTGTGTTCCCTAAAACAAGTAAACAACAGAGCTACAGAGCCAAGGGCACTTCCAGTATAGGGAAGATACCTTGGGAAAATTGAAAATCAATAAGACAGAGCAACCCCAAAATTTAGGGCTGCACTGCTTACAAGGACCTCAACTTGAGTACACCTTAAATATCCCAGGAAATACAAAAATGGTTCAAAAAATTGTGGTACCTACGTACGATGGAATATCCCTCAGCCATGAAATCAATGTCATAAGACCAGTAGCAGCAAAATGGGTGGATTCAGGTACGATGATTCTAAGTGAAATAAGTCACACAGAAAAAGAAACTTATCATAAGATATCACTTATGAAGATCCTGTAAACATGGATACACTTGAACTGAGTTAGGAAAGAGAACAGTGTCTCAAATTTAGAAAACACACTTATGTCTGCTTAAGGGGGAAGGAGAGGTGGGGTGATGCATAAAACCAGAGTTTGATATAAGCACAGGTACTATTCCAAAATCCAACTATGGAATAGACAAGACCTACACCTTCCTCAGTGAAAGGGACTCAAAACCCCATATTTCCCGCAGAGGAATATATCTGACTAGTAAGAAATTTAAAACCTATGTATTGATATGTCTCCATAAGGGAATCAAGTGTGTCTAGACTGGCATAAACAGGGGAACGAGAATCAGCTCAAACCCACTATAAAAAGGAATTTAAAAAACAAAACAAAAAAACTGGGAAATTCTTTAAAATTCCTTCAGGGTCTCTGATGAAACCTGGAATGACCCTATCTACAACGACAGCTGTATGTGGCATATGCTGGACACTTGGGACTGAGAGGATTGGTGAGATTGGGTGAGCAAATGCAGACCCTTTAAAGCACAAATGTCTGGCACCCATTCCATGGGTCCCTAATCTCCAGGTTGAAGGGAATATTACTACAGCTATAACATGTACGGGAAACCTAGAGAACGGACCCACTGTGAATACGAAATGTTTCTAAAACTCAACGAATAGTCCCTCTCCTGGTGCTCCGGTTTGGCTTTCCATCTGCTTTACTATCAACCTCCCAAGTTGGAGAGACAGCCCCTTTAACCTCCTGGTTCACACAGGTTGCCAATTTGGCACAGGATGAAAGTGAAGAGAGAGAACCAATGAGAGAGTAGCTGTTAGGCATTTGGAAGGGCACATATCACTGTAATTTACCGGCAGGAAGAAGAATTAACCAAAGTCTCTGCCACCCACCGGGAACCAGTATAGGTCCCGAACCAAAATTTTGGACTTGCGGTCGGCTCACAAAAAACGAGATGAAAAATGGAGCTCAGGGGCACAGCAATTCACAAACTGGCCGAGTAATAAAGGACAACTATCGTCCAAAAATCTGTTGAGGGAAGGCAACGAGGCAGACTTCAAAGTGAGGCAGAATAGCAGGAAACAGATTTCAAGAGGTACGTTGGAAATGCCTTTAAAGCACAGGAAGAGGGGCACAACTTCGACAATGATGCACTTGGCCAAAAAGGGTGTATGCGTTTTCTCCTGAATATATTGAGGAGAAAATGCATACACCCTTTTTGGCCAAGCAAGCAAGCGGGCAATGCAAATCTGCACTACAAAGAAGTATCACTTCCCACCGGTCAAAAGGGACATCCACAAAATGTGTAAAAACCAGAAAGGCAAGACAGGCCCTGGAGAACAGGGAGCCTTGTTATGCTGATGGGCGGGATGTAAATTGCCAACTGCCTCTCTGGAGGAGTGCATTGTGTTCCCTAAAACAAGTAAACAACAGAGCTACAGAGCCAAGGGCACTTCCAGTCTAGGGAATATACCTTGGGAAAACTGAAAATCAATAAGACAGAGCCACCCTAAAATTTAGGGCTGCACTTCTTACAAGGACCTCAATTAGGGTACACCTTAAATATCCCAGGAAATATAAAAATGGTTCAAAAAATTGTGGTACCTACGTACGATGGAGTATCCCTCAGCCACGAAATCAATGTCATAAGACCAGTAGCAGCAATATGGGCGGATTCAGGTACCATGATTCTAAGTGAAATAAGTCACACAGAAAAAGAAACTTATCATAAGATATCACTTATGAAGATCCTGTAAACATGGCTACAGTTGAACTGAGTTAGGAAAGAGAACAGTGTCTAACATTTAGAAAACACTCTTATGCCTGCTTAAGGGGGAAGGAGAGGTGGGGTGATGCATAAAACAAGAGTTTGATATAAGCACAGGTACCGTTCCAAAAACAAACTATGGAATAGACAAGACCTACACCTTCCTCAGTGAAAGGGACTCAAAACCCCATATTTCCCGCAGAGGAATATATCTGACAAGTCAGAATCTTAAAACCTATGTATTGATATGTCTCCGTAAGGGAATCAAGTGTGTCTAGACTGGCATAAACATGGCAGCGAGAATCAGCTCAAACCCACTATAAAAAAGAATTTTAAAAACAAAACAAAAAAACTGGGAAATTCTTTACAATTCCTTCAGGGTCTCTGATGAAACCTGGAATGACCCTATCTACAACGACAGCTGGATGTGGCATAAGGCTGGACACTTGGGACTGAGAGGATTGGTGAGATTGGGTGAGCAAATGCAGACCCTTTAAAGCAATAATGCATGGCACCCATTCCATCAGTCCCAACTCTCCAGGTTATAGGGAATATTACTACAGCTATAACATGTACGGGAATCCTAGAGAATGGACACACTGTGAATACGAAAGGTTTCTAAAACTCAACGAATAGTCCCTCTCCTGGTGGTCCGGTTTGACTTTCCATCTGCTTTACTATCAATCTCCCAACTTGGAGAGACAGCCCCTTTAACATCCTGGTTCGCACAGGTTGCCAATTTGGCAGAGGATGAAAGGGAAGAGGGAGAACCAATGAGAGAGTAGCTGTTAGGCATTTGGACGGGCACATATCACTCTAAATTCCCGGTAGGAAGAAGAATTAATCAAAGTCTCAGCCCCCCACCGGGAACCAGCATAGGTCCTGAACCAAAATTTTGGACTTGCGGTCAGCTCACAAAAAACGAGTTGAAAAATGGAGCTCAGGGGCACAGCAATTCACAACCTGGCTGAGTAATTAAGGACAAGTATCGTCCAAAAATCTCTTGAGGGAAGGCAACGAGGCGGACTTGAAAGCGAGGCAGAATAGCAGGAAAAAGATTTCAAGAGGTACGTTG
Source organism: Hyperoodon ampullatus (assembly GCF_949752795.1). Taxonomy (NCBI): domain Eukaryota; kingdom Metazoa; phylum Chordata; class Mammalia; order Artiodactyla; family Ziphiidae; genus Hyperoodon; species Hyperoodon ampullatus. Next base: position 1,449,628 of record NW_027640666.1, on the reverse strand, counting down.
AAATCGCCTTTAAAGCACAGGAAGAGGGGCAAAATTTCGACAATGATGCACTTGGCCAAAAAGGGCGTATGCGTTTTCTCCTGAATATATTTAGGAGAAAACGCATACGCACATTTTGGCCAAGCAAGCAAGCGGGCAATGCAAATCTGCACTACAAAGAAGTATGACTTCCCACCGGTCAAAAGGGACATCCACAAAATATGTAAAAACCAGAAAGGCAAGACAGGCCCTGGAGAACAGGGAGCACTGTTATGCTGATGGGCGGGATGTTAATTGTCAACTGCCTCTCTGGAGGAGTGCATTGTGTTCCCTAAAACAAGTAAACAACAGAGCTACAGAGCCAAGGGCACTTCCAGTCTAGGGAATATACCTTGGGAAAACTGAAAATCAATAAGACAGAGCCACCCCAAAATTTAGGGCTGCACTGCTTACAAGGACCTCAACTTTGGTACACCTTAAGTATCCAAGGAAATATAAAAATGGTTCAAAAAATTGTGGTACTTACGTACGATGGAATATCCCTCAGCCATGAAATCAATGTCATAAGACCAGTAGCAGCAAAATGGGTGGATTCAGGTACGATGATTCTAAGTGAAATAAGTCACACAGAAAAAGAAACTTATCATAAGATATCACTTATGAAGATCCTGTAAACATGGCTACACTTGAACTGAGTTAGGAAAGAGAACAGTGTCTCACATTTAGAAAACACTCTTATGCCTGCTTAAGGGGGAAGGAGAGGTGGGGTGATGCATAAAACCAGAGTTTGATATAAGCACAGGTACCGTTCCAAAAACCAACTATGGAATAGACAAGACCTACACCTTCCTCAGTGAAAGGGACTCAAAACCCCATATTTCCCGCAGAGGAATATATCTGACTAGTAAGAATCTTAAAACCTATGTATTGATATGTCTCCGTAAGGGAATCAAGTGTGTCTAGACTGGCATAAACATGGCAGCGAGAATCAGCTCAAACCCACTATAAACAGGAAATTCAAAAACAAAACAAAAAAACTGGGAAATTCTTTACAATTCCTTCAGGGTCTCTGATGAAACCTGGAATGACCCTATCTACAACGACAGCTGGATGTGGCATTAGGCTGGACACTTGGGACTGAGAGGATTGGTGAGATTGAGTGAGCAAATGCAGACCCTTTAAAGCAATAATGCATGGCACCCATTCCATGGGTCCCAACTCCCCAGGTTGAAGGGAATATTACTACAGCTATAACATGTACGGGCAACCAAGAGAACGGACACAGTGTGAATATGAAAGGTTTCTGAAACTCAACGAATAGTCCCTCTCCTGGTGCTCCAGTTTGACTTTCCATCTTCTTTACTATCAACCTCCCAAATTGGAGAGACAGCCCCTTTAAACTCCTGGTTCGCACAGGTTGTCAATTTGGCAGAGGATGAAAGGGCAGAGGGAGAACCAATGAGAGAGTAGCTGTTAGGCATTTGGACGGGCACATATCACTGTAATTTCCCGGCAGGAAGAAGAATTAACCAAAGTCTCAGCCACCCACCGGGAACCAGTATAGGTCCTGAACCAAAATTTTGGACTTGCGGTCAGCTCACCAAAAACAAGTTGAAAAATGGAGCTCAGGGGCACAGCAATTCACAAACTGGCTGAGTAATAAAGGACAACTATCGTCCAAAAATCTGTTGACGGAAGGCAACGAGGCGGACTTGAAAGCGAGGCAGAATAGCAGGAAACAGATTTCAAGAGGTATTTTGGAATCGCCTTTAAAGCACAGGAAGAGGGGCACAACATCGACAATGATGCACTTGGCCAAAAAGGGCGTATGCGTTTTCTCCTGAATATATTCAGGAGAAAACGCATACGCCCTTTTTGGCCAAGCAAGCAAGCGGGCAATGCAAATCTGCACTACAAAGAAGTATCACTTCCCACCGGTCAAAAGGGACATCCACAAAATGTGTAAAAACCAGAAAGGCAAGACAGGCCCTGGAGAACAGGGAGCCTTGTTATGCTGACGGGCGGGATGTAAATTGCCAACTGCCTCTCTGGAGGAGTGCATTGTGTTCCCTAAAACAATTAAAGAACAGAGCTACAGAGCCAAGGGCACTTCCAGTCTAGGGAATATACCTTGTGAAAACTGAAAATCAATAAGACACAGCAACCCCAAAATTTAGGGCTACACTGCTTACAAGGACCTCAACTTGGGTACACCTTAAGTATGCCAGGAAATATAAAAATGGTTCAAAAAATTGTGGTACTTACGTACGATGGAGTATCCCTCAGCCTTGAAATCAAAGTTATATGACCAGTAGCAGCAAAATGGGTGGATACAGGTACGATGATTCTAAGTGAAATAAGTCACACAGAAAAAGAAACTTATCATAAGATATCACTTATGAAGATCCTGTAAACATGGCTACACTTGAACTGAGTTAGGAAAGAGAACAGTGTCTCACATTTAGAAAACACTCTTATGCCTGCTTACAGGGGAAGGACAGGTGGGGTGATGCATAAAACCAGAGTTTGATATAAGCACAGGTACCGTTCCAAAAGCCAACTATGGAATAGACAAGACCTACACCTTCCTCAGTGAAAGGGACTCAAAACCCCATATTTCCCGCAGAGGAATATATCGGACTAGTAATAATCTTAAAACCTATGTATTGATATGTCTCCGTAAGGGAATCAAGTGTGTCTAGACTGGCATAAACATGGCAGCGAGAATCAGCTCAAACCCACTATAAAAAGGAATTTCAAAAACAAAACAAGAAAACTGGGAAATTCTTTACAATTCCTTCAGGGTCTCTGATGAACCCTGGAATGACCCTATCTACAACGACAGCTGGATGTGGCATAAGGCTGGACACTTGGGACTGAGACGATTGGTGAGATTTGGTGAGCAAATGCAGACCCTTTAAAGCAATAATGCATGGCACACATTCCATGGGTCCCAACTCTCCAGGTTGAAGGGAATATTACTACAGTTATAACATGTACAGGAAACCTAGAGAACGGACACACTGTGAATACGAAAGGTTTCTAAAACTCAACGAATAGTCCCTCTCCTGGTGCTCCGGTTTGACTTTCCATCTGCTTTACTATCAACCTCCCAACTTGGAGAGACTGATCCTTTAACCTCCTGGTTCGCCCAGGTTGCCAATTAGGCAGAGGATGAAAAGGAATAGGGAGAACCAATGAGAAATTAGCTGTTAGGCATTTCGACGGGCACATATCACTGTAATTTCCCGGCAGGAAGAAGAATTAACCAAAGTCTCAGCCACACACCGGGAACCAGTATAGGTCCTGAACCAAAATTTTGGACTTGCGGTCAGCTCACCAAAAACGAGTTGAAAAATTGAGCTCAGGGGCACAGCAATTCACAAACTGGCTGAGTAATAAAGGACAACTATCGTCCAAAAATCTGTTGAGGGAAGGCAACGAGGCGGACTTGAAAGCGAGGCAGAATAGCAGGAAACAGATTACAAGAGGTACGTTGGAATCGCCTTTAAAGCACAGGAAGAGGGGCACAACTTCGACAATGATGCACTTGGCCAAAAAGGGCGTATGAGTTTTCTCCTGAATATATTCAGGAGAAAACGCATACGCCCTTTTTGGCCAAGCAAGCAAGCGGGCAATGCAAATCTCCACTACAAAAAAGTATCACTTCCCACCGGTCAAAAGGGACATCCACAAAATGTGTAAAAACCAGAAAGGCAAGACAGGCCCTGGAGAACAGGGAGCCTTGTTATGCTGATGGGCGGGATGTAAATTGCCAACTGCCTCTCTGGAGGAGTGCATTGTGTTCCCTAAAACAAGTAACCAACAGAGCTACAGAGCCAAGGGCACTTCCAGTATAGGGAATATACCTTGGGAAAACTGAAAATCAATAAGACAGAGCCACCCCAAAATTTAGGGCTGCACTGCTTACAAGGACCTCAACTTGGGTACAACTTAAATATCCCAGGAAATATAAAAATGGTTCAAAAAATTGTGGGACTTACGTACGATGGAATATCCCTCAGCCATGAAATCAATGTCATAAGACCAGTAGCAGCAAAATGGGTGGATTCAGGTATGATGATTCTAAGTGAAATAAGTCACACAGAAAAAGAAACTTATCATAAGATATCACTTATCAAGATCCTGTAAACATGGCTACACTTGAACTGAGTTAGGAAAGAGAAGAATGTCTCACATTTTGAAAACACTCTTATGCCTGCTTAAGGGGGAAGGAGAGGTGGGGTGATGCATAAAACCAGAGTTTGATATAAGCACAGGTACCGTTCCAAAAACCAACTATGGAATAGACAAGACCTACACCTTCCTCAGTGAAAGGGACTCAAAACCCCATATTTCCCTCAGAGGAATATATCAGACTAGTAAGAATCTTAAAACCTATGTATTGATATGTCTCCATAAGGGAATCAAGTGTGTCTAGACTGGCATAAACATGGCAGCGAGAATCAGCTCAAACCCACTATAAAAAGGAATTTCAAAAACAAAACAAAAAAACTGGGAAATTCTTTACAATTCCTTCAGGGTCTCTGATGATCCCTGGAATGACCCTATCTACAATGACAGCTGGATGTGGTATAAGGCTGGACACTTGGGACTGAGACAATTGGTGAGATTTGGTGAGCAAATGCAGACCCTTTAAAGTAATAATGCATGGCACCCATTCCATGGGTCCCAACTCTCCAGGTTGAAGGGAATATTACTACAGTAATAACATGTACCGGAAACCTAGAGAACGGACACACTGTGAATACGAAAGGTTTCTAAACCTCAACGAATAGTCCCTATCCTGGTGCTCCGGTTTGACTTTCCATCTGCTTTACTATCAACCTCCCAACTTGGAGAGACAGCCCCTTTAACCTCGTGGTTCGCACAGGTTGCCAATTTGGCAGAGGATGAAAGGGAAGAGGGAGAACCAATGAGAGAGTAGCTGTTAGGCATTTGGACGGGCACATATCACTGTAATTTCCCGGCAGGAAGAAGAATTAACCAAAGTCTCAGCAACCCACCGGGAACCAGTATAGTTCCTGAAGCAAAATTTTGGACTTGCGGTCAGCTCACCAAACACGAGTTGAAAAATGGAGCTCAGGGGCACAGCAATTCACAAACTGGCCGAGTAATAAAGGACAACTATCGTCCAAAAATCTGTTGAGGGAAGGCAACGAGGCGGACTTGAAAACGAGACAGAATAGCAGGAAACAGATTTCAAGAGGTACGTTGGAATCGCCTTTAAAGCACAGGAAGAAGGGCACAACTTCGACAATGATGCACTTGGCCAAAAAGGGCGTATGCGTTTTCTCCTGAATATATTCAGGAGAAAACGCATACGCCCTTTTTGGCCAAGCAATCAAGCGGGCAATGCAAATCTGCACTACAAAGAAGTATCACTTCCCACCGGTCAAAAGGGACATCCACAAAATGTGTAAAAACCAGAAAGGCAAGACAGGCCCTGGAGAACAGGGAGCCTTGTTATGCTGATGGGCGGGATGTAAATTGCCAACTGCCTCTCTGGAGGAGTGCATTGTGTTCCCTAAAACAAGTAAAGAACAGAGCTACAGAGCCAAGGGCACTTCCAGTCTAGGGAATATACCTTGGGAAAACAGAAAATCAATATGACAGAGCCACCCCAAAATTTAGGGCTGCACTGCTTACAAGGACCTCAACTTGGGTACACCTTAAATATCCCAGGAAATATAAAAATGGTTCAAAAAATTGTGGTACTTACGTACGATGGAATATCCCTCAGCCATGAAATCAATGTCATAAGACCAGTAGCAGCAAAATGGGTGGATTCAGGTTCGATGATTCTATGTGAAATAAGTCACACAGAAAAAGAAACTTATCATAAGATATCACTTATTAAGATCCTGTAAACATGGCTACACTTGAACTGAGTTAGGAAAGAGAACAGAGTCTCACATTTAGAAAACACTCTTATGCCTGCTTAATGGGGAAGGAGAGGTGGGGTGATGCATAAAACCAGAGTTTGATATAAGCACAGGTACCGTTCCAAAAACCAACTATGGAATATACAAGACCTACACCTTCCTCAGTGAAAGGGACTCAAAACACCATATTTCCCGCAGAGGAAAATATCTGACTAGTAAGAATCTTAAAACCTATGTATTGATATGTCTCCGTAAGGGAATCAAGTGTGTCTAGACTGGCATAAACATGGCAGCGAGAATCAGCTCAAACCCACTATAAAAAGGAATTTCAAAAACAAAACAAAAAAAATGGGAAATTCCTTACAATTCCTTCAGGGTCTCTGATGAAACCTGGAATGACCCTAACTACAATGACAGCTGGATGTGGCATAAGGAGGGACACTTGGGACTGAGAATATTGGTGAGATTTGGTGAGCAAATGCAGACCCTTTAAAGAACAAATGCCTGGCACCAATTCCATGGGTCACTATGAGTCACTATGGAGAACAGTATGGAGTTTCCTTAGAAAAAGCTAGAAATAGAATTACCATATGATCCAGCAATCCCACTACTGGACATATACCCTGAGAAAACCATAATTCAAAAAGAGACATGTACCAAAATGTTCATAGCAGCCCTATTTACAATAGCCCGGAGATGGAAACAACCTAAGTGTCCATCATCGGATGAATGGGTAAAGAAGATGTGGCACATACATACAATGGAATATTACTCAGCCATAAAAAGAAATGAAATTGAACTATTTGTAATGAGGTGGATGGACCTAGAGTCTGTCATACAGAGTGAAGTAAGTCAGAAAGAGAAAGACAAATACTGTATGCTGACACATATATATGGAATTTAAGAAAAAAAAAAGGTCATGAAGAACATAGGGGTAAGACAGGAATAAAGACACAGACCTACTAGAGAATGGACTTGAGGATATGGGGAGGGGGAAGGGTAAGCTGTGACAAAGTGAAAGAGCGGCATGGACATATATACACTACCAAACGTAAGGTAGATAGCTAGTGGGAAGCAGCCGCATAGCACAGGGAGATCAGCTCGGTGCTTTGTGACCGCCTGGAGGGGTGGGATAGGGAGGGTGGGAGGGAGACGCAAAAGGGAGGGGATATGGGAACATATGTATACATATAACTGATTAAATTTGTGATAAAGCAAAAAAAAAATAAAAAAAAATAAAAAAAATAAAAATAAAAAATAAAAAAATAAAAATAAAAATAAAATAATAAAATCCAGTTTTAACATGAAAAAAAAAAAAGCTAGAAATAGAATTACCATATGATCCAGCAATCCCACTTCTGGGCATATATCCAGAGAAAACCATAAATCAAAAAGGCACATTCACCACAATGCTCATTTCAGCACTATTTACAATAGCCAGGTAATGGAAGCAACCTAAATACCCACAGACAGACGAATGGATAAAGATGTGGTACATATATAAAATGGAATGTTACTCAGCCATAAGAAGGAATGAAACTGGGTCATTTGTAGCGACGTCGATGGATTTAAAGACTGTCATACAGAATGAAGTAAGTCAGAAAGAGAAAAACAAATATTGTATATTAATGCATATATGTGGAACCTAGAGAAATGGTACAGATGAACTGGTTTGCAGGGAAGAAATAGAGACACAGAGGTAGAGAACACACGTATGGTCACCAAGTGTGGGAAGCCATGGGGAGGTGGTGTGGGATGAGTTGGGAGATTGGGATTGACCTGTATACATGTATATGCATAAAATACATAACTAATAATAACCTGTTGTATAAAAAAATAAATAAAATTAAATTTCAAAATTTTTAGAAATAAAATTTAAAAATAAAACAGAAAAAAGTTCTTCCGTTCACACAGATGTATTTATATGAATGAATTATTTCCATGCTTATATCTATAAATACATAAAAGAGGAATAAAATCTAACTTGAACCAAAAACGAAAAAAAAAACCTGAACCCACGAGTTAGACAGACGAAAACCCTATCAGGGCACTTTCTCCAGCAGTAAACAATTCTGAAATTGGTCAGAGGTGGGGAATCATCTCCCATACAGCCAGCAGCCCACTCCTACGCAAGGACCGTCATCATTTCAAAGCCCGGGGCCATGCTGAGGCATCTGTGAGTAACCGTGAGCTGAGCCCCAGGCCAGCTGCTCTTGAACTTTTCCCACCCTTCCCAGGTAAAACACCTGAATATGTACAAGGGGTTGAAAGCCTAGATGAAGGGCCGTGGAACCACACCAGCGACAGCACGGAGGCCAACTTGGTGCCTGCAGGCCAGCCAGCAAGGTCCTGGCCCTGGGCGCTCTTCTGGAAGCTTTCCATTGCCCTGACTGAGATACCCCTCCTGTCCCGGCCCCCACTGCATTTTTCCTTCCTCACCTCTGTCCGGAGAGAAATTCCAGCGGAAGGTATGGCTGACACATCCTCTTCTTTACAGGTGGAAGCCTGGCAACTCCTGCAGAAAGTCCAGCAGAGACCCACTCACACCGGGCCACCCACAAAGCCGTGGCCCCTCACTCCCTCCCACCAGCACAGCCCCGAAACTGCTGACGGGGCAGAGAATATGGAGTCAGGCACAGCTTCAGGGGCTATTGCTGCCTGCAGCGCTGTTTATATTGACCTCAACCCAGGCACACCTGGGGAGGGCCGGCCGGCAGAGTCAGGCTACCCAGGTCAGCTAACCCTCAGCCCTCAGGGTATCACATTGTTGAAAATGGACCTCGCTAAGGCAGAATAGAAGCCAAGGAATAAAAGGACACAATGCCATTTGCAGCACCGTAGGAGTGTCTAGAGGTAATCACGTGACTTGTAGTAAGTCAGAAAGTGAAAGACACATATCATATCATATCTCTTATAGGTATGACCGAAAAATGGATACCAGGGCAGATATTTCCACGCAGAAGGGCAATCACAGATTCATTCAACAAACTTATGGTTCACCAATGGAAAGGTGTGAGGATTGGTTTCATTATGATATTGGGGTTAACAGACATATACAAACACAGGTGATATATATAATCACCAAAGACCTACAGAATACCAAGAGAAGACTACTCAACATTCTGTCATAAGGTACATGGGAAAAGGATCCCAGGAAGAACAGACATATGTGTATGTGTAAAAGAACTACATCTTCCACACCTACAACAAGCCAAACATTGTAATCAAAATTGCTGTAATAAAAAATAAAAAAATTAAATTAAAAACACGAACAAGAAGTAGTGAGACAAACTTGAGGGGCTTTCTCCTGGCACATTCCATTCTAAATTCCAATCTAGAGCACAACTTCCATTGAGGCTCTGTTTCCCCAGTAACCAGATTTGGTAAGGGAGAACTGCTGCCACCTTGTGGCCGTTTCACACAGCAGCAGCTTTAATCCCAGCGCTAATGGTCAGTTGCTATTCAAAATCATTGCAGGCCTGTAAATGACACCTGCCCTGAAAACAAATCCTGGGTTCATATATCGACCAAAAAATTCAAAGGACGTCCATATTTCAAAACGACAGTTTCAAAAGGCATATTTTACACACTTTAGTGTTCTGCTTCTTTTTCTTTCTTTCTTTTTTTGTTAAAAAAACGGGAATGGCAAAAAGCATCCCTGAGAATGGGCGAAAATATTTGCAAATGAATCAATGGACAAAGGTTTAATCTTCAATATATATAAAGAGCTCATGCAGCTTAATATTAAAAAAACAAACAACCCAATAAAAAATGGGCAGAATATCTAAAGAGACGTTTCTTCAAAGAAGACACAGAGATGGCCAAGACGCACATGAAAAGTTGCTTAACATCACTAACTATTAGAGAAATGCAAATCAAAACTACAATGAGGTATCACCTCACACCTGTTACAATTGGCATCATCAGAAAATCTACAAACAACGAATTCTGGGGAGGGTGTGGACAAAAGGATCCCTCTTCCACTAGTGGTGGAAATGTAAATTGATACAGTCATGATGGAGAACAGTATGGAGTTTACTTAAAAAAAGATAGAAATAGAATTAACATATGATCCAGCAATCCCACTTCTGGGCATATACCCAGAGAAAACCATAAATCAAAAAGGCACATTCACCACAATGCTCATTTCATCACTATTTACAATAGCCAGGTAATGGAAGCAACCTAAATACCCACAGACAGACGAATGGATAAAGATGTGGTACATATATAAAATGGAATATTACGCAGCCATAAGAAGGAATGAAACTGGGTCATTTGTAGAGATGTCGATGGATCTAGAGACAGTCATACAGGATTAAGTAAGTCAGTAAGAGAAAAACAAATATTGTATATTAATGCATATATGTGGAACCTAGAAATATGGTACAGATTAACTGGTTTGCAGGGAAGAAATAGAGACACAGAGGTAGAGAACACATGTATGGACACCAAGTGTGGGAAGCCATGGGGAGGTGGTGTTGGGATGAGTTGGGAGATTGGGATTGACCTGTATACATGTATATCCATAAAATACATAACTAATAATATCCTGCTGTATAAAAAAATAAATAAAATTAAATTTCAGCATTTTAAGAAATACAATATAAAAATAAAACAGAAAAAAAGTTCTTCCCTTCACACAGATGTATTTATATGAATGAATTATTTCCATGCTTTTATCTATAAATACATAAAAGAGGTATAAAATCTAACTTGAACTAAAAAACAAAAAAAAAACCTGAACCCACCAGTTATACAGAGGAAAACCCTCTCAGGGCACTTGCTCCAGCGGTAAACAATTCTGAAATTGGTCAGAGGTGGGGAATCATCTCCCATAGAGCCAGCAGCCCACTCCTACGCAAGGAGCGTCCTCATTGCAAATCTGGGGGCCATGCCGAGGCATCTGTGAGTAACCGTGAGCTGAGCCCCAGGCCAGCTGCTGTTGAACTTTTCCCACCCTTCCCAGGTAAAACACCTGAATATGTACAAGGGCTTGAAAGCCTAGAGGAAGGGGCGTGGAGCCACACCAGCGATAGCACGCAGGCCAACTTGGTGCCTGCAGGCCAGCCAGGATGGTCCTGGCCCTGGGCGCTCTTCTGGAAGCTTTCCATTGCCCTGCCTGAGATACCCCTCCTGTCCCGGCCCCCACTGATTTTTTCCTTCCTCACCTCTGTCCGGAGAGAAATTCCAGTGGAAGGTATGGGTGACACATCCTCTTCTTTACAAGTGGCAGCCTGGCAACTCCTGCAGAAAGTCCAGCAGAGACCCACTCACACCGGGCCACCCACAAAGCCGTGGCCCCTCACTCCTTCCCACCGGCACAGCCCCGAGACTGCTGACTCGGCAGAGAATATGGAGTCAGGCACAGCTTCAGGGGTATTGCTGCCTGCAGCGCTGTTTATATTGACCTCAACACAGGCACACCTGGGGAGGGCCGGCCGGCAGGGTCAGGCTACCCAGGTCAGCTAATCCTCAGCCCTCAGGGAATCACATTGTTGAAAATGGACCTCGCTAAGGCAGAATAGAAGCCAAGGAATAAAAGGACACAATGCCATTTGCAGCACCGTACGTGTGTCTAGAGGTAATCACGTGACTTGTAGTAAGTCAGAAAGTGAAAGACACATATCATACCATATCTCTTATAGGTGTGACCGAAAAATGGATACCAGGGCAGATATTTCCACGCAGAAGGGCAATCACAGATTCATTCAACAAACTTATGGTTCACCAATAGAAAGGTGTGAGGATTGGTTTCATTATGATATTGGGGTTAACAGACATATACAAACACAGGTGACATATACAATCACCAAAGACCTACAGAATACCAAGAGAAGACTACTCAACATTCTGTCATAAGGTACATGGGAAAAGGATCCCAGGAAGAACAGACATATGTATATGTGTAAAAGAACCACATCTTCCACACCTACAACAAGCCAAACATTGTAATCAAATTTGCTGTAATAAAAAATAAAAAAATAAATTAAAAACACGAACAAGAATTAGTGAGACAAACATGAGGGGCTTTCTCCTGACACATTCCATTCTAAATTCCAATCTAGAACACGACTTCCATTGAGGCTCTGTTTCCCCAGTAACCAGATTTGGTAAGGGAGAACTGCTGCCACCTGGTGGCCGTTTCACACAACAGCAGCTTTAATCCCAGCGCTAATGGTCAGTTGATATTCAAAATCATTGCAGGCCTGTAAATGACACCTGCCCTGAACACAAATCCTGGGTTCATATATCGACCAAAAAATTCAAAGGACGTCCATATTTCAAAACGACAGTTTCAAAAGGCATATTTTACACACATTACTGTTCTGCTTCTTTTTCTTTCTTTCTTTTTTTGTTAAAAAAATGGGAATGGCAAAAGGCTTCCCTCAGAATCGGCGAAAATATTTGCAAACGAATCAATGGACAAAGGTTTAATCTCCAATATATATAAAGAGCTCATGCAGCTTAATATTAAAAAAACAAACAACCCAATACAAAAATGGGCAGAAGATCTAAAGAGACGTTTCTTCAAAGAAGACACAGAGATGGCCAAGACGCACATGAAAAGCTGCTCAACATCACTAATTATTAGAGAAATGCAAATCAAAACTACAATGAGGTATCTCCTCAAACCTGTTAGAGTCGGCATCAACAGAAAATCTACAAACAACAAATTCTGGGGAGGGTGTGGACAAAAGGATCCCTCTTCCACTAGTGGTGGAAATGTAAATTGATACAGTCACGATGGAGAACAGTATGGAGTTTCCTTAAAAAAACTAGAAAAAGAATTACCATATGATCCAGCAATCCCACTTCTGGGCATATACCCAGAGAAAACCATAAATCAAAAAGGCACATTCACCACAATGCTCATTTCAGCACTATTTACAATAGCCATGTAATGGAAGCAACCTAAATACCCACAGACAGACCAATGGATAAAGATGTGGTACATATATAAAATGGAATGTTACTCAGCCATAAGAAGGAATGAAACTGGGTCATTTGTAGAGACGTCGATGGATCTAGAGACTGTCATTCAGAATGAAGTAATTCAGAAAGAGAAAAACAAATATTGTATATTAATGCATATATATGGAACCTAGAAAAATGGTACAGATGAACTGGTTTGCAGGGAAGAAATAGAGACACAGAGGTAGAGAACACACGTATGGACACCAAGTGTGGGAAGCCATTGGATTGTGGGGGTGGGATGAGTTGGGATTTTGGGATTGACCTGTATACATGTATATGCATAAAATACATAACTATTAATAACCTGCTATATAAAAAAATAAATAAAATTAAATTTCAAAATTTTAAAAAATATAATTTTAAAATAAAACTGAAAAATTTCTTCCCTTCACACAGATGTATTTATATGAATGAATTATTTCCATGCTTATATCTATAAATACATAAAAGAGGAATAAAATCTAACTTGAACCAAAAAAGAAAAGAAAAACCTGAACCCACCAGTTAAACAGAGGAAAACCCTATCAGGGCACTTGCTCCAGCAGGAAACAATTCTGAAATTGGTCAGATGTGGGGAATCATCTCCCATAGAGCCAGCAGCCCACTCCTACGCAAGGAGCGTCCTCATTGCAAAGCTGGGGGCCATGCCGAGGCATCTGTGAGTAACCGTGAGCTGAGCCCCAGGCCAGCTGCTGTTGAACTTTTCCCACCCTTCCCAGGTAAAACACCTGAATATGTACAAGGGCTTGAAAGCCTAGAGGAAGGGCCGTGGAGCCACACCAGCGACAGCACGCAGGCCAACTTGCTGCCTGCAGGCCAGCCAGGAAGGTCCTGTCACTGGGCGCTATTCTGGAAGCTTTCCATTGCCCTGCCTGAGATACCTCTTCTGTCCCGGCCCCCACTGCTTTTTTCCTTCCTCACCTCTGTCCGGAGAGAAATTCCAGTGGAAGGTATGGGTGACACATCCTCTTCTTTATAGGTGGCAGCCTGGCAACTCCTGCAGAAAGTCCTGCATAGACCCACTCACACCGGGCCACCCACAAAGCCGTGGCCCCTCACTCCCTCCCAGCAGCACTGCCCCGAGACTGCTGACGGGGCAGAGAATATGGAGTCAGGCACAGATTCAGGGGCTATAGCCGCCTGCAGTGCTGTTTATATTGACCTCAACCCAGGCACACCTGGGGAGGGCCGGACTGCAGGGTCAGGCTACCCAGGTCAGCTAATCCTCCGCCCTCAGGGAATCACATTGTTGAAAATGGACCTCGCTAAGGCAGAATAGAAGCCAAGGAATAAAAGGACACAATGCCATTTGCAGCACCGTAGGTGTGACTAGAGGTAATCACGTGACTTGTAGTAAGTCAGAAAGTGAAAGACACATACCATATCATATCTCTTATAGGTGTGACCGAAAAATGGATACCAGGGTAGATATTTCCACGGAGAAGGGCAATCACAGATTCATTCAACAAACTTATGGTTCACCAATGGAAAGGTGTGAGGATTGGTTTCATTATGATATTGGGGTTAATAGACATATACAAACACAGGTGACATATTTAATCACCAAAGACCTACAGAATACCAAGAGAAGACTACTCAACATTCTGTCATAAGGTAAATGGTAAAAGGATCCCAGGAAGAACAGACATATGTATATGTGTAAAAGAACCACATCTTCCACACCTACAACAAGCCAAACATTGTAATCAAATTTGCTGTAATAAAAAATAAAAAAATTAAATTAAAAACACGAACAAGAAATAGTGAGACAAACTTGAGGGGCTTTCTCCTGGCACATTCCATTCTAAATTCCAATCTAGAACAGGACTTCCATTGAGGCTCTGTGCCCCAGTAACCAGATTTGGTAAGGGAGAACTGCTGCCACCTTGTGGACGTTTCTCACAAGAGCAGCTTTAATCCCAGCGCTAATGGTCAGTTGATATTCAAAATCACTGCAGGCCTGTAAATGACACCTGCCCTAAAAACAAATCATGCGTTCATATATCGACCAAAAATTTCAAAGGACGTCCATATTTCAAAACGACAGTTTCAAAAGGCATATTTTACACACATTAGTGTTCTGCTTCTTTTTCTTTCTTTCTTTTTTTGTTAAAAAAACGGGAATGGCAAAAAGCTTCCCTCAGAATGGGCGCAAATATTTGCAAAGGAATCAAAGGACAAAGGTTTAATCTCCAATATATATAAAGAGCTCATGCAGCTTAATATTAAAAAAAACAAACAACCCAATACAAAAATGGGCAGAAGATCTAAAGAGACGTTTCTTCAAAGAAGCCACAGAGATGGCCAAGACGCACATGAAAAGCTGCTCAACATCACTAATTATTAGAGAAATGCAAATCAAAACTACAATGAGGTATCACCTCACACCTGTTAGAATCGGCATCATCAGAAAATCTACAAACAACAAATTCTGGGGAGGGTGTGGACAAAAGGATCCGTCTTCCACTATTGGTGGAAATGTAAATTGATACAGTCACGATGGAGAACAGTATGGAGTTTCCTTAAAAAAACTAGAAATAGAATTACCATATGATCCAGCAATCCCACTTCTGGGCATATACCCAGAGAAAACCATAAATGAAAAAGGCACATTCACCACAATGCTCATTTCAGCACTATTTACAATAGCCAGGTAATGGAAGCAACCTAAATACCCACAGACAGACGAATGGATAAAGATGTGGTACATATATAAAATGGAATATTACTCAGCCATAAGAAGGAATGAAACTGGGTCATTTGTAGAGACGTCGATGGATCTAGAGACAGTCATACAGAATGAAGTAAGTCAGAAAGAGAAAAACAAATATTGTATATTAATGCATATATGTGGAACCTAGAAAAATGGTACAGATGAACTGGTTTGCAGGGAAGAAATAGAGACACAGAGGTAGAGAACACACGTATGGACACCAAGTGTGGGATGCCATGGGGTGGTGGTGGTGGGATGATTTGGGAGATTTGGATTGACCTGTATACATGTATATGCGTAAAATACATAACTAATAATAACCTGCTGTATAACAAAATAAATAAAATTAAATATCAATATTTTAAAAAATAAAATTTAAAAATAAAACAGAAAAAAGTTCTTCCCTTCACACAGATGTATTTATATGAATGAATTATTTCCATGCTTATATCTATAAATATATAAAAGAGGAATAAAATCTAACTTGAAACAAAAAGAAAAAAAAAAAACCTGAACCCACCAGTTAGACAGAGGAAAACCCTATCAGGGCACTTGCTCCAGCAGTAAACAATTCTGAAATTGGTCAGATGTGGGGGATCATCTCCCATAGAGCCAGCAGCCCACTCCTACGCAAGGAGCGTCCTCATTGCAAAGCGGGGGGCCATGCCGAGGCATCTGTGAGTAACCATGAGCTGAGCCCCAGGCCAGCTGCTGTTGAACTTTTCCCACCCTTCCCAGGTAAAACACCTGAATATGTACAAGGGCTTGAAAGCCTAGAGGAAGGGCCGTGGAGCCACACCAGCGACAGCACGCAGGCCAACTTGGTGCCTGCAGGCCAGCCAGGAAGGTCCTGGCCCTGGGCGCTCTTCTGGAAGCTTTCCATTGCCCTTCCTGAGATAACCCTCCTGTCCCGGCCCCCACTGCTTTTTTCCTTCCTCACCTCTGTCCGGAGAGAAATTCCAGCAGAAGGTATGGGTGACACATCCTCTTCTTTACAGGTGGCAGCCTGGCAACTCCTGCAGGAAGTCCAGCAGAGACCCACTCACACCGGGCCACCCACAAAGCCATGGCCCCTCACTCCCTCCCACCACCCCAGCCCCGACACTGCTGGCGGGGCAGAGAATATGGCGTCAGGCATAGCTACCGGGGCTCTCGCTGACTGGAGATGTGTTTATATTGACCTCAACCCAGGCACACATGGGGAAAGGTGGCAGGCAGTTTCAGGCTGCCAAAATCAGCCAATCCTCACCCCTCAGGGGCTCACAGTTGCAGAAAATGAAACTTGCTAAATGGGCCAGGCCCGAGGAACAGGTGTCGGCTCTTGAGAGTCAGGATAGACAAGGGGCTGCAGCTGCGGCTTGTTTTCTGATCATTTTATCTGGTCCATGAGTGGAAAACAACTTCAAGAAGACCCTATCCTAATGAGAGGTACCAAGGAATCAGGGAGAGGAGTGATGGTGGGTGGAGACAGAGGCCTGGTGCCCTGGCTACAGTGGAAGTGTCTGGAAGACCAGGCAGAAAGAGCCTGCAGTGAGTGATAGCCATGGTCACAGACCTGTCAGAGCTGCTGTTTGTTAGTTCAAGTCCTGCTCTGAGGTGTTCTGTGTCAGCTGTGAGCGACAGGTGAGCTGGGGGTTCTCTGCAAGTTGGGCTATGTGCACGGTTCCTGTGTGTCCAGCCCTGCTGTGGTACCTGCCCAGGGGAGCTCCGTATCCTGGGAAGGGCCTGAGTAGGAGAGCCCCATGGGCTGCTGGGTAGCTGCAGAGGTGAGCTCCATACCTTGGGAGGGACTTGACCACGAGAGCCCCATGGGCTGCGGGGTAGGGGTGAAGCCCAGGTGAGCTCCATATCCTGGGATTGGCCTGACCACGAGAGCCCCATGGGCTGCTGGAGACCTGGTAAAGGATATCAGGACAGTCAGTGAAGCCACCGAGGATATACATCCAGTAGCTCCTATTTCCTACACCCTGCTGGTCATTCTACCATCCACCAGGCCATGGCATTCTATATTAGACTTCAATGATGCCTTCCTCTGTATTCCATTCATCTCAGAGTCACAAGAATTTTTGGCTTGTGAGTGGCAGGACACAACATGCAACAAAAGCAATAATGCTGGGCCGTCCTGCCACAATGGTTCAAAAATCCCCACACCATCATTGGGGAAATGTCCTCTAAAGACCTTAAAGTTCAACCTCTGTAAAAGGGAACCCTCCTTCAATATGCAGATGACATTCTGATCGCCAGGCCTACTAAAGACGCCTCTGAACTACCTAGCCAAGAAAGGATAGAAGGTGTCCAAGGAAAAGGCTCAAATATCCCAGGCTAAGGTGACATGCCTGGGCTTCATTCTCACAGATATTTGGAGAAACACATCCCAGGATAGGGAAGAAGCCATTTGCAGCCTTACCTCTTCTAAAACTAGAAGACAGCTTAGGGGTTCCTGGGGAGGCCAAGGTTTTCTGCATCTGGATCCCTAACTACAGTCTAATAGCTGGGCCTCTACATGAAACACTGACAGGAAAAGATGATGATCCTTTTGAATAGAATCCAGAAGCAGCCATTCAAGATTGGAAAGAGCAGTCAATTCAGACCCTTGCCCAGGAACTCCCTAATTTAGCTAAACCCTTTGACCTTTACATACCCGGTCAAAGGTTAATCGCCCTTGGAGCCTTAGTGCAAAAACTGGGACCACTTGAAATGGAGCAACACAAGAATGCCCTTCAGGTATGATAAACTATGATCACCAAGGGCTTTGCATACCGACTCATCAGGCCAGGATACTGGGGTATCTAAAAAGCTGGAAAACAGCAGCCCGCAAGGCCAGCTCCCTCCTAAGGTAAAAGGACCCCACGTGGTGATCCTAACCACCCATCATGCCCTGAAGTTGCAGGGATCGCTCTGTGGACACACTGACCTCAAGTGAGGAGGCCCTCCAACTCCAACCTCCAGAGAGACAAACGGGGGCAACGGGCCCCCAAGATGGCTCGTGTGACCATCACTTGACCTGGAGTTTCTCTCAGAAAACGGCAAGACTGTGCCCCGAAAGAGCAGACTACTGCTTGCAGGACTTACTGCACCCAGAGGGGAGCTAATAAGCTTGGCGGGGGAAACGTATATCACGCTTTTACCATAGAAAACCCTACAGACACCGCGGTGATGGTAGCCAATATGACCGGCTGGACTGCTGGCTACTTCTAAAGGCAGTTGACTCAGTGGACGTCATGGTCCTGGATCACCACTGACACTGGACTGTCTGGGAGTTGCGCAGGCAGGGCTCTGACACATGGTGCTGTTTGTACATTAATTCAGGGACCTAATTAAAGAAAGCACAGACTACTGGTCA
Organism: Hyperoodon ampullatus; assembly: GCF_949752795.1. Taxonomy (NCBI): domain Eukaryota; kingdom Metazoa; phylum Chordata; class Mammalia; order Artiodactyla; family Ziphiidae; genus Hyperoodon; species Hyperoodon ampullatus. The sequence goes on along the minus strand of NW_027640666.1, from coordinate 1,430,709 downwards.
GAGCATCTAGGCTGGCAAAAACTGTCAGCCTAAGGTCGCCGAACAAATGTGGGCTGGGGTGAAATCTGCCACCGCAGCATCTCTGTGCCTCTCTTTCCTGGACCCTTAAAGGTCATTAGAATCTATAACACTTCCAATGCTGGTGCTCAGGTGGACGAGAAGAGAGGCAGGAGGCCTTGGGACAATCAACCTCACCTGGAGGCTGGTGGCGAGACGTTTTGCCCCTCCCCCCCTGTAACAGTCTCCCACCACAGCATGAAGCAGTTACAAAAGAGGGGTCTGCACCCTCAACACCCCAAGAATGAGGAATGGAACAAAAAGCAGAGGAGGTTTTCGTCTCTGGCATCGTTCATTAAAAATTCCTGGGAGATAAAAGGAGAATCTGGGCAATAAAATAAAGTCTAACCTGTTTTTCCTTTGTGCTTTGTCTAATTTCACGTGCTTCTAGAGTTCCGCATGCAGAGGTCCCACACCCGGCACTTCAGACCCAATTTCCTAGTGCAGAATTGCTGGGTCAACACCTCAGCTAGCGGGGTCCCATGCATACTCTGCGGCATAGAGCCTAAGCTGCAGCCAACACAGCACTCGAGAGCTCCATCCCCTCCCTCCCACTGACGCTGCCGGGGTCCCTACACAGCAGCCCAGCCCACAGCCCATGGGGGAGTGCACGCTCTCACCTCTCCATTCTGTTTTCAAAATAATGTTTCCTTTGCTTCTGAACAAAACTCAGTCTTGATCTGTTGGCTCCAATGACACTGGGCATGGGGACTCCTGTTGGGGTCCACTCTGGAGGATCAGTAACAGAAATTGAGAACATTGTAACTTCAATGAACAGATGTGTGAGCCAAACTGTAGTTAACATAGAGCAGTGTATAATGCTCGGGTAAAATAAGATGTTTCTAAGACTTACATTTGATATTTCCATCACTTTCCTATAAGCAAGTTCAGTGAAGACGTCTGTCTTATTTGTCAGGTCAACATTAGAGAAATGAAGTGATTTATTTCCATGGATGTACATCGAATACTCTTGGCTGAAGCTTCAATCTTGTTTTGAATGCTTTTCCATTGAAAATGATACCTCTCTTTCAGCTCCCCCATTTCTGAGAAGTATAAAATCTTATAATTTATTATTACCAAAGGGGAAAGGTAGGAGAAAGGATAAATTAACAGTTTGGGATTAACACATACACACTGCTATGTATAAAATAGATCATCAACAAGGAACTACTGTATAGCACAGGGAACTACACTGAATATTTTGCAATAACCTATAAGGGGAAATAATCTGAAAAAGAATAGATATTTTTATTGACATCATCTATCAATGACAGATAAAATGTAACCTAAGCAAGGCCGATGGTGAGCGCTTCTGACCCTGAAGATTTCAGTCATCTAATATTTGGGCTCTGCCTATTTCCCAAGGCCCTTAATGGACATACGTGTAGCCGTACCTTAAAAATTCCCCAGTTTGGGTTTTGGGGAGGCACTGATTTGGAAAAATCCCTGGTGTTCTCCTTACATGCACGGGACCCTTCCTACAGCTAAAACATGCCCGTCACACCTAGAGGATGGTACACCGTTTGATCGGAAAGAGTTTGGAAAAGGCACCTCATATCCTCATCGCCTGGTGCTCGGGTTCACCCCTCCAGCATCTTTCCTAACAATCTCCTCACTTGGGGATATCAGCACCGTGAACATCCTGTTGCACACAGTTTGGAATTGGTCCAGAGGATGAAGCGGAAGGATGAGAAAAATTTAGAGACAAGTCTTAGGTGTTCGGACAGGCACATGCCACTCTAATTTCCAATCCAGAAGACAAATTCATCAAAGGCTAGAATTGCCCACGGAAACAGAATAGGGCTAGAGGAAATCCCGCTGTTTTGTGTCCAGTTTCCAAAAACACAAGTTGAAAAATGGAACTCAGGGACATTAAAATTCATGAAACTGCAGAGTTGAAAATATCTATCGTCGAAAAATGTCTTGAGGTAAGTCACAGAAAAGGACTTGTAAGCAAGGGAGAGTGGCAGGAAACAGATTTGAAGAGCTAGAAATGACTCCCCATTAAAGCACAAGAAAAGGGGCTGAACATCGCCAATGATGCAGTTGGCCAAAAAGGGTGTATGCATTTTTTCTGAATATATTCAAGTAAAGGCCATACACACTTTTTATCCAACCAAACAGGTGGGCACTGGAAATCAATATCACAAAATGTATCACTTCACATCAGTCAGAAGGGCCATCCACATAAAGTGTAAACACCAGAAATGCAGGACAGGGCGAGGAGAAAAGGGAGCCCTGTGAGGCTGATAGTGGAAATGTAATTTGCCAACGGCCACTCTGGAGAAGTGTATTGTGTTTGCTAAAACATCTAAAAAATGAGCTACAGAGCATAGGGCACTTGCACTCATGGGCGTATACCTTGGGAAAAACAAAAATCGACAGAAAACAGGCACCCCAACGTTTACCACCTCTGTGTTAAAAAGGGCCTCAACTTGGATATAACGTAAATGTCCCTGGAAGGATAAAATGGATAAAAGAGATGGAGTACTTATGTAGAGTGGAATATTACTCATCCAGAAATCAATGAAATAAGGCCAGTTGTAACAACTCTGGAGGAGTTACATACGATCATTCTAAGTGACATATGTCAGAAAGAAAAAGACACATATCATAAGATGACACTTAAAGGTGGAATCAAAACTGGCTACACATGAAATAAATTACAAAACAGAAACATAGTCAAATATGTAGAAAATAGACATAAGGCTGCTAAATGGGAAAGGTGGGGAATGGTGAGGTATTATCCAGGAGGTTGAAATTAGCAAAGATACCATTCCAAGTACCAAATTGAATAACTGACAAGGCCTACACGGTACCTCAAAGAACTGCACTCAGCCCACTCAAGTCACTGTAAAATAATACATATGACTGGTAAGCATCTGAAAACGAATTTATTGTTGTCTCACAGTACATGAATCAGGTGGATGTACAGCAGCAAAAAACAGAGCTTTGAAAATCAGCTGTAACCAATATAAAAATAAATTTAAAACTATTTATAAAAACAGTGAGACAGACAAAAATTCTTACAAATTTTGTTGAAGGGCTACGATGTAACATGGATTGAACACATGTAGACCCACAGCAGGATGATTATATAAGGCTAGAAGCTATGCACGCTAAGAGATGTTAGAGACGCTGGGTGAGGAAATGCAGACCTTTTAAAGTAATACTGCCTGGTACCCATTCCATGGGTCCCAAATCTGCAGGTTCAAGGGAATCTTCTGACAGCGAAAACATGCCTGGGAAACTGAGATGAATGTACACCGTGTGCTCAGGAAAGGTGTCTAAAATGCACCTCAGTTTTGATCTCCTGGTGCTGGGGTTCGCCATTCCAGCCACATTACTAACAATCTCCCCACTTGGAGAATCAGCACCTTTAACCTCCTGTTTCTCACAGTTTGCAATTTGTGCAGAGGATAAATGGGAAGAGGGGGAACCAATGAGAGATTAGCTGTAGGACTTTTGACAGGCACATGTCACTCTAATTTCCCATTAGGAAGAAGAATTAACCAAAGGCTCAGCCTGCCTCCCCAGAACCAGAATAGGGCCAGAAGTAATCCAATGGTTTGGCGGCCAGCTCACAAAAAAAGCGAGTTGCAAAATGGAGCTCAGGAGCAGACAATTCAAAGACCTGCAAAGATATAAATGATAACCAACGTCCAAAAATATATTCAGGTAAGGTAACGAAGAGGATCTGAATGAGAGGCAGAATTGCAGGAAACAGATTTCAAAAGGTAGATTGTACTCACATTTAAAGCATATGAAAAGCAGCAGAATTTCTAAAATGATGCGGTTGGGCAAAAGGGTGTATGCGTTTTTTTCGTGAATATCTTCAGGAAAAAAACACATGCAGAGTTTTTGGCCAACCAAGCAAGAGGGAAATGCAAATCCGCACAACAAAGAAGTCTCAATTTCCACTGCTCAGAAAGGCCATCCAAAAAATGTGTACAAACCAGAAATGCAGGAGAGGCCATGGAAAACAGGGAGCCTAGTCACGCTGATGGGTGGGGTATAAATATCCAAGAGCCACTCTGAAGAAGTGTATGCTGTTTTTAAAACTTCTAAAATGCAAAGCCCCAGAGCAAGGGGACTTCAACTCATGGACATATAACTTGGGAAGACTAAATGTCAATAAGACACAGGCACCCCAAAATTTAGGGCTGCTCTGCATACAAGAACCTCAACTTTGGTACACCTAAAATATCCCAGGAAAAAGAGAAATGCATAAAGAACTCGTGGTAATTTTGTACAACGGAATATCACTCAGACGTGAAATCAATGTATATAAGGCCAGTAGCAGCATAATGAGTGGATTTACGTATGATGATTTTAAGGGAAATTAGTCACACAGAAAAAGAATCTTATCATAAGATATGACTTATAGAGGGAATGTCATTATCACAACACATGAACTGAATTAGGAAAGAGAACAGAGTCTCACATTTAGCAAAAATCTCTTATGCCTGCTTCAGGGGAAAGGAGAGGTGGGGTGATGCATAAAACCAGAGTTTGATATTAGCACAGGTACCATTCCATAAACCAAATACAGAATAGACAAGACCTACACCTTCCTCAGTGAACGGGACTCAACACCCCTATGCCCCACCGAGGAATATATCTGAGTACTAAGAATCTTAAAACCTATGTATTGATATGTCTCCGTAAGGGAATCAATTGTGTCTAGACTGGCATAAACACATCAGTGAAAATCAGCTCAACCCCATTATAAAAATGAATTTCAAAAAAACCCCAAAAAACAGCGAAGTTCTTACACAATTCCTTCAGGGGTTGTGATGAAACCTGGAATGACCCTATCTGCAAAGACAGCTGGATGAGACATAAGGCTGGACACTTGGGACTGAGAGGACTGGTGAGATTGGGAGAGAAAATGCAGACCTTTTAAAGTAGTAATGCATGCCACCATTCCATGGGTCCCAAATCTCCAGGTAGAAGGGAATATCACTACAATTATAACATGTATGGGAAACCTAGAAAATGGACACCCTGTGATGGCGAAAGGTTTCTAAAACTCTCCTAATTTTTCCTCTCCTTGTGCTCCACTTTGGCATTCCAACTGCTTTACTATCAATCTCCCAACTTAGGAGAGTCAGCCCCTATAACCTCCTGGTTCGCACAGTTTGCTAATTGTGCAGAGGATGAAAGGGAAGAGGGAGAACCAATCAGAGAGTAGATGTAGACATTTGGACGGGCACATGTCACTCTAATTTCCCGGCAGGAAGAAGAATTAACCAAAGCCTCAGCCACCCACAGGGAACCAATATAGCCACCCCTGGAACCAGTATAGGTCCTGAAGCAAAATTGTGGATTTGCGGCCAGCTCACAAAGATGGGATTTGAAAATTGGAGCTCAGGGGCACAGCAATTCACAAACCTGCAGACTTATAAAGGACTACTCTCTTCCAAAAATCTGTTGAGGGAAGGCAATGAAGCGGACTTGAAAATGAGGCAGAATTGCACAAAAAATATTTCAAGAGGTAAATTGGAATCGCCTTTAAAGCACAGGAAAAGCATCCCAACTTGGACAGAGATGCACTTGGCCAAAAAGGGCGTATGACTTTTCTCCTGAATATATTCAGAAGAAAACGCATACACCCTTTTTGGCCAATCAAGCAAGCGTGCAATACAAATCCACACTACAAAGAATTGTCACTTACCACCGGTCAAAAGGGACATCCGAATATCTGTAAAAACCAGAAAGGCAAGAGAGAGATGGCAAGGGCATGAATCAATGTGATCCCAATTGTCATGGAGGATTGTGATGACAAGCGCATGGAGAATTGTGATGAGAAGATTATGTACCATTTTGTTGACAAAGGCAAGGAGCATTATGACGACAAGGTTCATGGAGCACTGTGATGACAAGCATCACGGAGCATAGTGATTACAGGGGTCATGGAGCATTGGGATGACAAGCGCATGGATCATTGTGATGACAATGGTCATGGAGCATTTTAATGACAAGAGTCCCGGATCATTTTGTTGTCAGGGTTCATGGAGCGTTGTGATAACAGTGGTCATGGAGCATTGTGATGACAGGGGTCATGGCGCATTGTGATGAGAAGGTCATGGAGCATTGGGCTGAAAATGTCCATGGAGTACTGTGATGACAGGGGTCATGGAGCATTGTGATGACAAGGTACTGGAGCACTGTGATGAGAAGACCATGGAGCCTTGTGATGACAAGTCTCATGGAGCATTCTGATGAAAAGTGCCATGGAGCATTGTGATTACAGGGGTCTTGGAGCATTGTGATGACAAGGGCATGGAGCATTGGGATGAAAAGGCCATGGAGCGTTCTGATGACATGCATCATGGAGCTTTGTGATGACAAGGGCATGGAGCATTGTGATTACAGCGGTCTTGGAGCACTGTGAAGAAAAGGGCATGGATCATTGTGATGAAAAAGGCATGGAGCCTTGTCATGACAGGGTTCAAGGAGCAAACTGACAACAAGTGTCAGGGAGCATTGTGATGACAAGGGTATTGAGTATTGTGATGACAAAGGTCATGGAGCATTGTGATGAGAAGACCATGGATAATTGTGATGACGAGCGTCATGGGGCGTTGTGATGATAAGTGTTATGGAACATATTGATCACAAGGATTTGGAGCATTGTGATGACAGAGGTCATGGAGCATTTTGGTTTCATTGTGATGACAATAGCCTGAAGCATTATGATGATGGGCATGGTGCATTGTGATGACAGGGTTCATGGAGCATTGAGATGAAAAGGGGCATGGAGCCTTGCGATTACAGGAGTCTTGGAGCATTGTGATGACAAAGGCATGGAACATCGTGAATGAGAAGGCCATGGAGCATTCTGTTGACATGCGTCATGGAGCTTTGTGATGACAAGGGCATGGAGCATTGTGATTACAGGGGTCTTGGAGCATTGTGATGACAAGGGTCATGGAGCCTTGTGATGACAAGGCTGTGGAACATTGTGATGGCAGGGGTCATGGAGCATTGTTATGACAGGGGTAATGGAGCATTGTGATGACAAGGGCATGGAACACTGCTATACATGCGTCATGGAGGATTGTAATGAAAAGCGCATGGAGCATTGTGATAAGAATGGCATCGAGCATTGTGATGAAAAGCATCATGGAGCCTGTGATGACAAGGGCATGGAACAATGTGATGAGAGGGTTCATGGAGCATTGTGATGACAATGGCATGCAGCATTGTGATGACAAGGGTCATTGAGCTTTGTGATGACAAAGGTCATGGAGCATTTTGATGACAAGGGTGTGGTGCATTCTGTTGTGAAGGGCAGGGAGCATTGTGATGACAGGGGTTAGGGAACATTGTGATGTCAGGGGAATGGAGCATTGTGATGATAAAGGCATGTAGCATTGTTGTGACAAGGGTCATGGAATATTGTGATGACAGGGGTGAGGGAGTATTGTGTTGACTAGTGATGGAACATTGTGATATCAGTGGTGAGAGAGCATTTTGATGAGAAGTGCATGGAGCAGTGTGATGACAAGGTTTATGGAGCATTGTGATGACAAAGATGTGGAGCATTGTGATGACAAGCGCATGGCACATTGTGATGCCAAGGGTCATGGAGTATTGTGCTAACAAAGGCATTGAGCATTGGGAGGACAAGGGTCACCGAGCATTGTGATGAAATGTTCATGGAGTGTTGTGGTCACAAAGGTCACAGAGCCTTGTGATGACGAGGGCATGGACCATTGTGATGACAAAGGTCATGAAGCATTGTGATGACTGTAGTCACGGAGCATTGTGATGACAGGGGTCATAGAGCATTGTGATGAAAGGGCATGGATCATTGTGATGACAGGGGCATGTTGCATTGGTTTGACAAGTTTCAGGGGTTATTGTGATGACAGTGGGCATGGCGCATTGTGATGACAAGGGCATGGAGCATTGTGATGAGAAGGTCATGGAGTATTTTGAAGAAGGGTGTCAGGGAGCATTGTGATGACATATGTCATGGTCCATTGCGATGACAATGGAATGGAGCATTGTGATGCCAAGTGTCATGGAGGATTGTGATGACAAAGGTAATGGAGCATTTTGATGACAAGCGCTTGGGGCATTGTGATGACAAGGGTCATGGAGCATTGTGATAACAAGGGCCATTGAGAATTTTGATGACATGCTCATGAAGCATTGTGATGACAATCACATGGAGCTTGCTGTGACAGGGATCATGGAGCATTGCGATGACAAGTGCATAGAGAATTGTGATGACAAAGCATGTAACACTGTGATGAAAAGCATCATGGAGCACAGTGATGCCAAGAACGTGGAGAATTGTGATGACAGGGGACATGGAGCATTGTGATGACCAGGGCATGGAGTATTGTGATGGCAAGACCGTGGAGCACTGTGATGAGAAGACCATGGATAATTGTGATGATGAGCGTCATGGAGCACTGTAATGACAAGGTGTATGGAGCATTGTGATAACAGGGGTCATGGAGCATTGTGATGACAAGGTTCATGGAGCATTCTGATGACAAGCTTGTGGAGTATTTTGATGACAATGACATGGAGCATTTTGATGAAAATGGCATGGGGCATTGTGATGAAAAAGACATGGAGCCTTTTCATGACAGTTTTCAGGGAGCATTCTGATGACAAGTGTCAGGGAGCATTGTGATGACAAAGGTCATGGAGAATTGTGACGACAAGGGCAGGGAGTATTGTGATGACAAGCATATGGAGCTTGCTATGACGGGGTCATGGAGCATTGCGATGACAAGTGCATAGAGAATTGTGATGACAAAGCATGTAACACTGTAATGAGAAGTGTCATGGAGCATAGTGATGCCAAGATCGTGGAGAATTGTGATGACAGGGGACATGGAGCATTGTGATGACCAGGGCATGGAGCATTGAGATGGCAAGATCGTGGAGCATTGTGATGAGAAGACCATGGATAATTGTGATGAGGAGCGTCATGGAGCACTGTAATGACAAGTGGTATGGAGCCTTGTGATGACAGGGGTCATGGAGCATTGTTATGACAGTGGTCATGGAGCATTGTGATGACAAGGGTCATGGAGCATTTTGAGGACAAGGGCGTGGAGCATTGTGATGAGAAGACCATGGACAATTGTGATTATGAGTGTCATGGAGCACTGTAATGACTAGCAGTATGGAGCATAGTGATGACAGGGGTCATGGAGCATTGTGATGACTGGGGACATGGAGCATTGTGATGACCAGGGCATGGAGCATTGTGATGGCAAGACCGTGGAGCACTGTGATGAGAAGACCATAGATAATTGTGATGACGAACATCATGGAGCACTGTAATGACAAGGGGCATGGAGCATTGTGATGACAGGTGTCATGGAGCATTGTGATGACAGGGGTCATGGATCATTGAGATGACAAGGGTCACGGAGCATTCTGATGACAAGCTTGTGGAGTATTGTGATGACAATGGCATGAAGCATTGTGATGAAAAGGGCATGGATCATTGTGATGAAAAAGGCATGGAGACTTGTCATGACAGGGTTCAATGAGCATACTGATGACAAGTGTCAGGGAGCATTGTGATGACAAGTGTATTGAGAATTGTGATGACAAAGGTCATGGAGCATTGTGATGAAAAGTCCATGGATAATTGTGATGAGCAGCGTCATGGGGCGTTGTGATGACAAGTGTTATGGAACATTGTGATCACAAGGGTTTGGAGCATTGTGATGAGAGAGGTCATGGAGAATTTTGATTTCATTGTGATGACAATAGCATGAAGCATTATGATGATGGGCATGGTGCATTGTGATGACAGGGTTCATGGAGCATTGAGATGAAAAGAGTCATGGATCATTGTAATAACAAGGGTCTTGGAGCATTGTGATGACAAGGGCATGGAGTATTGTGATGAGAAGGCCATGGAGCATTCAGATGACATGCGTCAGGGAGCTTTGTGATGACATGGGCATGGAGCATTGTGATTACAGGGGTCTTGGAGCATTGTGATGACAAGGGTCATGGAGTCTTGTGATGACAAGGCCGTAGAATATTGTGATGGCAGGGGTCATGGAGCATTGTTATGACAGGTGTAATGGAGCATTGTGATGACAAGGGCATGGAGCATTGGTCTGAAAAGTTTCATGGATTATTGTGATGAGAGTGAGCATGGAGCATTGTGATGACAAGGGCACGGAACACAGTGATACATGTGTCATGGAGCATTGCAATGACAAGGGCATGGAGCTTTGTGATGACAACGGCATGGAGCAATGTGATGAGAGGTTTCATGGAGGTTTGTGATGACAATGGCATGGAGCATTGTGATTCCAAGGGTCATGGAGATTTGTGATGACATAGGCCATGGAGCATTTTGATGACAAGGGCGTGGTGCATTGTGATGAGAAGGGCAGGGAACATTGTGATGACAGGGTCATGGAGCAAATGGATGAAAAGGGTTATGGAACATTTTGATGACAGTGTTTATGGAACATTGTGATGTTAGGGGTCATGGAGCATTGTGATGAAAAGGGTCATGGAGCATTGTGATGACAGGGGTTATGGAACATTGTGATGTCAGGGGTCATGGAGCATTGTGATGATAAGAGCGTGTAGCATTGTTGTGACAAGGGTCATGGAACATTGGGATGACAGGGTGGAGGGAGTATTGTGTTGACTAGTGATGGAACATTGTGATATCAGTGGTGAGAGAGCATTTTGATGAGAGGTGCATGGAGCATTGTGATGACAAGGCTGTGGAGCATTGTGATGAGAAACGCAGGGCACATTGTGATGACATGGGTCATGGATCATTGTGCTGACAAACGCATGGAGCATTGTGATGACAAGGTTTATGGAGCATTGTGATGACAAGTGCATTGCACATTTGATGCCATGTGTCATGGAGAAATGTGCTGACAAAGGCATGGAGCATTGTGATGACAAGGGTCACCGAGCATTGTGATGAAATGTTCATGGAGTGTTGTGGTCACAAAGGTCACAGAGCCTTGTGATGACGAGGGCATGGACCATTGTGATGACAAAGGTCATGAAGCATTGTGATGACTGGAGTCATGGAGCATTGTGATGACAGGGGTCATAGAGCATTGTGATGAAAGGGCATGGAGCATTGTGATGACAGGGGCATGTTGCATTGGTTTGACAAGTTTCAGGGATTATTGTGATGACAGTGGGCATGGCGCATTGTGATGACAAGGGCATGGAGCATTGTGATGAGAAGGTCATGGAGTATTGTGAAGAAGGGTGTCAGGGAGCATTGTGATGACATATGTCATGGTCTATTGCAATGACAATGGAATGTAGTATTGTGGTGCCAAGTGTCATGGAGGATTGTGATGACAAACGTAATGGAGCATTTTGATGACAAGGGCTTGGAGCATTGTGATGACAAGGGTCATGGAGCATTGTGATAACAAGGGCCATTGAGAATTTTGATGACATGTTCATGAAGCATTGTGATGACAATCACATGGAGCTTGCTATGACAGGGGTAATGGAGCATTGCGATGACAAGTGCATAGAGAATTGTGATGACAAAACATGTAACACTGTGATGAGAAGTATCATGGAGCATAGTGATGCCAAGAACGTGGAGAATTGTGATGACTGGGGACATGGAGCATTGTGATGAACAGGGCATGGAACCTTTTGATGGCAAGATCGTGGAGCACTGTGATGAGAAGATCATGGATAATTGTGATGACGAGTGTCATGGAGCACTGTAATGACAAGGGGTATAGAGCATTGTGATGACAGTGGTCATGGAGCATTGTGATGCCCAAGGCATGGAGCACTGTGATGGCAAGACCGTGGAGCATTGTGATGAGAAGACCATGGATAATTGTGATGAGGAGCGTCATGGAGCACTGTAATGACAAGTGGTATGGAGCCTTGTGATGACAGGGGTCATGGAGCATTGTTATGACAGTGGTCATGGAGCATTGTGATGACAAGGGTCATGGAGCATTTTGATGACAAGGGCGTGGAGCATTGTGATGAGAAGACCATGGACAATTGTGATTACGAGTGTCATGGAGCACTGTAATGACAAGCGGTATGGAGCATTGTGATGACAGGGGTCATGGAGCATTGTGATGACTGGGGACATGGAGCATTGTGATGACCAGGGCATGGAGCATTGTGATGGCAAGACCGTGGAGCACTGTGATGAGAAGACCGTGGATAATTGTGATGACGAACATCATGGAGCACTGTAATGACAAGGGGCATGGAGCATTGTGATGACAGGTGTCATGGAGCATTGTGATGACAGGGGTCATGGATCATTGAGATGACAAGGGTCACGGAGCATTCTGATGACAAGCTTGTGGAGTATTGTGATGACAATGGCATGGAGCATTGTGATGAAAAGGGCATGGATCATTGTGATGAAAAAGGCATGGAGACTTGTCATGACAGGGTTCAATGAGCATACTGATGACAAGTATCAGGGAGCATTGTGATGACAAGTGTATTGAGAATTGTGATGACAAAGGTCATGGAGCATTGTGATGAAAAGTCCATGGATAATTGTGATGAGCAGCGTCATGGGGCGTTGTGATGACAAGTGTTATGGAACATTGTGATCACAAGGGTTTGGAGCATTGTGATGAGAGAGGTCATGGAGAATTTTGATTTCATTGTGATGACAATAGCATGAAGCATTATGATGATGGGCATGGTGCATTGTGATGACAGGGTTCATGGAGCATTGAGATGAAAAGAGTCATGGATCATTGTAATAACAAGGGTCTTGGAGCATTGTGATGACAAGGGCATGGAGTATTGTGATGAGAAGGCCATGGAGCATTCTGATGACATGCGTCAGGGAGCTTTGTGATGACATGGGCATGGAGCATTGTGATTACAGGGGTCTTGGAGCATTGTCATGACAAGGGCCATGGAGTCTTGTGATGACAAGGCCATAGAACATTGTGATGGCAGGGGTCATGGAGCATTGTTATGACAGGTGTAATGGAGCATTGTGATGACAAGGGCATGGAGCATTGGTCTGAAAAGTTTCATGGATTATTGTGATGAGAGTGAGCATGGAGCATTGTGATGACAAGGGCACGGAACACAGTGATACATGTGTCATGGAGGATTGCAATGACAAGGGCATGGAGCATTGTGATGACAAGCGTCATGGAGCTTTGTGATGACAACAGCATGGAGCAATGTGATGAGAGGTTTCATGGAGGTTTGTGATGACAATGGCATGGAGCATTGTGATTCCAAGGGTCATGGAGATTTGTGATGACATAGGCCATGGAGCATTTTGATGACAAGGGCGTGGTGCATTGTGATGAGAAGGGCAGGGAACATTGTGATGACAGGGTCATGGAGCAAATGGATGAAAAGGGTCATGGAACATTTTGATGACAGTGTTTATGGAACATTGTGATGTTAGGGGTCATGGAGCATTGTGATGAAAAGGGTCATGGAGCATTGTGATGACAGGGGTTATGGAACATTGTGATGTCAGGGGTCATGGAGCATTGTGATGATAAGAGCGTGTAGCATTGTTGTGACAAGGGTCATGGAACATTGGGATGACAGGGTGGAGGGAGTATTGTGTTGACTAGTGATGGAACATTGTGATATCAGTGGTGAGAGAGCATTTTGATGAGAGGTGCATGGAGCATTGTGATGACAAGGCTGTGGAGCATTGTGATGAGAAACGCAGGGCACATTGTGATGACATGGGTCATGGAACATTGTGCTGACAAACGCATGGAGCATTGTGATGACAAGGTTTATGGAGCATTGTGATGACAACGATGTGGAGCATTGTGATGACAAGCGCATGGCACATTTGATGCCATGTGTCATGGAGTAATGTGCTGACAAAGGCATGGAGCATTGTGATGACAAGGGTCACCGAGCATTGTGATGAAATGTTCATGGAGCGTTGTGGTCACAAAGGTCACAGAGCCTTGTGATGACGAGGGCATGGACCATTGTGATGACAAAGGTCATGAAGCATTGTGATAACTGGAGTCACGGAGCATTGTGATGACAGGGGTCATAGAGCATTGTGATGAAAGGGCATGGAGCATTGTGATGACAGGGTCATGGATCATTTTTCTGACAAGTTTCATGGATTATTGTGATGACAGTGGGCATGGCGCATTGTGATGACAAGGGCATGGAGCATTGTGATGAGAAGGTCATGGAGTATTGTGAAAAAGGGTGTCAGGGAGCATTGTGATGACATATGTCATGGTCTATTGCAATGACAGTGGAATGTAGCATTGTGATGCCAAGTGTCATGGAGGATTGTGATGACAAAGGTAATGGAGCATTTTGATTACAAGGGCTTGGAGCATTGTGATGACAAGGGTCATGGCGCATTGTGATAACAAGGGCCATTGAGAATTTTGATGACATGTTCATGAAGCATTGTGATGACAATCACATGGAGCTTGCTATGACAGGGGTCATGGAGCATTACGATGACAAGTGCATAGAGAATTGTGATGACAAAACATGTAACACTGTGATGAGAAGTATCATGGAGCATAGTGATGCCAAGAACGTGGAGAATTGTGATGACAGGGTACATGGAGCATTGTGATGACCAGGGCATAGAGCATTGTGATGGCAAGACCGTGGAGCATTGTGATGAGAAGACCATGGATAATTGTGATGACGAGCGTCATGGAGCACTGTAATGACAAGGGGTATGGAGCATTGTGATGACAGGGGTCATGGAGCATTGTGATGACAAGGGCATGGAGCATTGTGATGAGAAGGGCATCAAACATTGTTTTGACAAGCGTCATGGAGCTTTGTGATGACAAGGGCATGGAACAATGTGATGAGAGGGTTTATGGAACATTGTGATTCCAAGGGTTATGGAGCTTTGTGATGACAAAAGTCATGGAGCATTTTGATGTCAAGGGCGTGGTGCATTGTGATGAGAAGGACAGGGAGCATTTTGATGACAGGGTCATGCAGCAATTTGATGAAAAGTGTAATGGAACATTTTGATGACAGGGGTTATAGAACATTGTGATGTCAGGGGTCATGGAGCTTTGGGATGAAAAGGGTCATGGAGCATTTTGATGACAGGGGTTATGGAACATTGTGATGTCAGGGGTCATGGAACATTGTGATGATAAGGGGATGTAGCATTGTGATGACAGGGGTCATGGAACATTGTGATTACAGGGGTGAGGGAGTATTGTGATGACTAGTGATGGAACATTGTGATATCTCTGTTGAGAGAGCATTTTGATGAGAAGTGCATGGAGCATTGTGATTACAAGGTTTATGGAGCATGACGATGACATGGTTGTGGACTGTTGTGATGAAAATCACGTGGCACATTGTGATGACAAGGGTCATGGAGCATTGTTCTGACAAAGGCATGGAGCATTGTGATGACAAGGGTCATGGAGCATTGTGATGAAAAGTTCATGGAGTATTGTGGTTACAAAGGTCACAGAGCCTTGTGATGATGTGGGCATGGACCACTGTGATGACAAATGTTATGAAGCATTGTGATGACTGGAGTCACAGAGCATTGTGATGACAGGGGTCATGGAGCATTGGTCTGACAATTTTAATAGATTATTGTGATGACAGTGGGCATGGGGCATTGTGATGACAAGGACATGGGGCATTGTGATGAGAAGGTCATGGAGTATTGTGAAGACAGGTGTCAGGGAGCATTGTGATGACATATGTCATGGTCCATTGCGATGACAATGTCATGGAGCATTGTGATGCCAAATGTAATAGAGGATTGTGATGACAAATATAATGGAGCATTGTGATGACTAGGGCTTGGAGCATTATGATGACAAGGGCCATTGAAAATTTTCATGACAAGGTCGTGAAGCATTGTGATGACATGGTGCTGGAGCATTGTGATGAGAAAACCATGGAGCCTTGTGAGACAAGTTTCATGGAGCATACTGATGAAAAGGGGCATGGAGCATTGTGATTAGAGTGTCTTGGAAAATTGTGATGAGAAGGGCATGGAGCATTGTGATGAGAAGACCAAGGAGCAGTCTGATGACATGCGTCATTGAGCTTTGTGATGACAAGGGCATGGAGCATTGTAATTACAGGCGTCTTGGAGCATTGTGATGAAAAAGGCATGGATCATTGTGATGAAAAAGGCATGGAGCCTTGTCATGACAGGGTTCAAGGAACATACAGAGAACAAGTGTCAAGGAGCATTTTGATGACAAGTGTATTGAGCATTGTGAGGACAAAGGTCATGGAGCATTGTGAAGAGAAGACCATAGATAATTGTGATGACGAGCGTCATGGGGCATTGTGATGACAAGTGTTATGGAATATTGTGATCACAAGGGTTTGGAGCAGTGTTATGACAGAGGTCATGGAGCATTTTGATTTCATTGTGATGACAATAGCCTGAAGCATTATGATGATGGGCATGGTGCATTGTGATGACAGGGTTCATGGATCATTGAGATAAAAAGGGACATGGAGCATTGTGATTACAGGGGTCTTGGAGCATTGTGATGAGAAGGGTCATGGAGCCTTGTGATGACAAGGCCATGGAACATCGTGATGGCAGGGGTCATGGAGCATTGTTATCACAGGGATAATGGAGCATTGTGATGGCAAGGGCATGGAGCATTCTGATGGCATGCATCATGGAGCTTTGTGATGACAAGGGCATGGAGCACTGTGATTACAGGGGTCTTGGAGCATTGTGACGACAAGGGTCATGGAGCCTTGTGATGACAAGGCCGTGGAACGTTGTGATGGCAGGGGTCATGGAGCATTTTTATGACAGGGGTAATGGAGCATTGTGATGACAAGGGCATGGAACATTTGTCTGAAAAGTTTCATGGATTATTGTGATGAGAGTGGGCATGGAGCATTGTGATGACAAGGGCACGGAACACAGTGATACATGGGTCATGGAGGATTGTAATGACAAGGGCATGGAGCATTGTGATGAGAAGGGCATCGAGCAGTGTGATGACAAGCACCATGGAGCTTTTTGATGGCAACTGCATGGAACAATGTGATGAGAGGTTTCATGGAGTATTGTGATGACAATGGCATGGAGCATTGTGATGCCAAGGGTCATGGAGCTTTGTGATGACAAAGGTCATGGAGCATTTTGATGACAAGGGCGTGGTGCATTGTGATGAGAAGGGCAGGGAGCATTGTGATGACATTGTCATGGACCAATTTGATGAAAAGGGTCATGGAACATTTTGATGAGAGGCGTTATGTAACATTGTGATGTTAGGGGTCATGGAGCATTTTGATGAAAAGGGTCATAGAGCATTTTGATGACAGGGGTTATGGAACATTGTGATGTCAGGGATCATCAAACATTTTGATGATAAGTGCATGTAGCATTGTGATGACAGGAGTCATGGAACATTGTGATGACAGGGTTGAGGGAGTATTGTGATGAATAGTGATGTAACATTGTGATATCAGTGGTGAGAGAGCATTTTGATTTGAAGTGCATGGAGCATTGTGATGACAAGGTTTATGGAGCATTGTGATGACAAGATTGTGGAGCACTGTGACGACAAGCGCATGGTGCATTGTGATGACATGGGTCATGGAGCATTGTGCTGACAAGCGCATGGAGCATTGTGATGACAAGGGTCATGGAGCATTGTGTTGAGAAAGGCATAGAGCATTGTGATGACAAGGGTCAAAGAGCATTGTGATGAAAAGTTCATGAAGCATTGTGGTTAAAAAGGTCACAGAGACTGTTGATGACAAGGGCATGGACCATTGTGATGACAAAGGTCATGAAGCCTTGTGATGACTGGAGTCACGGAGCATTGTGATGACAGGGGTCATGGAGCATTGTGATAACAAGGTCATGGGGCATTGTGATGACAAGGGCATGGAGCATTGGTCTAATAAGTTTCATGGCTTATTGCGATGACAGTTGGAATGGCGCATTGTGATGACAAGGGCATGGAGCATTGTGATGACCAGGTCATTCATTATTGTGAAGACAGGTGTCAGGGAGCATTGTGATGACATATGTAATGGCCCATTGTGATGACAATGCCATGGAGCATTGTGATTCCAAGTGTCATGGAGGATTCTGATGACAAAGGTAATGGAGCATTGTGATGACAATGGCTTGGAGCATTATGATGACAAGGGTCAGGGAGCATTGTGCTGACAAGTGCATGGAAAATTGTGATGACAAGGGACATGGAGCATTCTGATGACAAGCTTGTGGAGTATTTTGATGACAATGGCATGGAGCATTGTGATGAAAACGGCATGGTGCATTTTGATGAAAAAGGCATGGAGCCTTTTTGTGACAGGGTTCAAGGAGCATTCTGACGACAAGTGTCAGAGAGCATTGTGATGACAAGTGTATCGAGAATTGTGATGACAAAGGTCATGGAACATTGTGATGAAAAGGGCATGGAGTATTGTGATGACAGGCATCATGGAGCATTGTGATGACAAGTGTTATGGAACATTGTGATCACAAGGGTTTGGAGCATTGTGATGACAGAGGTCATGGATCATTTTGATTTCAAGGAGCATGGAGCATTGTGATGACAAGGGCATGGAGCAATGTGATCCCAAGTTTCATGGAGGATTGTGATGGCAATGGTAATGGAGTATTGTGATGACAAGTGCATAGAACATTGTAATGACAAGGTCATGTAGCATTTTGCTGACAAAGGCATGGAGCATTGTGATGACAGGTGTCATGGAGCACTGTGATGACAAGCGTCACGGAGCATTGTGATTACAGGGGTCATGGAGCATTGGGATGACAAGGGCATGCATCATTGTGATGACAAGTGTCATGGAGCATTGGGCTGAAAATGTTCATGGAGTATTGTGATGACAGGGGTCATGGAGCATTGTGATGACTAGGGAATGGAGCATTGTGATGACAAGAGTCCCGGATCATTGTGTTGTCAGGTGATATTGAGCGTTGTGATGACTGTGGTCATGGAGCATTGTGATGATATTGGTCATGGAGCATTGTGATGAGAAGGTCATGGAGCATTGGGCTGAAAATGTTCATGGAGTATTGTGATGACAGGGGTCATGGAGCATTGTGATGATAAGGGAATGGGGCATTTTGATGACAATGTCCTGGAGCATTGTGATGAGAAGACCATGGAGCCTTGTGATGACAAGTCTCATGGAGCATTCTGATGAAAAGGGGCATGGACCATTGTGATTACAGGGGTCTTGGAGCATTGTGATGACAAGGGCATGGAGCATTGTGATGAGAAGGCCATGGAGCATTCTGATGACATGCATCATGGAGCTTTGTGATGACAAGGGCATGGAGCATTGTGATTACAGGGGTCTTGGAGCATTGTGATGAAAATGGCATGGATCATTGTGATGAAAAAGGCATGGAGCCTTGTCATGAAAGGGTTCAGGGAGCATACTGATGGCAAGAGTCAGGGAGCATTGTGATGACATGTGTATTGCGCATTGTGATGACAAATGTCATGGGGCATTGTGATGAGATGTCCATGGATAATTGTGATGAGTAGCGTCATGGGGTATTGTGATGACAAGTGTTATGGAACATTGTGATCACAAGGGTTTGGAGCATTGTGATGACAGAGGTCATGGAGCATTTTGATTTCATTGTGATGACAAGAGCATGAAGCATTATGGTGATGGGCATGGTGCATTGTGGTGACAGGGTTCATGGAGCATTGTGATGAAAGGTGGCATGGAGCTTTGGTCTGACAAGTTTCATGGATTATTTTGATGACAGTGGGCATGGCACATTGTGATGACAAGGGCATGGAGCATTGTGATGACAAAGTCATGGAGTATTGTGAAGACAGGTGTCAGGGAGCATTGTGATGACATATGTCATGTTCCATTGTGATGACAATAGCACGGAGCATTGTGATGCCAAGTGTCATGGAGGATTGTTGTGACAAAGGTAAAGGAGCATTGTGATGATAAGCGCATGGAGCATTGAGATGACAAGGGCCATTGATAATTTTAATGTCCATGTCGTGAAACATTGTGATGACAAGCGCATGGAGCTTCCTATGACAGGGGTCATGGAGCATTGCGATGACAAGTGCATGGAGTATTGTTATGACAACAGCATATAACATTGTGATGAGAAGTGCCATGGAGCACTGTGATGACAAGGACGTGGAGAATTGTGAGGACAAGGGACATTGAGCTTTGAGATGACCAGGGCATGGAGCATTGTGATGGCAAAGCCGTGGAGCATTGTGATGAGAAGACCTTGGGTAATTGTGATGACGAGCATCATGGAGCACTGTAATGACAAGGGGCATGAAGCATTGTGATGACAGGTGTCAGGGAGCATTGTGATGACAGGGGTCATGGAGCATTGTGATGACAAGGGCATGGAGCATTGTGATGACAAGGGTACGGAACATTGTGATGAAAAGTGTCTTTGAGAATTTTGATGATAAAGTCGTGAAGCATTGTGATGACAAACACTTGGAGCTTGCTATGACAGGGGTCATGGAACATTGCAATGACAAGTGCATGGAGAATTGTGATGAAACGAGCATGTAACTTTGTGATGAGAAGTGTCATGTAGCATTGTGATGACAAGTACGTGGAGCATTGTTATGACAAGGGACATGGAGCATTGTGATAACCAGGGAATGGAGCATTGTGATGACAGGGGTCATGGAGCATTATTATGACAAGGGACATGGTGCATTCTGATATAAGATATCACTTATGAAGGGAATGTAAACCTGGCTATATATGAACTGAATTAGGAAAGAGAACAGAGTCTCAGATTTAGAAAACACTCTTATGCTTGCTTAAGGGGGAAGGAGAGGTGGGGAGACACACAAAACCAGAGTTTGATATTAACACAGGTACCGTTCCATAATCCAAATACAGAAGAGACAAGCCCGACTCCTTCCTCAGTGAATGGGACTCAACACCCCTATTCCCCACAGAGAAATATATCTGACTAGTAAGGATCTTAAAACCTATGTATTGATATGCTCCATAAGGGAACCAAGTGTGTCTAGAATGACATAAACACGGCAGTGAGAATCAGCTCAAACCCACTATAAAAAGGAATTTCAAAACAAAACAAAGAAACAGTGAAATTCTTACACAATACCTTCAGGGGTTCTGATGAAACTTGGAATGACCCTATCTACAACAACAGCTGGATGTGGCATAAGGCTGGTCACTTGGGACTGATAGGATTGGTGAGATTCGGTGTGAAACTGCAGACGCTTTAAAGCAATAATGCCTGCCACTGATTCCATGGTTCCCAACTCTCCAGGTAGAAGGGAATATCACTACAGTTTTAACTTGTATGGGAAACCTAGAGAATGGACACCCTCTGATGGTGAAAGGTTTCTAAAACTCTACTAATTTTTTTCTCTCCATGTGCTCCAGCTTGACATTCCAACTCCTTTAATATCAATCTCCCAACTTGGAGAGTCAGCCCCTATAACCTCCTGGTTCGCACAGTTGGCACATTGTGCAGAGGATATAAGGGAAGAGGGAGAACCAATGAGAGAGTAGCTGTAGGCATTTGGACGGCGACATGTCACTCTAATTTCCCGTCACGAAGAAGAATTAACCAAATTCTCAGCCTGCCCCACCCCCATAACTAGTATAGGTCCTGAAGCAAAATTGTGGGTTTGCGGTCAGCTCACAAAAACACAAGTTGAAAAATGGAGCTCAGGGGCACAGCAATTCACTAACTTGCAGAGTTATACAGGACTACTCTCTTCCAAAAATCTGTTGAGGAAAAGCCATGAGGCGGACTTGAAAATGAGGGAGATTTGCACGAAACAGATTTAAAGAAGTACATTGGAATCGCCTTTAAACACAGGAAAAGCATCACAACTTCGACAGTTATGGAATTGTCCATAAAGGGCGCATGCATTTTCTCCTGAGTATATTCAGGAGAAAACGCACACACCCATTTTGGCCAACCAAGCAACCGCACAATGCAAATCTGCACTACAAAGAAGTATCACTTCCCACCAGTCAAAAGGGATATCCGTAAAATGGGTAAAAACCAGAAAGGCAAGAGGGGCTCTGGAGAACAGGGAGCATTGTTATGCTGATGGGTGGGATGTAGATTGCCAACAGCCACTCTGGAGGAGTGCATTGTGTTCCCTAAAAGAATTAAACAACAGAGCTTCACAACCTAAGGCACTTCCAGTCATGGGAATATACCTTGGGAAAATTGAAAATCAATAAGACACAGCCAACCCAAAATATAGGGCAGCACTGCTTACAAGAACCTCGACTTCGGGACACCTTAAATATCCCAGAAAAGACAAAAATAGTAAAGAAATTGTGGTACATACGTACGATGGAATATCCCTCAGCCATGAAATCAATGTCATAAGGCCAGTAGCAGCATAATGAGTGGATTCATGTACGATGATTCTAACTGAAATAAGTCACACAGAAAAAGAAACTTATCATAAGATATCACTTATGAAGGTCTTGTAAACATGGCTACACATGAACTGGATTAGGAAAGAGGAGAGTCTCACATTTAGAAAACACTCTTATGCCTGCTCAAGAGGAAAGGAGAGGTGGGGTGATGCATAAAACCAGAGTTTGATATTAGCACAGGTACGGTTGCATAATCCAAATACAGAATAGACAAGACCTACTCTTTCCTCACTGAATGGGGCTCAACACCCCTATTCCCCACAGAGTAGTATATCTGACTAGTAAGAATCTTAAAACCTATGTATTGATATTTCTGCATAAGGTAACCAAGTGTGTCTAGAACGACATAAACACGGCAGTGAGAATCAGCTCAAACCCACTATAAAAATGAATTTCAAACAAAACAAATAAAGAGTGAAATTCTTACACAATACCTTCAGGGGTTCTGATGAAACTTAGAATGACCCTATCTACAACGACAGCTGGATGTGGCATAAGGCTGGTCACTTGGGACTGAGAGGATTGGTGAGATTGGGTGAGAAAATGCAGACCGTTTAAAGCAATAATACATGGAACCCATTCCATGGTTCCCAACTCTCCAGGTAGAAGGGAATATCACTACAGTTATAACATGTATGGGAAACCTAGAGAATGGACACCATCTATTGGTGAAAGGTTTCTAAAACTCTACGAATTTTTTTCTCTCCTTGTGCACCAGTTTGACATTCCAACTGCTTTAGTATCAATCTCCCAAATTGGAGAGTCAGCACCTTTAACCTCCTGGTTCGCACAGTTGGCACGTTGTGCAGAAGATATAAGGGAAGAGTGAGAAACAATTAGAGAGTAACTGTAGGCATTTGGATGGCCACATGTCACTCTAAATTCCCGTCACGAAGAAGAATTAACAAACTCTGAGCCAGCCCCCCCAATGGAACTAGTATAGGTCCTGAAGCAAAATTGTGGATTGGCAGTCAGCTCACAAAAACGCGAGTTGAAAAATTGAGCTGAGGGGCACAGCAATTCACTAACTTGCAGAGTTATAAAGGACTACTCTCTTCCAAAAATCTGTTGAGAGAAAGCCAAGAGGGGGACTTGAAAATGAGGCAGAAGTGCACGAAACAGATTTCCAGAAGTACATTGGAATCGCCTTTAAACAAAGGAAAAGCATCACAACTTCGACAATTATGGAATTGTCCATAAAGGGCACATGCGTTTTCTCCTGAATATATTCAGGAGAAAACGCATACGCCCATTTTGGCCAACCAAGCAACCGCACAATGCAAATCTGCACTACAAAGAAGTATCACTTCCAACCGGTCAAAAGGGACATCCGTAAAATGTGTAAAAACAAGAAAGGCAAGACAGGATCTGGAGAAGAGGGAGCCTTGTTATGGGGATGGGTGGGATGTAAATTGCCAACAGCCACTCTGGAGGAGTGCATTGTGTTCCCAAAAAGAAGTAAACAACAATGCTTCACAACCTAAGGCACTTCCAGTCACGGGAATATACCTTGGGAAAATTTAAAATCAATAAGACACAGCCACCCCAAAATTTATGGCAGCACTGCTTACAAGAACCTCGACTTCGGGACACCTTATATATCCCAGGAAAGACAAAAATGGTAAAGAAATTGTGGTATATACGTATGATGGAATATCCCTCAGCCATGAAGTCAATGTCATAAGGCCAGTAGCAGAATAATGACGGGATTCATGTACGATGATTCTAACTGAAAAAATCACACAGAAAAAGAAACTTATCATAAGATATCACTTATGAAGGGTATATAAACATTGCTACACATGGAATGAAATAGGAAAGGGAACAGAGTCTCATATTTAGAAAACACTCTTATGCATGCTTAAGGGGAAAGCAGAGGTGGGGTGATGAATAAAACCAGAGTTTCATATTAGCACAGGTACGGTTCCATAATCCAAATACAGAATAGACAAGACCTACACCTTCCTCAGTGAAAGGGACTCAAAACCCCATATTTCCCGCAGAGGAATATATCTGACTAGTAAGAATCTTAAAACCTATGTATTGATATGTCTCCATAAGGGAATCAAGTGTGTCTAGACTGGCATAAACATGGCAGCGAGAATCAGCTCAAACCCACTATAAAAAGGAATTTCAAAAACAAAACAAAAAAACTGGGAAATTCTTTACAATTCCTTCAGGGTCTCTGATGAAACCTGGAATGACCCTATCTACAACGACAGCTGGATGTGGCATAAGGCTGGACACTTGGGACTGAGAGGATTGGTGAGATTGGGTGAGCAAATGCAGACCCTTTAAAGCAATAATGCATGGCACACATTCCATGGGTCCGAACTCTCCAGGTTGAAGGGAATATTACTACAGTTATAACATGTACGGGAAACCTAGAGAACGGACACACTGTGAATACGAAAGGTTTCTAAAACTCAACGAATAGTCCCTCTCCTCGTGCTCCAGTTTGACTTTCCATCTGCTTTACTATCAATCTCCCAACTTGGAGAGACAGCCCTTTTAACCTCCTGGTTCTCACAGGTTTCCAATTTGGCAGAGGATGAAAGGGAAGAGGGAGAACCAATGAGAGAGTAGCTGTTAAGCATTTGGACGGGCACATGTCACTCTAATTTCCCAGCCGGAAGAAGAATTAACCAAAGTCTCAGCCACCCACCGGGAACCAGTATAGGTTCTGAGCCAAAATTTTTGACTTCCAGTCAGCTCAAAAAAAGACTTGAAAAATGGAGCTGAGGGGCACAGCAATTCACAAACTGGCCTGTAATAAAGGACAACTATCGTTCTAAAATCTGTTGAGGGAGGAATAAGAACCGGACTTGAAAGCGAGGCAGAATAGGAAGAAACAGATTTCAAGAGGTACGTTGGCATCAGCATTAAAGCACAGGAAGAGGGGCACAACTTCGACAATGATGCACTTGGCCTAAAAGGGCGTATGCGTTTTGTCCTGAATATATTCAGGAGAAAACGCATATGCCCTTTTTGGCCAAGCAAGCAAGCGGGCAATGCAAATCTGCACGAAAAGAAGTATTACTTCCCACCGGTCAAAAGGGACATCCACAAAATGTGTAAAAACCAGAAAGGCAAGACAGGTCCTGGAGAACAGGGAGCCTTGATATGCTGATGGGCAGGATGTAAATAGCCAACTGCCTCTCTGCAGGAGTACATTGTGTTCCCTTAAACAAGTAAAGAACAGAGCTACAGAGCCAAGGGCACTTCCAGTCTTGGGAATATACCTTTGGTAAACCGAAAATCAATAAGACAGAGACACACCAAAATTTAGGGCTGCCCTGCTTACAAGGACCTCAACTTGGGTACACCTTAAATATCCCAGGAAATATAAACATGGTTCAAAAAATTGTGGTACTTACGTACGATGGAATATCCCTCAGCCATGAAATCAATGTCATAAGACCAGTAGCAGCAAAATGGGTGGATTCAGGTACGATGATTCTAAGAGAAATAAGTCACACAGAAAAAGAAACTTATCATAAGATATCACTTATGAAGATCCTTTAAACATGGCTACACATGAACTGAGTTAGGAAAGAGAACAGTGTCTCACATTTAGAAAACACTCTTATGCCTGCTTAAGGGGGAAGGAGAGGTGGGGTGATGCATAAAACCAGAGTTTGATATAAGCACAGGTACCGTTCCAAAAACCAACTATGGAATAGACAAGACCTACACCTTCCTCAGTGAAAGGGACTCAAAACCCCATATTTCCCGCAGAGGAATATCTCTGACAAGTAAGAATCTTAAAACCTATGTACTGATGTGTCTCCGTAAGGGAATCAAGTGTGTCTAGACTGGCATAAACATGGAAGCGAGAATCAGCTCAAACCCACTATAAAAAGGAATTTCAAAAAGAAAACAAAAAAACTGGGAAATTCTTTACAATTCCTTCAGGGTCTCTCTGATGAAACCTGGAATGACCCTATCTACAACGACAGCTGGATGTGGCAAATGGCTGGACAATTGGGACTGAGAGGATTGGTGAGATTGGGTGAGCAAATGCAGACCCTTTAAAGCAATAATGCATGGAACCCATTCCACGGGTCCCAACTCTCCAGGTTGAAGGGAATATTACTACAGTTATAACATGTACGGGAAACCTAGAGAACGGACACACTGTGAATACGAAAGGTTTCTAAAACTCAACGAATAGTCCCTCTCCTGGTGCTCCGGTTTGACTTTCCATCTGCTTTACTATCAATCTCCCAACTTGGAGAGACTGCCCCTTTAACCTCCTGGTTGGCACAGGTTGCCAATTTGGCAGAGGATGAAAGGGAAGAGGGAGAACCAATGAGAGACTAGCTGTTAGGCATTTGGAAGGGCACATGTCACTCTAATTTACTGGCACGAAGAAGAATTAATCAAAGTCTCAGCCACCCACCAGGAACCCGTATAGGTTCTGAGCCAAAATTTTGGACTTGCAGTCAGCTCACAAAAAACGAGTTGAAAAATGGAGCTCAGGGGCACAGCAATTCACAAACTGACCGAGTAATAATGGACAACTATCGTTCAAAAATCTGTTGAGGGAGGACAAAGAACCAGACTTGAAAGCGAGGCAGAATAGGAAGAAACAGATTTCAAGAGGTACGTTGGCATCGGTTTTAAAGCACAGGAAGAGGGGCCCAACTTCTACAATAATGCACTTGGCCAAAAAGGGTGTATGCGTTTTCTCCTGAAGGAGAAAACGCATACGACCTTTTTGGCCAAGCAAGCAAGCGGGCAATGCAAATCTGCACTACAAAGAAGTATCACTTCCCACCGGTCAAAAGGGACATCCACAAAATGTGTAAAAACCAGAAAGGCAAGACAGGCCCTGGAGAACAGGGAGCCTTGTTATGCTGACGGGCGGGATGTAAATTGCCAACTGTCTCTCTGGAGGAGTACATTGTGTTCCCTAAAACAAGTAAAGAACAGAGCTACAGAGCCAAGGGCACTTCCAGTCTAGGGAATATACCTTGGGAAAACTGAAAATCAATAAGACAGAGCCACCCCAAAATTTAGGGCTGCACTGCTTACAAGGACCTCAACTTGGGTACACCTTAAATATCCCAGGAAATGTAAAAATGGTTCAAAAAATTGTGGTACTTACGTACGATGGAATATCCCTCAGCCATGAAATCAATGTCATAAGACCAGTAGCAGAAAAATGGGTGGATTCAGGTACGATGATTCTAAATGAAATAAGTCACAGAGAAAAAGAAACTTGTCATAAGATATCACTTATGAAGATCCTGTAAACATGGCTACACTTGAACTGAGTTAGGAAAGAGAACAGTGTCTCACATTTAGAAAACACTCTTATGCCTGCTTAAGGGGGAAGGAGACGTGGGGTGATGCATAAAACCAGAGTTTGATATAAGCACAGGTACCGTTCCAAAAACCAACTATGGAATAGACAAGACCTACACATTCCTGAGTGAAAGGGACTCAAAACCCCATATTTCCCACAGAGAAATATATCTGACTAGTAAGAATCTTAAAACCTATGTACTGATGTGTCTCCGTAAGGGAAACAAGTGTGTCTAGACTGGCATAAACATGGCAGCGAGAATCAGCTCAAACCCACTATAAAAAGGAATTTCAAAAACAAAACAAAAAAACTGGGAAATTGTTTACAATTCCTTCAGGGTCTCTGATGAAACCTGGAATGACACTATGTACAATGACAGCTGGATGTAGCAAAAGGCTGGAGACTTTGGAATGAGAGGATTGGTGAGATAGGGGGAGCAAATGAAGGCCCTTTAAAGCATTAATGCATGGCACCCATTCCATGGGTCCCAACTCTCCAGGTTGAAGGGAATATTACTACAGCTATGACATGTACGGGAAACCTAGAGAACGGACACACTGTGAATATGAAAAGTTTCTAAAACTCAACGAATAGTCCCTCCCCTGGTGCTCCGGTTTGACTTTCCATCTGCTTTACTATCAATCTCCCAACTTGGAGAGACAGCCCCTTTAACCTCCTGGTTCGCACAGGTTGCCAGTTTGGCAGAGGATGAAACGGAAGAGGGAGAACCAATGAGAGAGTAGCTGTTAGGCATTTGGACGGGCACATATCACTCTAACTTCCCGGCAGGAAGAAGAATTAACCAAAGTCTCAGCCCCCCACCGGGAACGAGCATAGGTCCTCAACCAAAATTTTGGACTTGCGGTCAGCTCACCAAAAACGAGTTGAAAAATGGAGCTCAGGGGCACAGCAATTCACAAACTGGCCGAGTAATAAAGGACAACTATCGTCCAAAAATCTGTTGAGGGAAGGCAACGAGGCAGACTTGAAAGCGAGGCAGAATAGCAGGAAACAGATTTCAAGAGGTACGTTTGAATCGCCATTAAAGCACAGGAAGAGGGGTACAACTTCGACAGTGATGCACTTGGCCAAAAAGGGCATATGCGTTTTCTCCTGAATATATTCAGGAGAAAACGCATACGCCCTTTTTGTCCAAGAAAGTAAGCGGGCAATGCAAATCTGCACTCAAAGAAGTATCACTTCCCACTGGTCAAAAGGGACAGCCAAAAAATATGTAAAATCCAGAAAGGCAAGACAGGCCCTGGAGAACAGGGAGCCTTGTTATGGTGTTGGGCGGGATGTAAATTGTCAACTGCCTCTCTGGAGGAATGCATTGTGTGGGATAAAACAAGTAAAGAACAGAGCTACAAAGCCAAGGGCACTTCCAGTCTAGGGAATATACCTTGGGAAAACTGAAAATCAATAAGTAAGAACCACCTCAAAATTTAGGGCTGCACTGCTTACAAGAACCTCAACTTGGGTACACATTAAATATCCCAGGAAATATAAAAATGGTTCAAAAAATTGTTGTACTTACGTACGATGGAATATCCCTCAGCCATGAAATCAATGTCATAAGACCAGTAGCAGCAAAATGGGTGGATTCAGGTACGATGATTCTAAGTGAAATAAGTCACACAGAAAAAGAAACTTATCATAAGATATCACTTATGAAGATCCTGTAAACATGGCTACACTTGAACTGAGTTAGGAAAGAGAACAGTGTCTCACATTTAGAAAACACTCTTATGCCTGCTTAAGGGGGAAGGAGAGGTGGGGTGATGCATAAAACCAGAGTTTGATATAAGCACAGGTACCGTTCCAAAAACCAACTATGGAATAGACAAGACCTACACCTTCCTCAGTGAAAGGGACTCAAAACCCCATATTTCCCACAGAGGAAAATATCTGACTAGTAAGAATCTTAAAACCTATGGATTGATATGTCTCCGTAAGGGAATCAAGTGTGTCTAGACTGGCATAAACATGGCAGCGAGAATCAGCTCAAACCCACTATAAAAAGGAATTTCAAAAACAAAACAAAAAAACTGGGAAATTCTTTACAATTCCTTCAGGGTCTCTGATGAAACCTGGAATGACCCTATCTACACTGACAGCTGGATGTGGCATAAGGCTGGACACTTGGGACTGAGACGATTGGTGAGATTGGGTGAGCAAATGCAGAACCTTTAAAGCACAAATGCCTGGCTCCCATTCCATGGGTCCCAACTCTCCAGGTTGAAGGGAATATTACTACAGTTATAACATGTACGGGAAACCTAGAGAACGGACACACGGTGAATACGAAAGGTTTCTAAAACTCAACGAATAGTCCCTCTCCTGGTGCTCCGGTTTGACTTTCCATCTGCTTTACTATCAACCTCCCAACTTGGAGAGACAGCCCCTTTAACCTCCTGGTTGGCACAGGTTGCCAATTTGGCAGAGGATGAAAGGGAAGAGGGAGAACCAATGAGAGAGTAGCTGTTAGGCATTTGGACGGGCACATATCACTGTAATTTCCCGGCAGGAAGAAGAATTAACCAAAGTCTCAGCCACCCACCGGGAACCAGTATAGGTCCTGAACCAAAATTTTGGACTTGCGGTCAGCTCACCAAAAACGAGTTGAAAAATGGAGCTCAGGGGCACAGCAATTCACAAACTGGCCGAGTAATAAAGGACAACTATCGTCCAAAAATCTGTTGAGGGAAGGCAACGAGGCGGACTTGAAAGCGAGGCAGAATAGCAGGAAACAGATTTCAAGAGGTATGTTGGAATCACCTTTAAAGCACAGGAAGAGGGGCACAACTTCGACAATGATGCACTTGGCCAAAAAGGGCGTATGCGTTTTCTGCTGAATATATTCAGGAGAAAACGCATACGCCCCGTTTGGCCAAGCAAGCAAGCGGGCAATGCAAATCTGCACTACAAAGAAGTATCACTTCCCACCGGTCAAAAGGGACATCCACAAAATGTGTAAAAACCAGAAAGGCAAGACAGGCCCTGGAGAACAGGGAGCACTGTTATGTTGATGGGCGGGATGTAAATTGCCAACTGCCTCTCTGGAGGAGTGCATTGTGTTCCCTAAAACAAGTAAAGAACAGAGCTACAGAGCCAAGGGCACTTCCAGTCTAGGGAATATACCTTGGGAAAACTGAAAATCAATAAGTCAGAGCCACCCCAAAATTTAGGGCTGCACTGCTTACAAGGACCTCAACTTGGGTACACCTGAAATATCCCAGGAAATATAAAAATGGTTCAAAAAATTGTGGTACTTACGTACGATGGAATATCCCTCAGCCATGAAATCAATGTCATAAGACCAGTAGCAGCAAAATGGGTGGATTCAGGTACGATGATTCTAAGTGAAATAAGTCACAGAGAAAAAGAAACTTATCATAAGATATCACTTATGAAGATCCTGTAAACATGGCTACACATGAAATGAGTTAGGAAAGAGAACAGTGTCTCACATTTAGAAAACACTCTTATGCCTGCTTAAGGGGGAAGGAGACGTGGGGTGATGCATAAAACCAGAGTTTGATATAAGCACAGGTACCGTTCCAAACACCAGGAATGGAATAGACAAGACCTACACCTTCCTCAGTGAAAGGGACTCAAAACCCCATATTTCCCGCAGAGGAATATATCTGACTAGTAAGAATCTTAAAACCTATGGATTGATGTGTCTCCGTAAGGGAATCGAGTGTGTCTAGACTGGCATAAACATGGCAGCGAGAATCAGCTCAAACCCACTATAAAAAGGAATTTCAAAAAGAAAACAAAAAAAATGGGAAATTCTTTACAATTCCTTCAGGGTCTCTGATGAAACCTGGAATGACCGTATCTAAAACGACAGCTGGATGTGGCATAAGGCTGGACACTTGGGACTGAGAGGATTGGTGAGATTGGGAGAGCAAATGCAGACCCTTTAAAGCAATAATGCATGGCACCCATTCCATGGGTCCCAACTCTCCAGGTTGAAGGGAATATTACTACAGTTATAACATGTACGAGAAACCTAGAAAACGGACACACTGTGAATACGAAAGGTTTCTAAAACTCAATGAATAGTCCCTCTCCTGGTGCTCCGATTTGACTTTCCATCTGCTTTACTATCAATCTCCCATCTTGGAGAGACAGCCCCTTCAACCTCCTGGTTCAAACAGGTTTCCAATTTGGCAGAGTATGAAATGGAAGAGGGAGAACCAATGAGAGAGTAGCTGTTAGGCATTTAAATGGGCACATATCACTCTAACTTCC
The DNA here is from genome assembly GCF_949752795.1 of Hyperoodon ampullatus. Lineage (NCBI taxonomy): Eukaryota > Metazoa > Chordata > Mammalia > Artiodactyla > Ziphiidae > Hyperoodon > Hyperoodon ampullatus. The sequence continues at coordinate 1,398,689 of NW_027640666.1, read as the reverse complement.
CTCCAGGAAGAAGAATTAAATAAAGTCTCAGCGCCCCACCGGGAAACAGCATAGGTCCTGAACCAAAATTTTGGACTTGTGGTCAGCTCACCAATAACGATTTGAAAAATGGAGCTCAGGGGCACAGCAATTCACAAACTGGCCGAGTAATAAAGGACAACTATCGTCCAAAAATCTGTTGAGGGAAGGCAACGAGGCGGACTTGAAAGCGAGGCAGAATAGCAGGAAACAGATTTCAATAGGTACGTTGGAATCGCCTTTAAAGCACAGGAAGAGGGGCACAACTTCGACAATGATGCACTTGGCCAAAAAGGGCGTATGGGTTTTCTCCTGAATATATTCAGCAGAAAACGCATACGCCCTTTTTGGCCAAGCAAGCAAGTGGGCAATGCAAATCTGCACTACAAAGAAGTATCACTTCCCACCGGTCAAAAGGGACATCCACAAAATGTGTAAAAACCAGAAAGGCAAGACAGGCCCTGGAGAACAGGGAGCCTTGTAATGCTGATGGGCGGGATGTAAATTGCCAACTGCCTCTCTGGAGGAGTACATTGTGTTCCCTAAAACAAGTAAAGAACAGAGCTACAGAGCCAAGGGCACTTCCAGTCTATGGAATATACCTTGGGAAAACAGAAAATAAATAAGACAGAGCCACCCCAAAATTTAGGGCTGCACTGCTTACAAGGACCTCAACTTGGGTACACCTTAAATATCCCAGGAAATATAAAAATGGTTCAAAAAATTGTGGTACTTACGTACGATGGAATATCCCTCAGCAATGAAATCAATGTCATAAGACCAGTAGCAGCAAAATAGGTGGATTCAGGTACGATGATTCTAAGTGAAATAAGTCACACAGAAAAAGAAACTTATCATAAGATATCACTTATGAAGATCCTGTAAACATGGCTACACTTGAACTGAGTTAGGAAAGAGAACAGTGTCTCACATTTAGAAAACACTCTTATGCCTGCTTAAGGGGGAAGGAGAGGTGGGGTGATGCATAAAACCAGAGTTTGATATAAGCACAGGTACCGTTCCAAAAACCAACTATGGAATAGACAAGACCTACACCTTCCTCAGTGAAAGGGACTCAAAACCCCATATTTCCCACAGAGGAAAATATCTGACTAGTAAGAATCTTAAAACCTATGTATTGATATGTCTCCGTAAGGGAATTAAGTGTGTCTAGACTGGCATAAACATGGCAGCGAGAATCAGCTCAAACCCACTATCAAAAGGAATTTCAAAAACAAAACAAAAAAAATGGGAAATTCTTTACAATTCCTTCAGGGTCTCTGATGAAACCTGGAATGACCCTATCTACACTGACAGCTGGATGTGGCATAAGGAGGGACACTTGGGACTGAGACGATTGGTGAGATTGGGTGAGCAAATGCAGAACCTTTAAAGCACAAATGCCTGGCTCCCATTCCATGGGTCCCAACTCTCCAGGTTGAAGGGAATATTACTACAGTTATAACATGTACGGGAAACCTAGAGAACGGACACACGGTGAATACGAATGGTTTCTAAAACTCAACGAATAGTCCCTCTCCTGGTGCTCCAGTTTGACTTTCCATCTGCTTTACTATCAACCTCCCAACTTGGAGAGACAGCCCCTTTAACCTCCTGGTTCGCACAGGTTGCCAATTTGGCAGAGGATGAAAGGGAAGAGGGAGAACCAATGAGAGAGTAGCTGTTAGGCATTTGGACGGGCACATATCACTGTAATTTCCCGGCAGGAAGAAGAATTAACCAAAGTCTCAGCCACCCACCGGGAACCAGTATAGGTCCTGAATCAAAATTTTGGACTTGCGGTCAGCTCACCAAAAACGAGTTGAAAAATGGAGCTCAGGGGCACAGCAATTCACAAACTGGCCGAGTAATGAAGGACAACTATCATCCAAAAATCTGTTGAGGGAAGGCAACGAGGCGGACTTGAAGGCCAGGCAGAATAGCAGGAAACAGATTTCAAGAGGTATGTTGGAATCACCTTTAAAGCACAGGAAGAGGGGCACAACTTCGACAATTATGCACTTGGCCAAAAAGGGCGTATGCGTTTTCTGCTGAATATATTCAGGAGAAAACGCATACGCCCCGTTTGGCCAAGCAAGCAAGCGGGCAATGCAAATCTGCACTACAAAGAAGTATCACTTCCCACCGGTCAAAAGGGACATCCACAAAATGTGTAAAAACCAGAAAGGCAAGACAGGCCCTGGAGAACAGGGAGCCTTGTTATGCTGATGGGCGGGATGTAAATTGCCAACTGCCTCTCTGGAGGAGTGCATTGTGTTCCCTAAAACAACTAAAGAACAGAGCTACAGAGCCAAGGGCACTTCCAGTCTAGGGAATATACCTTTGGAAAACTGAAAATTAATAAGACAGAGCCACCCCAAAATTTAGGGCTGCACTGCTTACAAGGACCTCAACTTGGGTACACCTTAAATATCCCAGGAAATATAAAAATGGTTCAAAAAATTGTGGTACTTATGTACGATGGAATATCCCTCAGCCATGAAATCAATGTCATAAGACCAGTAGCATCAAAATGGGTGGATTCAGGTACGATGATTCTAAGTGAAATAAGTCACAGAGAAAAAGAAACTTATCATAAGATATCACTTATGAAGATCCTGTAAACATGGCTACACTTGAACTGAGTGAGGAAAGAGAACAGTGTCTCACATTTAGAAAACACTCTTATGCCTGCTTAAGGGGGAAGGAGAGGTGGGGTGATGCATAAAACCAGAGTTTGATATAAGCACAGGTACCGTTCCAAAAACCAACTATGGAATAGACAAGACCTACACCTTCCTCAGTGAAAGGGACTCAAAACCCCATATTTCCCGCAGAGGAATATATCTGACTAGTAAGAATCTTAAAACCTATGGATTGATATGTCTCCGTAAGGGAATCAAGTGTGTTTAGACTGCCATAAACATGGCAGCGAGAATCAGCTCAAACCCACTATCAAAAGGAATTTCAAAAACAAAACAAAAAAACAGGGAAATTCTTTCCAATTCCTTCAGGGTCTCTGATGAAACCTGGAATGACCCTATCTACAACGACAGCTGGATGTGGCATACGGCTGGACACTTGGGACTGAGAGGATTGGTGAGATTGGGTGAGCAAAGCAGACCCTTTAAAGCAATAATGCATGGCACCCATTCCATGGGTCCCAACTCTCCAGGTTGAAGGGAATATTACTACAGTTATAACATGTACGGGAAACCTAGAGAGCGGACACACTGTGAATACGAAAGGTTTCTAAAACTCAACGAATAGTCCCTCTCCTGGTGCTCCGGTTTGACTTTCCATCTGCTTTACTATCCACCTCCCAACTTGGAGAGACAGCCCCTTTAACCTCCTGGTTCGCACAGGTTGCCAATTTGGGAGAGGATGAAAGGGAATAGGGAGAACCAATGAGAGAGTAGCTGTTAGGCATTTGGACGGGCACATATCACTGTAATTTCCCGACAGGAAGAAGAATTAACCAAAGTCTCAGCCACCCAACTGGAACCAGCATAGGTCCTGAACCAAAATTTTGGACTTGCGGTCAGCTCACCAAAAACGAGTTGAAAAATGGAGCTCAGGGGCACAGCAATTCACAAACTGGCCGAGTAATAAAGGACAACTATCGTCCAAAAATCTGTTGAGGGAAGGCAACGAGGTGGACTTGAAAGCGAGGCAGAATAGCAGGAAACAGATTTCAAGAGGTACGTTGGAATCACCTTTAAAGCACAGGAATAGTGGCACAACTTCGACAATGATGCACTTGGCCAAAAAGGGCGTATGCGTTTTCTCCTGAATATATTCAGGAGAAAACGCATACGCCCTTTTTGGCCAAGCAAGCAAGTGGGCAATGCAAATCTGCACTACAAAGAAGTATCACTTCCCACCGGCCAAAAGGGACATCCACAAAATGTGTAAAAACCAGAAAGGCAAGACAGGACCTGGAGAACAGGGAGCCTTGTTATGCTGATGGGCGGGATGTAAATTGCCAACTGCCTCTATGGAAGAGTGCATTGTGTTCCCTAAAACAAGTAAAGAACAGAGCTACAGAGCCAAGGGCACTTCCAGTCTAGGGAATATACCTTGGGAAAACTGAAAATCAATAAGACAGAGCCACCCCAAAATTTAGGGCTGCACTGCTCACAAGGACCTCAACTTGTGTACACCTTAAATATCCCAGGAAATATAAAAATGGTTCAAAAAATTGTGGTACTTACGTACGATGGAATATCCCTCAGCCATGAAATCAATGTCATAAGACCAGTAGCAGCAAAATGGGTGGATTCAGGTACGATGATTCTAAGTGAAATAAGTGACACAGAAAAAGAAACTTATCATAAGATATCACTTATGAAGATCCTGTAAACATGGCTACACTTGAACTGAGTTAGGAAAGAGAACAGTGTCTCACATTTAGAAAAAACTCTTATGCCTGCTTAAGGGGGAAGGAGAGGTGGGGTGATGCATAAAACCAGAGTTTGATATAAGCACAGGTACCGTTCCAAAAACCAACTATGGAATAAACAAGACCGACACCTTCCTCAGTGAAAGGGACTCAAAACCCCATATTTCCCGCAGAGGAATATATCTGGCTAGTAAGAATCTTAAAACCTATATATTGATATGTCTCCGTAAGGGAATCAAGTGTGTCTAGACTGGCATAAACATGGCAGAGAGAATCAGCTCAAACCCACTATAAAAAGGAATTTCAAAAACAAAACAAAAAAACTGGGAAGTTCTTTACAATTCCTTAAGGGTATCTGATGAAACCTGGAATGACCCTATCTACAATGACACCTGGATGTGGCATAAGGAGGGACACTTGGGACTGAGACGATAGGTGAGATTGGGTGAGCAAATGCAGACCCTTTAAAGCACAAATGCCTGGCACCCATTCCATGGGTCCCAACTCTCCAGGTTGAAGGGAATATTACTACAGCTATAACATGTACGGGAAACCTAGAGAACGGACACACTGTGAATACGAAAGGTACTAAAACTCAACGAATTGTCCCTCTCCTGGTGCTCCGGTTTGACTTTCCATCTGATTTACTCTAAACCTCCCAACTTGGAGAGAAAGCCCCTTTAACCTCCTGGTTCGCACAGGTTGCAAATTTGCCAGAGGATGAAAGGGAAGAGGGAGAACCAATGAGAGAGTAGCTGTTAGGCATTTGGACGGGAACATATCACCGTAATTTCCCGGCAGGAAGAAGAATTAACCAAAGTCTCAGCCACACACCGGGAACCAGTATAAGTCCTGAACCAAAATTTTGGACTTGCAGTCAGCTCACCAAAAACGAGTTGAAAAATGGAGCTCATGGGCACAGCAATTCACAAACTGGCCGAGTAATAAAGGACAACTATCGTCCAAAAATCTGTTGAGGGAAGGCAACGAGGCGGACTTGAAAGCGAGGCAGAATAGCAGGAAACAGATTTCAAAAGGTACGTTGGAATCGCCTTTAAAGCACAGGAAGAGGGGCACAACTTCGACAATGATGCACGTGGCCAAAAAGGGCGTATGCGTTTTCTCCTGAATACATTCAGGAGAAAACGCATACTCCCTTTTTGGCCAAGCAAGCAAGCGGGCAATGCAAATCTGCACTACAAAGAAGTATCACTTCCCAACGGTCAAAAGGGACATCCACAAAATGTGTAAAACCCAGAAAGGCAAGACAGGCCCTGGAGAACAGGGAGCCTTGTTATGCTGATGGGCGGGATGTAAATTGCCAACTGCCTCTCTGGAAGAGTGCATTGTGTTCCCTAAAACAAGTAAAGAACAGAGCTACAGATCCAAGGGCACTTCCAGTCTAGGGAATATACCTTGGGAAAACTGAAAATCAATAAGACAGAGCCACCCCAAAATTTAGGGCTGCAGTGCTTACAAGGACCTCAACTTGGGTACACCTTAAATATCCCAGGAAATATCAAAATGGTTCAAAAAATTGTGGTACTTACGTACGATGGAATACCCGTCAGCCATGAAATCAATGTCATAAGACCAGTAGCAGCAAAATGGGTGGATTCAGGTACGATGATTCTAAGTGAAATAAGTCACACAGAAAAAGAAACGTATCATAAGATATCAGTTATGAAGATCCTGTAAACATGGCTACACTTGAACTGAGTTAGGAAAGAGAACAGTGTCTCACATTTAGAAAACACTCTTATGCCTGCTTAAAGGGGAAGGAGAGGTGGGGTGATGCATAAAACCAGAGTTTGATATAAGCACAGGTACCGTTCCAAAAACCAACTATGGAATAGACAAGACCAACACCTTCCTCAGTGAAAGGGACTCAAAACCCCATATTTCCCGTAGGGGAATATATCTGACTAGTAAGAATCTTAAAACCTATGTATTGATATGTCTCCGTAAGGGAATCAAGTGTGTCTAGACTGGCATAAACATGGCAGCGAGAATCAGCTCAAAACCAGTATAAAAATGAATTTCAAAAACAAAACAAAAAAACTGGGAAATTCTTTACAATTCCTTCAGGGTCTCTGATGAAACCTGGAATGAGCCTATCTCCAATGACAGCTGGATGTGGCATAAGGCTGGACACTTGGGACTGAGAGGATTGGTGAGATTGGGTGAGCAAATGCAGACCCTTTAAAGCAATAACGCATGGCACCCTTTCCATGGGTCCCAACTCTCCAGGTTGAAGGGAATATTACTACAGTTATAACATGTACGGGAAACCTAGAGAACGGACACACTGTGAATACGAAAGATTTCTAAAACTCAATGAATAGTCCCTCTCCTGGTGCTCCGGTTTGACTCTCCATTTGCTTTTCTATCAATCTCCCAACTTGGAGAGACAGCCCCTTTAACCTCCTGGTTCGCGCAGGTTTCCAATTTGGCAGAAGATGAAAGGGAATAGGGAGAACCAATGAGAGAGTAGCTGTTAGGCATTTCGACGGGCACATATCACTGTAATTTCCAGGCAGTAAGAAGAATTAAACAAAGTCTCAGCCTCCCACGGGGAACCAGTATAGGTCCTGAACCAAAATTTTGGACTTGCGGTCAGCTCACCAAAAACGAGTTGAAAAATGGAGCTCAGGGGCACAGCAATTCACAAACTGGCCGAGTAATAAAGGACAACTATCGTCCAAAAATCTGTTGAGGGAAGGCAACGAGGCAGACTTGAAAGCGAGGCAGAATAGCAGGAAACAGATTTCAAGAGGTACGTTGGAATCACCTTTAAAGCACAGGAAGAGGGGCACAACTTCGACAATGATGCACTTGGCCAAAAAGGGCGTATGCGTTTTCTCCTGAATATATTCAGTAGAAAACGCATACGCCCTTTTTGGCCAAGCAAGCAAGTGGGCAATGCAAATCTGCACTACAAAGAAGTATCACTTCCCACCGGTCAAAAGGGACATCCACAAAATGTGTAAAAACCAGAATGGCAAGACTGGCACTGGAGAACAGGGAGCCTTGTTATGCTGATGGGCGGGATGTAAATTGCCAACTGCCTCTCTGGAGGAGTGCATTGTGTTCCCTAAAACAAGTAAACAACAGAGCTACAGAGCCAAGGCCACTTCCAGTCTACGGAATATACCTTGGGAAAACTGAAAATCAATAAGACAGAGCCACCCTAAAATTTAGGGCTGCACTGCTTACAAGGACCTCAACTTGGGTACACCTTAAATATCCCAGGAAATATAAAAATGGTTCAAAAAATTGTGGTACTTACGTACGATGGAATATCCCTCAGCCATGAAATCAATGTCATAAGACCAGTAGCAGCAAAATGGGTGGATTCAGGTACGATGATTCTAAGTGAAATAAGTCACACAGAAAAAGAAACTTATCATAAGATATCACTTATGAAGATCCTGTAAACATGGCTACACTTGAACTGAGTTAGGAAAGAGAACAGTGTCTCACATTTAGAAAACACTCTTATGCCTGCTTAAGGGGGAAGGAGAGGTGGGGTGTTGCATAAAACCAGAGTTTGATATAAGCACAGGTACCGTTCCAAAAACCAACTATGGAATAGACAAGACCTACACCTTCCTCAGTGAAAGGGACTCAAAACCCCATATTTCCCGCAGAGGAATATATCTGACTAGTAAGAATCTTAAAACCTATGTATTGATATATCTCCGTAAGGGAATCAAGTGTGTCTAGACTGGCATAAACATGGCAGCGAGAATCAGCTCAAACCCACTATAAAAGGGAATTTCAAAAACAAACAAAAAAACTGGGAAATTCTTTACAATTCCTTCAGGGTCTCTGATGAAACCTGGAATGACCCTATCTACAACGACAGCTGGATGTGGCATAAGGCTGGACACTTGGGACTGAGATGATTGGTGAGATTGGGTGAGCAAATGCAGAACCTTTAAAGCACAAATGCTTGGCACCCATTCCATGGGTCCCAACTCTCCAGGTTGAAGGGAATATTACTACAGCTATAACATGTACGGGAAACCTAGAGAACGGACACACTGTGAATACGAAAGGTTTCTAAAACTCAACGAATAGTCCCTCTCCTGGTGCTCCGGTTTGACTTTCCATCTGCTTTACTATCAACCTCCCAACTTGGAGGGACAGCCCCTTTAACCTCCTGGTTCGCACAGGTTGCCAAATTGGCAGAGGATGAAAGGGAAGAGGGAGAACCAATGAGAGAGTAGCTGTTAGGCATCTGGACGGGCACATATCACTGTAATTTCCCAGCAGGAAGAAGAATTAACCAAAGTCTCAGCCACCCACCGGGAACCAGTATAGGTCCTGAACCAAAATTTTGGACTTGCGGTCAGCTCACCAAAAACGAGTTGAAAAATGGAGCTCAGGGGCACAGCAATTCACAAACTGGCCGAGTAATAAAGGACAACTATCGTCCAAAAATCAGTTGAGGGAAGGCAACGAGGCGGACTTGAAAGCGAGGCAGAATAGCAGGAAACAGATTTCAAGATGTACGTTGGAATCACCTTTAAAGCACAGGAAGAGGGGCCCAAATTCGACAATGATGCACTTGGCCAAAAAGGGCGTATGCGTTTTCTCCTGAATATATTCAGTAGAAAACGCATACGCCCTTTTTGGCCAAGCAAGCAAGTGGGCAATGCAAATCTGCACTACAAAGTAGTATCACTTCCCACCGGTCAAAAGGGACATCCACAAAATGTGTAAAAACCAGAAAGGCAAGACAGGCCCTGGAGAACAGGGAGCCTTGTTATGCTGATGGGCGGGATGTAAATTGCCAACTGCCTCTCTGGAGGAGTACATTGTGTTCCCTAAAACAAGTAAAGAACAGAGCTACAGAGCCAAGGGCACTTCCAGTCTATCGACTATACCTTGGGAAAACTGAAAATCAATAAGACAGAGCCACCCCAAAATTTAGGGCTGCACTGCTTACAAGGACCTCAACTTGGGTACACCTTAAATATCCCAGGAAATATAAAAATGGTTCAAAAAATTGTGGTAATTACGTACGATGGAATATCCCTCAGCAATGAAATCAATGTCATAAGACCAGTAGCAGAAAAATGGGTGGATTCAGGTACGATGATTCTAAGAGAAATAAGTCACACAGAAAAAGAAACTTATCATAAGATATCACTTATGAAGATCCTGTAAACATGGCTACACTTGAACTGAGTTAGGAAAGAGAACAGTGTCTCACATTTAGAAAACACTCTTATGCCTGCTTAAGGGGGAAGGAGAGGTGGGGTGATTCATAAAACCAGAGTTTGATATAAGCACAGGTACCGTTCCAAAAACCAACTATGGAATAGACAAGACCTACACCTTCCTCAGTGAAAGGGACTCAAAACCCCATATTTCCCGCAGAGGAATATATCTGACTAGTAAGAATCTTAAAACCTATGTATTGATATGTCTCCGTAAGGGAATCAAGTGTGTCTAGACTGGCATAAACATGGCAGCGAGAATCAGCTCAAACCCACTATAAAAAGGAATTTCAAAAACAAAACAAAAAAACTGGGAAATTCTTTACAATTCCTTCAGGGTCTCTGATGAAACCTGGAATGACCCTATCTACAACGACAGCTGGATTTGGCAAAAGGCTGGACAATTGGGACTGAGAAGATTGGTGAGATTGGGTGCGCAAATGCAGACCCTTTAAAGCAATAATGCATGGAACCCATTCCATGGGTCCCAACTCTCCAGGTTGAAGGGAATATTACTACAGTTATAACATGTACGGGAAACCTAGAGAACGGACACACTGTGAATACGAAAGGTTTCTAAAACTCAACGAATAGTCCCTCTCCTGGTGCTCCGGTTTGACTTTCCATCTGCTTTACTATCAATCTCCCAACTTGGAGAGACAGCCCCTTTAACCTCCTAGTTGGCACAGGTTGCCAATTTGGCAGAGGATGAAAGGGAAGAGGGAGAACCAATGTGAGTGTAGCTGTTAGGCATTTGGAAGGGCACATGTCACTCTAATTTACCAGCACGAAGAAGAATTAACCAAAGTCTCAGCCACCCACCAGGAACCCGTATAGGTTCTGAGCCAAAATTTTGGGCTTGCAGTCAGCTCACAAAAAACGAGTTGAAAAATGGAGCTCAGGGGCACAGCAATTCACAAACTGCCCGAGTAATAATGGACAACTATCGTTCAAAAATCTGTTGAGGGAGGACAAAGAACCGGACTTGAAAGTGAGGCAGAATAGGAAGAAACAGATTTCAAGAGGTACGTTGGCATCGGTTTTAAAGCACAGGAAGAGGGGCCCAAATTCTACAATGATGCAATTGGCCAAAAAGGGTGTATGCGTTTTCTCCTTCAGGAGGAAACGCATACGCCCTTTTTGGCCAAGCAAGCAAGCGGGCAATGCAAATCTGCACTACAGAGAAGTATCACTTCCCACCGGTCAAAAGGGACATCCACAAAATGTGTAAAAACCAGAAAGGCAAGACAGGCCCTGGAGAACAGGGAGCACTGTTATGTTGATGGGCGGGATGTAAATTGCCAACTGCCTCTCTGGAGGAGTGCATTGTGTTCCCTAAAACAAGTAAAGAACAGAGCTACAGAGCCAAGGGCACTTCCAGTCTAGGGAATATACCTTGGGAAAACTGAAAATCAATAAGTCAGAGCCACCCCAAAATTTAGGGCTGCACTGCTTACAAGGACCTCAACTTGGGTACACCTGAAATATCCCAGGAAGTATAAAAATGGTTCAAAAAATTGTGGTACTTACGTACGATGGAATATCCCTCAGCCATGAAATCAATGTCATAAGACCAGTAGCAGCAAAATGGGTGGATTCAGGTACGATGATTCTAAGTGAAATAAGTCACAGAGAAAAAGAAACTTATCATAAGATATCACTTATGAAGATCCTGTAAACATGGCTACACTTGAAATGAGTTAGGAAAGAGAACAGTGTCTCACATTTAGAAAACACTCTTATGCCTGCTTAAGGAGGAAGGAGAGGTGGGGTGATGCATAAAACCAGAGTTTGATATAAGCACAGGTACCGTTCCAAACACCAGGTATGGAATAGACAAGACCTACACCTTCCTCAGTGAAAGGGACTCAAAACCCCATATTTCCCGCAGAGGAATATATCTGACTAGTAAGAATCTTAAAACCTATGGATTGATGTGTCTCCGTAAGGGAATCGAGTGTGTCTAGACTGGCATAAACATGGCAGCGAGAATCAGCTCAAACCCACTATAAAAAGGAATTTCAAAAACAAAACAAAAAAACTGGGAAATTCTTTACAATTCCTTCAGGGTCTCTGATGAAACCTGGAATGACCGTATCTACAACGACAGCTGGATGTGGCATAAGGCTGGACACTTGGGACTGAGAGGATTGGTGAGATTGGGTGAGCAAATGCAGACCCTTTAAAGCAATAATGCATGGCACCCATTCCATGGGTCCCAACTCTCCAGGTTGAAGGGAATATTACTACAGTTATAACATGTACGAGAAACCTAGAGAACGGACACACTGTGAATACGAAAGGTTTCTAAAACTCAATGAATAGTCCCTCTCCTGGTGCTCCGATTTGACTTTCCATCTGCTTTACTATCAATCTCCCATCTTGGAGAGACAGCCCCTTCAACCTCCTGGTTCGCACAGGTTTCCAATTTGGCAGAGTATGAAATGGAAGAGGGAGAACCAATGAGAGAGTAGCTGTTAGGCATTTAAATGGGCACATATCACTCTAACTTCCCGCCAGGAAGAAGAATTAAATAAAGTCTCAGCGCCCCACCGGGAAACAGCATAGGTCCTGAACCAAAATTTTGGACTTGTGGTCAGCTCACCAATAACGATTTGAAAAATGGAGCTCAGGGGCACAGCAATTCACAAACTGGCCGAGTAATAAAGGACAACTATCGTCCAAAAATCTGTTGAGGGAAGGCAACGAGGCGGACTTGAAAGCGAGGCAGAATAGCAGGAAACAGATTTCAATAGGTACGTTGGAATCGCCTTTAAAGCACAGGAAGAGGGTCACAACTTCGACAATGATGCACTTGGCCAAAAAGGGCGTATGGGTTTTCTCCTGAATATATTCAGCAGAAAACGCATACGCCCTTTTTGGCCAAGCAAGCAAGTGGGCAATGCAAATCTGCACTACAAAGAAGTATCACTTCCCACCGGTCAAAAGGGACATCCACAAAATGTGTAAAAACCAGAAAGGCAAGACAGGCCCTGGAGAACAGGGAGCCTTGTAATGCTGATGGGCGGGATGTAAATTGCCAACTGCCTCTCTGGAGGAGTACATTGTGTTCCCTAAAACAAGTAAAGAACAGAGCTACAGAGCCAAGGGCACTTCCAGTCTATGGAATATACCTTGGGAAAACTGAAAATCAATAAGACAGAGCCACCCCAAAATTTAGGGCTGCACTGCTTACAAGGACCTCAACTTGGGTACACCTTAAATATCCCAGGAAATATAAAAATGGATCAAAAAATTGTGGTAATTACGTACGATGGAATATCCCTCAGCAATGAAATCAATGTCATAAGACCAGAAGCAGCAAAATGGGTGGATTCAGGTACGATGATTCTAAGAGAAATAAGTCACACAGAAAAAGAAACTTATCATAAGATATCACTTATGAAGATCCTGTAAACATGGCTACACTTGAACTAAGTTAGGAAAGAGAACAGTGTCTCACATTTAAAAAACACTCTTATGCCTGCTTAAGGGGGAAGGAGAGGTGGGGTGATGCATAAAACCAGAGTTTGATATAAGCACAGGTACCGTTCCAAAAACCAACTATGGAATAGACAAGACCTACACCTTCCTCAGTGAAAGGGACTCAAAACCCCATATTTCCCGCAGAGGAATATATCTGACTAGTAAGAATCTTAAAACCTATGTATTGATATGTCTCTGTAAGGGAATCAAGTGTGTCTAGACTGGCATAAACATGGCAGCGAGAATCAGCTCAAACCCACTATAAAAAGGAATTTCAAAAACAAAACAAAAAAACTGGGAAATTCTTTACAATTCCTTCAGGGTCTCTGATGAAACCTGGAATGACCCTATCTACAACGACAGCTGGATGTGGCAAAAGGCTGGACAATTGGGACTGAGAAGATTGGTGAGATTGGGTGCGCAAATGCAGACCCTTTAAAGCAATAATGCATGGAACCCATTCCATGGGTCCCAACTCTCCAGGTTGAAGGGAATATTACTACAGTTATAACATGTACGGGAAACCTAGAGAACGGACACACTGTGAATACGAAAGGTTTCTAAAACTCAACGAATAGTCCCTCTCCTGGTGCTCCGGTTTGACTTTCCATCTGCTTTACTATCAATCTCCCAACTTGGAGAGACAGCCCCTTTAACCTCCTAGTTGGCACAGGTTGCCAATTTGGCAGAGGATGAAAGGGAAGAGGGAGAACCAATGTGAGAGTGGCTGTTAGGCATTTGGAAGGGCACATGTCACTCTAATTTACCAGCACGAAGAAGAATTAACCAAAGTCTCAGCCACCCACCAGGAACCCGTATAGGTTCTGAGCCAAAATTTTGGGCTTGCAGTCAGCTCACAAAAAACGAGTTGAAAAATGGAGCTCAGGGGCACAGCAATTCACAAACTGCCCGAGTAATAATGGACAACTATCGTTCAAAAATCTGTTGAGGGAGGACAAAGAACCGGACTTGAAAGTGAGGCAGAATAGGAAGAAACAGATTTCAAGAGGTACGTTGGCATCGGTTTTAAAGCACAGGAAGAGGGGCCCAAATTCTACAATGATGCAATTGGCCAAAAAGGGTGTATGCGTTTTCTCCTTCAGGAGGAAACGCATACGCCCTTTTTGGCCAAGCAAGCAAGCGGGCAATGCAAATCTGCACTACAGAGAAGTATCACTTCCCACCGGTCAAAAGGGACATCCACAAAATGTGTAAAAACCAGAAAGGCAAGACAGGCCCTGGAGAACAGGGAGCACTGTTATGTTGATGGGCGGGATGTAAATTGCCAACTGCCTCTCTGGAGGAGTGCATTGTGTTCCCTAAAACAAGTAAAGAACAGAGCTACAGAGCCAAGGGCACTTCCAGTCTAGGGAATATACCTTGGGAAAACTGAAAATCAATAAGTCAGAGCCACCCCAAAATTTAGGGCTGCACTGCTTACAAGGACCTCAACTTGGGTACACCTGAAATATCCCAGGAAGTATAAAAATGGTTCAAAAAATTGTGGTACTTACGTACGATGGAATATCCCTCAGCCATGAAATCAATGTCATAAGACCAGTAGCAGCAAAATGGGTGGATTCAGGTATGATGATTCTAAGTGAAATAAGTCACAGAGAAAAAGAAACTTATCATAAGATATCACTTATGAAGATCCTGTAAACATGGCTACACTTGAAATGAGTTAGGAAAGAGAACAGTGTCTCACATTTAGAAAACACTCTTATGCCTGCTTAAGGAGGAAGGAGAGGTGGGGTGATGCATAAAACCAGAGTTTGATATAAGCACAGGTACCGTTCCAAACACCAGGTATGGAATAGACAAGACCTACACCTTCCTCAGTGAAAGGGACTCAAAACCCCATATTTCCCGCAGAGGAATATATCTGACTAGTAAGAATCTTAAAACCTATGGATTGATGTGTCTCCGTAAGGGAATCGAGTGTGTCTAGACTGGCATAAACATGGCAGCGAGAATCAGCTCAAACCCACTATAAAAAGGAATTTCAAAAACAAAACAAAAAAACTGGGAAATTCTTTACAATTCCTTCAGGGTCTCTGATGAAACCTGGAATGACCGTATCTACAACGACAGCTGGATGTGGCATAAGGCTGGACACTTGGGACTGAGAGGATTGGTGAGATTGGGTGAGCAAATGCAGACCCTTTAAAGCAATAATGCATGGCACCCATTCCATGGGTCCCAACTCTCCAGGTTGAAGGGAATATTACTACAGTTATAACATGTACGAGAAACCTAGAGAACGGACACACTGTGAATACGAAAGGTTTCTAAAACTCAATGAATAGTCCCTCTCCTGGTGCTCCGATTTGACTTTCCATCTGCTTTACTATCAATCTCCCAACTTGGAGAGACAGCCCCTTCAACCTCCTGGTTCAAACAGGTTTCCAATTTGGCAGAGTATGAAATGGAAGAGGGAGAACCAATGAGAGAGTAGCTGTTAGGCATTTAAATGGGCACATATCACTCTAACTTCCCGCCAGGAAGAAGAATTAAATAAAGTCTCAGCGCCCCACCGGGAAACAGCATAGGTCCTGAACCAAAATTTTGGACTTGTGGTCAGCTCACCAATAACGATTTGAAAAATGGAGCTCAGGGGCACAGCAATTCACAAACTGGCCGAGTAATAAAGGACAACTATCGTCCAAAAATCTGTTGAGGGAAGGCAACGAGGCGGACTTGAAAGCGAGGCAGAATAGCAGGAAACAGATTTCAATAGGTAAGTTGGAATCGCCTTTAAAGCACAGGAAGAGGGGCACAACTTCGACAATGATGCACTTGGCCAAAAAGGGCGTATGGGTTTTCTCCTGAATATATTCAGCAGAAAACGCATACGCCCTTTTTGGCCAAGCAAGCAAGTGGGCAATGCAAATCTGCACTACAAAGCAGTATCACTTCCCACCGGTCAAAAGGGACATCCACAAAATGTGTAAAAACCAGAAAGGCAAGACAGGCCCTGGAGAACAGGGAGCCTTGTAATGCTGATGGGCGGGATGTAAATTGCCAACTGCCTCTCTGGAGGAGTACATTGTGTTCCCTAAAACAAGTAAAGAACAGAGCTACAGAGCCAAGGGCACTTCCAGTCTATGGAATATACCTTGGGAAAACAGAAAATAAATAAGACAGAGCCACCCCAAAATTTAGGGCTGCACTGCTTACAAGGACCTCAACTTGGGTACACCTTAAATATCCCAGGAAATATAAAAATGGTTCAAAAAATTGTGGTACTTACGTACGATGGAATATCCCTCAGCCATGAAATCAATGTCATAAGACCAGTAGCAGCAAAATGGGTGGATTCAGGTACGATGATTCTAAGTGAAATAAGTCACACAGAAAAAGAAACTTATCATAAGATATCACTTATGAAGATCCTGTAAACATGGCTACACTTGAACTGAGTTAGGAAAGAGAACAGTGTCTCACATTTAGAAAACACTCTTATGCCTGCTTAAGGGGGAAGGAGAGGTGGGGTGATGCATAAAACCAGAGTTTGATATAAGCACAGGTACCGTTCCAAAAACCAACTATGGAATAGACAAGACCTACACCTTCCTCAGTGAAAGGGACTCAAAACCCCATATTTCCCGCAGAGGAATATATCTGACTAGTAAGAATCTTAAAACCTATGTATTGATATATCTCCGTAAGGGAATCAAGTGTGTCTAGACTGCCATAAACATGGCAGCGAGAATCAGCTCAAACCCACTATAAAAGGGAATTTCAAAAACAAAACAAAAAAACTGGGAAATTCTTTACAATTCCTTCAGGGTCTCTGATGAAACCTGGAATGACCCTATCTACAACGACAGCTGGATGTGGCATAAGGCTGGACACTTGGGACTGAGATGATTGGTGAGATTGGGTGAGCAAATGCAGAACCTTAAAGCACAAATGCTTGGCACCCATTCCATGGGTCCCAATTCTCCAGGTTGAAGGGAATATTACTACAGCTATAACATGTACGGGAAACCTAGAGAACGGACACACTGTGAATACGAAAGGTTTCTAAAACTCAACGAATAGTCCCTCTCCTGGTGCTCCGGTTTGACTTTCCATCTGCTTTACTATCAACCTCCCAACTTGGAGAGACAGCCCCTTTAACCTCCTGGTTCGCACAGGTTGCCAAATTGGCAGAGGATGAAAGGGAAGAGGGAGAACCAATGAGAGAGTAGCTGTTAGGCATTTGGACGGGCACATATCACTGTAATTTCCCAGCAGGAAAAAGAATTAACCAAAGTCTCAGCCACCCACCGGGAACCAGTATAGGTCCTGAACCAAAATTTTGGACTTGCGGTCAGCTCACCAAAAACGAGTTGAAAAATGGAGCTCAGGGGCACAGCAATTCACAAACTGGCCGAGTAATAAAGGACAACTATCGTCCAAAAATCAGTTGAGGGAAGGCAACGAGGCGGACTTGAAAGCGAGGCAGAATAGCAGGAAACAGATTTCAAGAGGTACGTTGGAATCACCTTTAAAGCACAGGAAGAGGGGCCCAAATTCGACAATGATGCACTTGGCCAAAAAGGGCGTATGCGTTTTCTCCTGAATATATTCAGTAGAAAACGCATACGCCCTTTTTGGCCAAGCAAGCAAGTGGGCAATGCAAATCTGCACTACAAATAAGTATCACTTCCCACCAGTCAAAAGGGACATCCACAAAATGTGTAAAAACCAGAAAGGCAAGACAGGCCCTGGAGAACAGGGAGCCTTGTTATGCTGATGGGCGGGATGTAAATTGCCAACTGCCTCTCTGGAGGAGTACATTGTGTTCCATAAAACAAGTAAAGAACAGAGCTACAGAGCCAAGGGCACTTCCAGTCTATGGAATATACCTTGGGAAAACTGAAAATCAATAAGACAGAGCCACCCCAAAATTTAGGGCTGCACTGCTTACAAGGACCTCAACTTGGGTACACCTTAAATATCCCAGGAAATATAAAAATGGATCAAAAAATTGTGGTAATTACGTACGATGGAATATCCCTCAGCAATGAAATCAATGTCATAAGACCAGAAGCAGCAAAATGGGTGGATTCAGGTACGATGATTCTAAGAGAAATAAGTCACACAGAAAAAGAAACTTATCATAAGATATCACTTATGAAGATCCTGTAAACATGGCTACACTTGAACTAAGTTAGGAAAGAGAACAGTGTCTCACATTTAAAAAACACTCTTATGCCTGCTTAAGGGGGAAGGAGAGGTGGGGTGATGCATAAAACCAGAGTTTGATATAAGCACAGGTACCGTTCCAAAAACCAACTATGGAATAGACAAGACCTACACCTTCCTCAGTGAAAGGGACTCAAAACCCCATATTTCCCGCAGAGGAATATATCTGACTAGTAAGAATCTTAAAACCTATGTATTGATATGTCTCTGTAAGGGAATCAAGTGTGTCTAGACTGGCATAAACATGGCAGCGAGAATCAGCTCAAACCCACTATAAAAAGGAATTTCAAAAACAAAACAAAAAAACTGGGAAATTCTTTACAATTCCTTCAGGGTCTCTGATGAAACCTGGAATGACCCTATCTACAACGACAGCTGGATGTGGCAAAAGGCTGGACAATTGGGACTGAGAAGATTGGTGAGATTGGGTGCGCAAATGCAGACCCTTTAAAGCAATAATGCATGGAACCCATTCCATGGGTCCCAACTCTCCAGGTTGAAGGGAATATTACTACAGTTATAACATGTACGGGAAACCTAGAGAACGGACACACTGTGAATACGAAAGGTTTCTAAAACTCAACGAATAGTCCCTCTCCTGGTGCTCCGGTTTGACTTTCCATCTGCTTTACTATCAATCTCCCAACTTGGAGAGACAGCCCCTTTAACCTCCTAGTTGGCACAGGTTGCCAATTTGGCAGAGGATGAAAGGGAAGAGGGAGAACCAATGTGAGAGTGGCTGTTAGGCATTTGGAAGGGCACATGTCACTCTAATTTACCAGCACGAAGAAGAATTAACCAAAGTCTCAGCCACCCACCAGGAACCCGTATAGGTTCTGAGCCAAAATTTTGGGCTTGCAGACAGCTCACAAAAAACGAGTTGAAAAATGGAGCTCAGGGGCACAGCAATTCACAAACTGCCCGAGTAATAATGGACAACTATCGTTCAAAAATCTGTTGAGGGAGGACAAAGAACCGGACTTGAAAGCGAGGCAGAATAGGAAGAAACAGATTTCAAGAGGTACGTTGGCATCGGTTTTAAAGCACAGGAAGAGGGGCCCAAATTCTACAATGATGCAATTGGCCAAAAAGGGTGTATGCGTTTTCTCCTTCAGGAGGAAACGCATACGCCCTTTTTGGCCAAGCAAGCAAGCGGGCAATGCAAATCTGCACTACAGAGAAGTATCACTTCCCACCGGTCAAAAGGGACATCCACAAAATGTGTAAAAACCAGAAAGGCAAGACAGGCCCTGGAGAACAGGGAGCACTGTTATGTTGATGGGCGGGATGTAAATTGCCAACTGCCTCTCTGGAGGAGTGCATTGTGTTCCCTAAAACAAGTAAAGAACAGAGCTACAGAGCCAAGGGCACTTCCAGTCTAGGGAATATACCTTGGGAAAACTGAAAATCAATAAGTCAGAGCCACCCCAAAATTTAGGGCTGCACTGCTTACAAGGACCTCAACTTGGGTACACCTGAAATATCCCAGGAAGTATAAAAATGGTTCAAAAAATTGTGGTACTTACGTACGATGGAATATCCCTCAGCCATGAAATCAATGTCATAAGACCAGTAGCAGCAAAATGGGTGGATTCAGGTACGATGATTCTAAGTGAAATAAGTCACAGAGAAAAAGAAACTTATCATAAGATATCACTTATGAAGATCCTGTAAACATGGCTACACTTGAAATGAGTTAGGAAAGAGAACAGTGTCTCACATTTAGAAAACACTCTTATGCCTGCTTAAGGAGGAAGGAGAGGTGGGGTGATGCATAAAACCAGAGTTTGATATAAGCACAGGTACCGTTCCAAACACCAGGTATGGAATAGACAAGACCTACACCTTCCTCAGTGAAAGGGACTCAAAACCCCATATTTCCCGCAGAGGAATATATCTGACTAGTAAGAATCTTAAAACCTGTGGATTGATGTGTCTCCGTAAGGGAATCGAGTGTGTCTAGACTGGCATAAACATGGCAGCGAGAATCAGCTCAAACCCACTATAAAAAGGAATTTCAAAAACAAAACAAAAAAACTGGGAAATTCTTTACAATTCCTTCAGGGTCTCTGATGAAACCTGGAATGACCGTATCTACAACGACAGCTGGATGTGGCATAAGGCTGGACACTTGGGACTGAGAGGATTGGTGAGATTGGGTGAGCAAATGCAGACCCTTTAAAGCAATAATGCATGGCACCCATTCCATGGGTCCCAACTCTCCAGGTTGAAGGGAATATTACTACAGTTATAACATGTACGAGAAACCTAGAGAACGGACACACTGTGAATACGAAAGGTTTCTAAAACTCAATGAATAGTCCCTCTCCTGGTGCTCCGATTTGACTTTCCATCTGCTTTACTATCAATCTCCCATCTTGGAGAGACAGCCCCTTCAACCTCCTGGTTCGCACAGGTTTCCAATTTGGCAGAGTATGAAATGGAAGAGGGAGAACCAATGAGAGAGTAGCTGTTAGGCATTTAAATGGGCACATATCACTCTAACTTCCCGCCAGGAAGAAGAATTAAATAAAGTCTCAGCGCCCCACCGGGAAACAGCATAGGTCCTGAACCAAAATTTTGGACTTGTGGTCAGCTCACCAATAACGATTTGAAAAATGGAGCTCAGGGGCACAGCAATTCACAAACTGGCCGAGTAATAAAGGACAACTATCGTCCAAAAATCTGTTGAGGGAAGGCAACGAGGCGGACTTGAAAGCGAGGCAGAATAGCAGGAAACAGATTTCAATAGGTACGTTGGAATCGCCTTTAAAGCACAGGAAGAGGGTCACAACTTCGACAATGATGCACTTGGCCAAAAAGGGCGTATGGGTTTTCTCCTGAATATATTCAGCAGAAAACGCATACGCCCTTTTTGGCCAAGCAAGCAAGTGGGCAATGCAAATCTGCACTACAAAGAAGTATCACTTCCCACCGGTCAAAAGGGACATCCACAAAATGTGTAAAAACCAGAAAGGCAAGACAGGCCCTGGAGAACAGGGAGCCTTGTAATGCTGATGGGCGGGATGTAAATTGCCAACTGCCTCTCTGGAGGAGTACATTGTGTTCCCTAAAACAAGTAAAGAACAGAGCTACAGAGCCAAGGGCACTTCCAGTCTATGGAATATACCTTGGGAAAACTGAAAATCAATAAGACAGAGCCACCCCAAAATTTAGGGTTGCACTGCTTACAAGGACCTCAACTTGGGTACACCTTAAATATCCCAGGAAATATAAAAATGGTTCAAAAAATTGTGGTAATTACGTACGATGGAATATCCCTCAGCAATGAAATCAATGTCATAAGACCAGTAGCAGCAAAATGGGTGGATTCAGGTACGATGATTCTAAGTGAAATAAGTCACACAGAAAAAGAAACTTATCATAAGATATCACTTATGAAGATCCTGTAAACATGGCTACACTTGAACTGAGTTAGGAAAGAGAACAGTGTCTCAAATTTAGAAAACACTCTTTTGCCTGCTTAAGGGGGAAGGAGAGGTGGGGTGATGCATAAAACCAGAGTTTGATATAAGCACAGGTACCGTTCCAAAAACCAACTATGGAATAGACAAGACCTACACCTTCCTCAGTGAAAGGGACTCAAAACACCATATTTCCCGCAGAGGAATATATCTGACTAGTAAGAATCTTAAAACCTATGTATTGATATGTCTCCGTAAGGGAATCAAGTGTGTCTAGACTGGCATAAACATGGCAGCGAGAATCAGCTCAAACCCACTATAAAAAGGAATTTCAAAAACAAAACAAAAAAACTGGGAAATTCTTTACAATTCCTTCAGGGTCTCTGATGAAACCTGGAATGACCGTATCTACAACGACAGCTGGATGTGGCATAAGGCTGGACACTTGGGACTGAGAGGATTGGTGAGATTGGGTGAGCAAATGCAGACCCTTTAAAGCAATAATGCATGGCACCCATTCCATGGGTCCCAACTCTCCAGGTTGAAGGGAATATTACTACAGCTATAACATGTACGGGAAACCTAGAGAATGGACACACTGTGAATACGAAAGGTTTCTAAAACTCAATGAATAGTCCCTCTCCTGGTGCTCCGGTTTGACTTTCCATCTGCTTTACGATCAACCTCCCAACATGGAGGGACAGCCCCTTTAACCTCCTGGTTCGCACAGGTTGCCAATTTGGCAGAGGATGAAAGGGAAGAGGGAGAACAAATGAGAGAGTAGCTGTTAGGCATTTGGACGGGCACATATCACTGTAATTTCCCGGCAGGAAGAAGAATTAACCAAAGTCTCAGCCACCCACCGGGAACCAGTATAGGTCCTGAACCAAAATTTTGGACTTGCGGTCATCTCACCAAAAACGAGTTGAAAAATGGAGCTCAGGGGCACAGCAATTCACAAAGTGGCCGAGTAATAAAGGACAACTATCGTCCAAAGATCTGTTGAGGGAAGGCAACGAGGCGGACTTGAAAGCGAGGCAGAATAGCAGGAAACAGATTTCAAGAGGTACGTTGGAATCGCCTTTAAAGCACAGGAAGAGGGGCACAACTTCAACAATGATGCACTTGGCCAAAAAGGGCGTATGCGTTTTCTCCTGAATATATTCAGGAGAAAACGCATACGCCCTTTTTGGCCAAGCAAGCAAGCGGGCAATGCAAATCTGCACTACAAAGAAGTATCACTTCCCACCGGTCAAAAGGGACATCCACAAAATGTGTAAAAACCAGAAAGGAAAGACAGGCATTGGAGAACAGGGAGCCTTGTTATGCTGATGGGCGGAATGTAAACTGCCAACTGCCTCTCTGGAGGAGTGCATTGTGTTCCCTAAAACAAGTAAACAACAGAGCTACAGAGCCAACGGCACTTCCAGTCTACGGAATATACCTTGGGAAAACTGAAAATCAATAAGACAGAGCCACCCCAAAATTTAGGGCTGCACTGCTTACAACGACCTCAACTTGGGTACACCTTAAATATCCCAGGAAATATAAAAATGGTTCAAAAAATTGTGGTACTTACGTACGATGGAATATCCCTCAGCCATGAAATCAATGTCATAAGACCAGTAGCAGCAAAATGGTTGGATTCAGATACGATGATTCTAAGTGAAATAAGTCACACAGAAAAAGAAACTTATCATAAGATATCACTTATGAAGATCCTGTAAACATGGCTACACTTGAACTGAGTTAGGAAAGAGAACAGTGTCTCACATTTAGAAAACACTCTTATGCCTGCTTAAGGGGGAAGGAGAGGTGGGGTGATGCATAAAACCAGAGTTTGATATAAGCACAGGTACCATTCCAAAAACCAACTATGGAATAGACAAGACCTACACCTTCCTCAGTGAAAGGGACTCTAAACCCCATATTTCCCGCAGAGGAATATATCTGACTAGTAAGAATCTTAAAACCTATGTATTGATATGTCTCCGTAAGGGAATCAAGTGTGTCTAGACTGGCATAAACATGGCAGCGAGAATCAGCTCAAACCCACTATAAAAAGGAATTTCAAAAACAAAACAAAAAAACTGGGAAATTCTTTACAATTCCTTCAGGGTCTCTGATGAAACCTGGAATGAGCCTATCTACAATGACAGCTGGATGTGGCATAAGGCTGGACACTTGGGACTGAGAGGATTGGTGAGATTGGGTGAGCAAATGCAGACCCTTTAAAGCAATAATGCATGGCACCCATTCCATGGGTCCCAACTCTCCAGGTTGAAGGGAATATTACTACAGTTATAACATGTACAGGAAACCTAGAGAACGGACACACTGTGAATACGAAAGGTTTCTAAAACTCAACGAATAGTCCCTCTCCTGGTGCTCCGTTTTGACTTTCCATCTGCTTTACTATCAATCTCCCAACTTGGAGAGACAGCCCCTTTAACCTCCTGGTTCGCGCAGGTTTCCAATTTGGCAGAGGATGAAAGTGAAGAGGGAGAAGCAATGAGAGAGTAGCTGTTAGGCATTTCGACGGGCACATATCACTGTAATTTCCAGGCAGTAAGAATAATTAACCAAAGTCTCAGCCACCCACCGGGAACCAGTATAGGTCCTGAACCAAAATTTTGTACTTGCGGTCAGCTCACCAAAAACGAGTTGAAAAATGGAGCTCAGGGGCACAGCAATTCACAAACTGGCCGAGTAATAAAGGACAACTATCGTCCAAAAATCTGTTGAGGGAAGGCAACGAGGCGGACTTGAAAGCGAGGCAGAATAGCAGGAAACAGATTTCAAGAGGTACGTTGGAATCACCTTTAAAGCACAGGAAGAGGGGCACAACTTCGACAATGATGCACTTGGCCAAAAAGGGCGTATGCGTTTTCTCCTGAATATATTCAGGAGAAAACGCATACGCCCTTTTTGGCCAAGCAAGCAAGCGGGCAATGCAAATCTGCACTACAAAGAAGTATCACTTCCCACCGGTCAAAAGGGACATCCACAAAATGTGTAAAAACCAGAAAGGCAAGACAGGCCCTGCAGAACAGGGAGCCTTGTTATGCTGAAGGGCGGGATGTAAATTGCCAACTGCCTCTCGGGAGGAGTACATTGTGTTCCATAAAACAAGTAAAGAACAGAGCTACAGAGCCAGGGGCACTTCCAGTCTATGGAATATACCTTGGGAAAACTGAAAATCAATAAGACAGAGCCACCCCAAAATTTAGGGCTGCACTGCTTACAAGGACCTCAACTTGGGTACACCTTAAATATCCCAGGAAATATAAAAATGGTTCAAAACATTGTGGTAATTACGTACGATGGAATATCCCTCAGCAATGAAATCAATGTCATAAGACCAGTAGCAGCAAAATGGGTGGATTCAGGTACGATGATTCTAAGTGAAATAAGTCACACAGAAAAAGAAACTTATCATAAGATATCACTTATGAAGATCCTGTAAACATGGCTACACTTGAACTGAGTTAGGAAAGAGAACAGTGTCTCAAATTTAGAAAACACTCTTTTGCCTGCTTAAGGGGGAAGGAGAGGTGGGGTGATGCATAAAACCAGAGTTTGATATAAGCACAGGTACCGTTCCAAAAACCAACTATGGAATAGACAAGACCTACACCTTCCTCAGTGAAAGGGACTCAAAACACCATATTTCCCACAGAGGAATATATCTGACTAGTAAGAATCTTAAAACCTATGTATTGATATGTCTCCATAAGGGAATCAAGTGTGTCTAGACTGGCATAAACATGGCAGCGAGAATCAGCTCAAACCCACTATAAAAAGGAATTTCAAAAACAAAACAAAAAAACTGGGAAATTCTTTACAATTCCTTCAGGGTCTCTGATGAAACCTGGAATGACCGTATCTACAACGACAGCTGGATGTGGCATAAGGCTGGACACTTGGGACTGAGAAGATTGGTGAGATTGGGTGAGCAAATGCAGACCCTTTAAAGCACAAATGCCTGGCACCCATTCCATGGGTCCCAACTCTCCAGGTTGAAGGGAATATTACTACAGCTATAACATGTACGGGAAACCTAGAAAACGGACACACTGTGAATACGAAAGGTTTCTAAAACTCAACGAATAGTCCCTCTCCTGGTGCTCCGGTTTGACTTTCCATCTGCTTTACTATCAACCTCCCAACATGGAGGGACAGCCCCTTTAACCTCCTGGTTCGCACAGGTTTCCAATTTGGCAGAGGATGAAAGGGAAGAGGGAGAACCAATGAGAGAGTAGCTGTTAGGCATTTGGACGGGCACATATCACTGTAATTTCCCGGCAGGAAGAAGAATTAACCAAAGTCTCAGCCACCCACCGGGAACCAGTATAGGTCCTGAACCAAAATTTTGGACTTGCGGTCATCTCACCAAAAACGAGTTGAAAAATGGAGCTCAGGGGCACAGCAATTCACAAACTGGCCGAGTAATAAAGGACAACTATCGTCCAAAAATCTGTTGAGGGAAGGCAACGAGGCGGACTTGAAAGCGAGGCAGAATAGCAGGAAACAGATTTCAATAGGCACGTTGGAATCGCCTTTAAAGCACAGGAAGAGGGGCACAACTTCAACAATGATGCACTTGGCCAAAAAGGGCGTATGCGTTTTCTCCTGAATATATTCAGGAGAAAACGCATACGCCCTTTTTGGCCAAGCAAGCAAGCAGGCAATGCAAATCTGCACTACAAAGAAGTATCACTTCCCACCGGTCAAAAGGGACATCCACAAAATGTGTAAAAACCAGAAAGGCAAGAAAGGCATTGGAGAACAGGGAGCCTTGTTATGCTGATGGGCGGGATGTAAATTGCCAACTGCCTCTCTGAAGGAGTGCATTGTGTTCCCTAAAACAAGTAAACAACAGAGCTACAGAGCCAAGGCCACTTCCAGTCTACGGAATATACCTTGGGAAAACTGAAAATCAATAAGACAGAGCCACCCTAAAATTTAGGGCTGCACTGCTTACAAGGACCTCAACTTGGGTACACCTTAAATATCCCAGGAAATATAAAAATGGTTCAAAAAATTGTGGTACTTACGTACGATGGAATATCCCTCAGCCATGAAATAAATGTCATAAGACCAGTAGCAGCAAAATGGGTGGATTCAGGTACGATGATTCTAAGTGAAATAAGTCACACAGAAAAAGAAACTTATCATAAGATATCACTTATGAAGATCCTGTAAACATGGCTACACTTGAACTGAGTTAGGAAAGAGAACAGTGTCTCACATTTAGAAAACTCTCTTATGCCTGCTTAAGGGGGAAGGAGAGGTGGGGTGATGCATAAAACCAGAGTTTGATATAAGCACAGGTACCGTTCCAAAAACCAACTATGGAATAGACAAGACCTACACCTTCCTCAGTGAAAGGGACTCAAAACCCCATATTTCCCGCAGAGGAATATATCTGACTAGTAAGAATCTTAAAACCTATGTATTGATATGTCTCCGTAAGGGAATCAAGTGTGTCTAGACAGGCATAAACATGGCAGCGAGAATCAGCTCAAACCCAATATAAAAAGGAATTTCGAAAACAAAACAAATAAACTGGGAAATTCTTTCCAATTCCTTCAGGGTCTCTGATGAAACCTGGAATGACCCTATCTACAACGACAGCTGGATGTGGCATAAGGCTGGACACTTCGCACTGAGAGGATTGGTGAGATTGGGTGAGCAAATTCAGACCATTTAAAGCAATAATGCATGGCACCCATTGCATGGGTCCCAACTCTCCAGGTTGAAGGGAATATTACTACAGTTATAACATGTACGGGAAACCTAGAGAACGGACACACTGTGAATACGAAAGGTTTCTAAAACTCAACGAATAGTCCCTCTCCTGGTGCTCCGGTTTGACTTTCCATCTGCTTTACTATCAACCTCCCAACTTGGAGAGACAGCCCCTTTAACCTCCTGGTTCGCACAGTTTGCCAATTTGGCAGAGGATGAAAGGGAAGAGGGAGAACCAATGAGAGAGTAGCTGTTAGGCATTTGGACGGGCACATATCACTGTAATTTCCGGGCAGGAAGAAGAATTAACCAAAGTCTCAGCCACCCACCGGGAACCAGTATAGTTCCTGAACCAAAATTTTGGACTTGTGGTCAGCTCACCAAAAACGAGTTGAAAAATGGAGCTCAGGGGCACAGCAATTGACAAACTGGTCGAGTAATAAAGGACAACTATCGTCCAAAAATCTGTTGAGGGAAGGCAACGAGGCGGACTTGAAAGCGAGGAAGAATAGCAGGAAACAGATTTCAAGAGGTACGTTGGAATCGCCTTTAAAGCACACGAAGAGGGGCACAACTTCGACAATGATGCACTTGGCCGAAACGGGCGTTTGCGTTTTCTCCTGAATATATTCAGGAGAAAACGCATACGCCGTTTTTGGGCAAGCAAGCAAGCGGGCAATGTAAATCTGCACTACAAAGAAGTATCACTTCCCACCGGTGAAAAGGGACATCCACAAAATGTGTAAAAACCAGAAAGACAAGACAGGCCCTGGAGAACAGGGAGCGTTATTATGCAGATGGGCGGGATGTAAATGGCCAACTGCCTCTCTGGAAAAGTGCATTGTGTTCCCTAAAACAAGTAAACAACAGAGCTACAGAGCCAAGGGCACTTCCAGTCTAGGGAATATACCTTGGGAAA
Organism: Hyperoodon ampullatus; assembly: GCF_949752795.1. Classification (NCBI taxonomy): domain Eukaryota; kingdom Metazoa; phylum Chordata; class Mammalia; order Artiodactyla; family Ziphiidae; genus Hyperoodon; species Hyperoodon ampullatus. The sequence goes on along the minus strand of NW_027640666.1, from coordinate 1,370,264 downwards.
ACTGAAAATCAATAAGACAGTGCCACCCCAAAATTTAGGGCTGCACTGCTTACAAGGACCTCAACTTGGGTACACTTTAAATATCCCAGAAAATATAAAACTGGTTCAAAAAATTGTGGTACTTACGTATGATGGAATATCCCTCAGCCAAGAAATCAATGTCATAAGTCCAGTAGAAGCAAAATGGGTGGATTAAGGTACGATGATTCTAAGTGAAATAAGTCACACAGAAAAAGAAACTTATCATAAGAAAGCACTTATGAAGATCCTATAAACATGGCTACACTTGAACTGAGTTAGGAAAGAGAAGAATATCTCACATTTAGAAAACACTCTTATGCCTGCTTAAGGGGGAAGGAGAGGTGGGGTGATGCATAAAACCAGAGTTTGATATAAGCACAGGTACCGTTCCAAAACCAACTATGGAATAGACAAGACCTACACCTTCCTCAGTGAAAGGGACTCAAAACCCCATATTTCCCTCAGAGGAATATATCTGACTAGTAAGAATCTTAAAACCTATTTATTGATATGTCTCTGTAAGGGAATCAAGTGTGTCTAGACTGGCCTAAACATGGCAGCGAGAATCAGCTCAAACCCACTATAAAAAGGAATTTCAAAAACAAAACAAAAAAACTGGGAAATTCTTTACAATTCCTTCAGGGTCTCTGATGAAACCTGGAATGACCCTATCTACAACGACAGCTGGATGTGGCATAAGGAGGGACACTTGGGACTGAGAGGATTGGTGAGATTGGGTGAGCAAATGCAGACCCTCTAAAGCAATAATGCATGGCCCCCATTCCATGGGTCCCAACTCTCCAGGTTGAAGGGAATATTACTACAGTTATAACATGTACGAGAAACCTAGAGAACGGACACACTGTGAATACGAAAGGTTTCTAAAACTCAACGAATAGTCCCTCTCCTGGTGCTCCAGTTTGACTTTCCATCTGCTTTACTATCAATCTCCCAACTTGGAGAGACAGCCCCTTCAACCTCCTGGTTCACACACGTTTCCAATTTGGCAGAGGATGAAAGGGAAGAGGGAGAACCAATGAGAGAGTAGCTGTTAGGCGTTTGAACGGGCATATATCACTCTAACTTCCCGGCAGGAAGAAGAATTAACAAAAGTCTCAGCCACCCACCGGGAACCAGCATAGATCCTGAACCAAAATTTTGGACTTGCGGTCAGCTCACCAAAAACGAGTTGAAAAATGGAGCTCAGGGGCACAGCAATTCACAAACTGGCCGAGTAATAAAGGACAACTATTGTCCAAAAATCTGTTGAGGGAAGGCAACGAGGTGGACTTGAAAGCGAGGCAGAATAGCAGGAAACAGATTTCAAGAGGTACGTTGGAATCGCCTGTAAAGCACAGGAAGAGGGACACAACTTCGACAATGATGCACTTGGCCAAAATGGGCGTATGCGTTTTCTCCTGAATATATTCAGGAGAAAACGCATACGCCCTTTTTAGCCAAGCAAGCAAGCGGGCAATGCAAATCAGCACTACAAAGAAGTATCACTTCCCACTGGTCAAAAGGGACATCCACAAAATGTGTAAAAACCAGAAAGGCAAGACAGGCGCTGGAGAACAGGGAGCCTTGTTATGCTGATGGGTGGGATGTAAATTGCCAACTGCCTCTCTGGAGGAGTACATTGTATTCCCTAAAACAAGTAAACAGCCGAGCTACAGAGCCAAGGGCACTTCCAGTCTAGGGAATATACCATGGGAAAATTGAAAATCAATAAGACAGAGCCACCCCAAATTTAGGGCTGCACTGCTTATAAGGACCTCAACTTGGGTACCCCTTAAATATCCCAGGAAATATAAAAATGGTTCAAAAAATTGTGGTACTTACGTACGATGGAATATCCCTCAGCCATGAAATCAATGTCATAAGTGCAGTAGCAGCAAAATGGGTGGATTCAGGTACGATGATTCTAAGTGAAATAAGTCACAGAGAAAAAGAAACTTATCATAAGATATCACTTATGAAGATCCTGTAAACATGGCTACACTTGAACTGAGATAGGAAAGAGAACAGTGTCTCACATTTAGAAAACACTCTTATGCCTGCTTAAGGGGGAAGGAGAGGTGGGGTGATGCATAAAACCAGAGTTTGATATAAGCACAGGTACCGTTCCAAAAACCAACTATGGAATAGACAAGACCTACACCTTCCTCAGTGAAAGGGATTCAAAGCCCCATATTTCCCGCAGAGGAATATATCTGACTACTAAGAATCTTAAAACCTATGGATTGATATGTCTCCGTAAGGGAATCAAGTGTGTCTAGACTGGCCTAAACATGGCAGCGAGAATCAGCTCAAACCCACTATAAAAAGGAATTTCAAAAACAAAACAAAAAAACTGGGAAATTCTTTACAATTCCTTCAGGGTCTCTGATGAAACCTGGAATGACCCTATCTACAATGACAGCTGGGTGTGGCATAAGGAGGGACACTTGGGACTGAGACGATTGGTGAGATTGGGTGAGCAAATGCAGAAACTTTAAAGCACAAACGCCTGGCACCCATTCCATGGGTCCCAACTCTCCAGGTTGAAGAGAATATTACTACAGTTATAACATGTAAGGGAAACGTAGAGAACGGACACACTGAGAATACGAAAGGTTTCTAAAACTCAACGAATAGTCCCTCTCCTGGTGCTCCGGTTTGACTTTCCATCTGCTTTACTATCAACCTCCCAACTTGGAGAGACAGCCCCTTTAACCTCCTGGTTCGCACAGGTTGCCAATTTGGCAGAGGATGAAAGGGAAGAGGGAGATCCAATGAGAGAGTAGCTGTTAGGCATTTGGACGGGCACATATCACTGTAATTTCCCGGCAGGAAGAAGAATTAACCAAAGTCTCAGCCACCCACCGGGAACCAGTATAGGTCCTGAACCAAAATTTGGGTCTTGCGGTCAGGTCACCAAAAACGAGTTGAAAAATGGAGCTCAGGGGCACAGCAATTCACAAACTGGCCGAGTAATAAAGGACAACTATCGTCCAAACATCTGTTGAGGGAAGGCAACGAGGCGGACTTGAAAGCGAGGGAGAAGAGCAGGAAACAGATTTCAAGAGGTACGTTGGAATCGCCTTTAAAGCACAGGGAGAGGGGCACAACTTCGACAATGATGCACTTGGCCAAAAAGGGCGTATGCGTTTTCTCCTGAATATATTCAGGAGAAAACGCATACGCCCTTTTTGGCCAAGCAAGCAAGCTGGCAATGCAGATCTGCACTACAAAGTAGTATCACTTCCCACCGGTCAAAAGGGACATCCACAAAATGTGTAAAAACCAGATAGGCAAGACAGGCCCTTGAGAATAGGGAGCCTTGTTATGCTGATGGGCGGGATATAAATTGCCAACTGCCTCTCTGGTGGAGTGCATTGTGTTCCCTAAAACAAGTAAACAACAGAGCTACAGAGCCAAGGGAACTTCCAGTCTAGGGAATATACCTTGGGAAAACTGAAAATCAATAAGACAGAGCCACCCCAAAATTTAGGGCTGCACTGCTTACAAGGACCTCAACTTGGGTACACCTTAAATATCCCAGGAAATATAAAAATGGTTCAAAAATTTGTGGTACTTACGTACGATGGAATATCCCTCAGCCATGAAATCAATGTCATAAAACCAGTAGCAGCAAAATGGGTGGATTCAGGTACGATGATTCTAAGTGAAATAAGTCACACAGAAAAAGAAACTTATCATAAGATATCACTTATGAAGATCCTGTAAACATGGCTACACTTGAACTCAGTTAGGAAAGAGAACAGTGTCTCACATTTAGAAAACACTCTTATGCCTGCTTAAGGGGGAAGGAGAGGTGGGGTGATGCATAAAACCAGAGTTTGATATAAGCACAGGTACCGTTCCAAAAACCAACTATGGAATAGACAAGACCTACACCTTCCTCAGTGAAAGGGACTCAAAACCCCATATTTCCCGCAGAGGAATATATCTGACTAGTAAGAACCTTAAAACCTATGGATTGATATGTCTCCGTAAGGGAATCAAGTGTGTCTAGACAGGCATAAACATGGCAGCGAGAATCAGCTCAAACCCACTATAAATGGAATTTCAAAAACAAAACAAAAAAACTGGGAAATTCTTTACAATTCCTTCAGGGTCTCTGATGAAACCTGGAATGGCCCTATCTACAATGACAGCTGGATGTGGCATAAGGCTGGACACTTGGGACTGAGAGGATTGGTGAGATTGGGTGAGCAAATGCAGAGCCTTTAAAGAACAAATGCCTGGCACCCATTCCATGGGTCCCAACTCTCCAGGTTGAAGGGAATATTACTACAGCTATAACATGTACGGGAAACATAGAGAACGGACACACTGTGAATACGAAAGGTTTCTAAAACTCAACGAATAGTCCCTCTCCTGGTGCTCCGGTTTGACTTTCCATCTGCTTTACTATCAACCTCCCAACTTGGAGAGACAGCCCCTTTAACCTCCTGGTTCGCACAGGTTGCCAATTTGGCAGAGGATGAAAGGGAAGAGGGAGAACCAATGAGAGAGTAGCTGTTAGGCATTTGGACGGGCACATATCACTGTAATTTCCCTGCAGGAAGAAGAATTAACCAAAGTCTCAGCCACCCACCGGGAACCAGTATAGGTCCTGAACCAAAATTTTGGACTTGCGGTCAGCTCACCAAAAACGAGATGAAAAATGGAGCTCAGGGGCACAGCAATTCACAAACTGGCCGAGTAATAAAGGACAACTATCGTCCAAAAATCTGTTGAGGGAAGGCAACGAGGCGGACTTGAAAGTGAGGCAGAGTAGCAGGAAACAGATTTCAAGAGGTACGTTGGAATCGCCTTTAAAACACAGGAAGAGGGGCACAACTTCGACAATGATGCACTTGGCTAAAAAGGGCATATGCGTTTTCTCCTGAATATATTCAGGAGAAAATGCATACGCCCTTTTTGGCCAAGCAAGCAAGCGGGCAATGCAAATCTGCACTACAAAGAAGTATCCCTTCCCACCGGTCAAAAGGGACATCCACAAAATGTGTAAAAACCAGAAAGGCAAGACAGGACCTGGAGAACAGGGAGCCTTGTTATGCTGATGGGTGGGAGGTAAATTGCCAACTGCCTCTCCGGAGGAGTACATTGTGTTCCCTAAAACAAGTAAAGAACAGAGCTACAGAGCCAAGGGCACTTCCAGTCTACGGAATATACCTTGGGAAAATTGAAAATCAATAAGACAGCGCCACCCCAAAATTTAGGGCTGCACTGCTTTCAAGGACCTCAACTTGGGTACACCTTAAATATCCCAGGAAATATAAAAATGGTTGAAAAAATTGTGGTATTTACGTACGATGGAATATCCCTCAGCCATGAAATCAATGTCATAAGACCAGTAGCAGCAAAATGGGTGGATTCAGGTACGATGATTCTAAGTGAAATAAGTCACACAGAAAAAGAAACTTATCATAAGATATCACTTATGAAGATCCTGTAAACTTGGCTACACTTGAACTGAGTTAGGAAAGAGAACAGTGTCTCACATTTAGAAAACACTCTTATGCCTGCTTAAGGGGGAAGGAGAGGTGGGGTGATGCATAAAACCAGAGTTTGATATAAGCACAGGTACCGTTCCAAAAACCAACTATGGAATAGACAAGACCTACACCTTCCTCAGTGAATGGGACTCAAAACCCCATATTTCCCGCAGAGGAATATATCTGACTAGTAAGAATCTTAAAACCTATGGATTGATATGTCTCCGTAAGGGAATCAAGTGTGTCTAGACTGGCATAAACATGGCAGCGAGAATCAGCTCAAACCCACTATAAAAAGGAATTTCAAAAATAAAACAAAAAAACTGGGAAATTCTTTACAATTCCTTCAGGGTCTCTGATGAAACCTGGAATGACCCTATCTACAATGACAGCTGGATGTGGCATAAGGCTGGACACTTGGGACTGAGACGATTGGTGAGATTGGGTGAGCAAATGCAGAACCTTTAAAGCACAAATGCCTGGCACCCATTCCATGGGTCCCAACTCTCCAGGTTGAAGGGAATATTACTACAGCTATAACATGTACGGGAAACCTAGAGAACGGACACACTGTGAATACGAAAGGTTTTTAAAACTCAACGAATAGTCCCTCTCCTGGTGCTCCGGTATGACTTTCCATCTGTTTTACTATCAACCTCCCAACTTGGAGAGACAGCCCCTTTAACCTCCTGGTTCGCACAGGTTGCTAATTTGGCAGAGGATGAAAGGGAAGAGGGAGAACCAATGAGAGAGTAGCTGTTAGGCATTTGGACGGGCACATATCACTGTAATTTCCCGGCAGGAAGAAGAATTAACCAAAGTCTCAGCCCCCCACCGGGAACCAGCATAGGTCCTGAACCAATATTTTGGACTTGCGGTCAGCTCACCTAAAACGAGTTGAAAAATGGAGCTCAGGGGCACAGCAATTCACAAACTGGCCGAGTAATAAAGGACAACTATCGTCCAAATATCTGTTGAGGGAAGGCCACGAGGCGGACTTGAAAGTGAGGCAGAATAGCAGGAAACAGATTTCAAGAGGTACGTTGGAATCGCCTTTAAAGCACAGGAAGAGGGGCACAACTTCGAATATGATGCACTTGGCCAAAAAGGGCGTATGCGTTTTCTCCTGAATATATTCAGGAGAAAACGCATACGCCCTTTTTGGCCAATCAAGCAAGCGGGCAATGCAAATCTGCACTACAAAGAAGTATCACTTCCCACCGGTCAAAAGGGACATCCACAAAATGTGTAAAAACCAGAAAGGCAAGACAGGCGCTGGAGAACAGGGAGCCTTGTTATGCTGATGGGCGGGATGTAAATTGCCAACTGCCTCTCTGGAGGAGTGCATTGTGTTCCCTAAAACAAGTAAACAACAGAGCTACAGAGCCAAGGCCACTTCCAGTCTAGGGAATATACCTTGGGAAAACTGAAAATCAAAAAGACACAGCCACCCAAAAATTTAGGGCTGCACTGCTTACAAGGATCTCAACTTGGGTACACCTTAAATATCCCAGGAAATATAAAAATGGTTCAAAAAATTGTGCTACTTACGTATGATGGAATATCCCTCAGCCATGAAATCAATGTCATAATACCAGTAGCAGCAAAATGGGTGGATTCAGGTACGATGATTCTAAGTGAAATAAGTTACACAGAAAAATAAACTTATCATAAGATATCACTTATGAAGATCCTGTAAACATGGCTACACATGAACTGAGTTAGGAAACAGAACAGTGTCTCACATTTAGAAAACACTCTTATGCCTGCTTAAGGGGGAAGGAGAGGTGGGGTGATGCATAAAACCAGAGTTTGATATAAGCACAGGTACCGTTCCAAAAACCAACTATGGAATAGACAAGACCTACACCTTCCTCAGTGAAAGGGACTCAAAACCACATATTTCCCGCAGAGGAATATATCTGACTACTAAGAATCTTAAAACCTATGGATTGATATTTCTCCGTACGGGAATCAAGTGTGTCTAGACTGGCATAAACATGGCAGCGAGAATCAGCTCAAACCCACTATAAAAAGGAATTTCAAAAACAAAAAAAAAACTGGGAAATTCTTTACAATTCCTTCAGGGTCTCTGATGAAACCTGGAATGACCCTATCTACAATGACAGCTGGATGTGGCATAAGGCTGGACACTTGGGACTGAGAGGATTGGTGAGATTGGGTGAGCAAATGCAGAATGTTTACAGCACAAATGCCTGGCACCCATTCCATGGCTCCCAACTCTCCAGGTTGAAGGGAATATTACTACAGTTATAACATGTACGGGAAAACTAGAGAACAGACACACTGTGAATACGAAAGGTTTCTAAAACTCAACGAATAGTCCCTCTCCTGCTGCTCCGCTTTGACTTTCCATCTGCTTTACTATCAACCTCCCAACTTGGAGAGACAGCCCCTTTAACCTCCTGGTTCGCACAGGTTTCCAATTTGGCAGAGGATGAAAGGGAAGAGGGAGAACCAATGAGAGAGTAGCTGTTAGGCATTTGGACGGGCACATATCACTGTAATTTCCTGGCAGGAAGAAGAATTAACCAAAATCTCAGCCACCCACCGGGAACCAGTATAGGTCCTGAACCAAAATTTTGGACTTGCGGTCAGCTCACCAAAAACGAGTTGAAAAATGGAGCTCAGGGGCACAGCAATTCACAAACTGGCCGAGTAATAAAGGACAACTATCATCCAAAAATCTGTTGAGGGAAGGCAACGAGGCGGACTTGAAAGCGAGGCAGAATAGCAGGAAACAGATTTCAACAGGTACGTTGGAATCGCCTTTAAAGCACAGGAAGAGGGCACAACTTCGACAATGATGCACTTGGCCGAAACGGGCGTTTGCGTTTTCTCCTGAATATATTCAGGAGAAAACGCATACACCGTTTTTGGGCAAGCAAGCAAGCGGGCAATGTAAATCTGCACTACAAAGAAGTATCACTTCCCAACGGTCAAAAGGGACATCCACAAAATGTGTAAAAACCAGAAAGGCAAGACAGGCGCTGGAGAACAGGGAGCCTTGTTATGCTGATGGGCGGGATGTAAATTGCCAAATGCCTCTCTGGAAGAGTGCATTGTGTTCCCTAAAACAAGTAAACAACAGAGCTACAGACCCAAGGGCACTTCCAGTCTAGGGAATATACCTTGGGAAAACTGAAAATCAATAAGACAGAGCGACCCCAAAATTTAGGGCTGCACTGCTTACAAGGACCTCAACTTGGGTACACCTTAAATATCCCAGGAAATATAAAAATGGTTCAAAAAATTGTGGTACTTACGTACGATGGAATATCCCTCAGCCATGAAATCAATGTCATAAGACCAGTAGCAGCAAAATGGGTGGATTCAGGTACGATGATTCTAAGTGAAATAAGTCACAGAGAAAAAGAAACTGATCATAAGATATCACTTATGAAGATCCTGTAAACATGGCTACACTTGAACTGAGATAGGAAAGAGTAGAGTGTCTCACATTTAGAAAACACTCTTATGCCTGCTTAAGGGGGAAGGAGAGGTGGGGTGATGCATAAAACCAGAGTTTGATATAAGCACAGGTACCGTTCCAAAAACCAACTATGGAATAGACAAGACCTACACCTTCCTCAGTGAAAGTGATTCAAAGCCCCATATTTCCAGCAGAGGAATATATCTGACTACTAAGAATCTTAAAACCTATGGAATGATATGTCTCCGTAAGGGAATCAAGTGTGTCTAGACTGGCATAAACATGGCAGCGAGAATCAGCTCAAACCCACTATAAAAAGGAATTTCAAAAACAAAACAAAAAAACCGGGAAATTCTTTACAATTCCTTCAGGGTCTCTGATGAAACCTGGAATGACCCTATCTACAATGACAGCTGGATGTGGCATAAGGCTGGACACTTGGGACTGAGAGGATTGGTGAGATTGGGTGAGCAAATGCAGAACCTTTACATCACAAATGCCTGGCACCCATTCCATGGGTCCCAACTCTCCAGGTTGAAGGGAATATTACTACAGCTATAACATGTACGGGAAACCTAGCTAACGGACACACTGTGAATACGAAAGGTTTCTAAAACTCAACGAATAGTCCCTCTCCTGGTGCTCCGGTTTGACTTTCCATCTCCTTTACTATCAATCTCCCAACTTGGAGAGACAGCCCCTTTAACCTCCTGGTTCGCACAGGTTACCAATTTGGCAGAGGATGAAAGGGAAGAGGGAGAACCAATGAGAGAGTAGCTGTTAGGCATTTGGACAGGCACATATCACTGTAATTTCCCGGCAGGAAGAAGAATTAATCAAAGTCTCAGCCACCCACCGGGAACCAGTATAGGTCCTGAACCAAAATTTTGGACTTGAGTTCAGCTCACCAAAAGGAGTTGAAAAATGGAGCTCAGGGGCACAGCAATTCACAAAGTGGCCAAGTAATAAAGGACAACTATCGTCCAAAAATCTGTTGAGGGAAGGCAACGAGGTGGACTTGAAAGTGAGGCAGAAGAGCAGGAAACAGATTTCAAGAGGTACGTTGGAATCGCCTTTAAAGCACAGGAAGAGGGACAAAACTTCGAATATGATGCACTTGGGCAAAAAGGGCGTATGCGTTTTCTCCTGAATATATTCAGGAGAAAACGCATACACCCTTTTTGGCCAAGCAAGCAAGCGGGCAATGCAAATCTGCACTACAAAGAAGTATCACTTCCCACCGGTCAAAAGGGACATCCACAAAATGTGTAAAAACCAGAAAGGCAAGACAGGCACTGGAGAACAGGGAGCCTTGTTATGCTGATGGGCGGGATGTAAATTGCCAACTGCCTCTCTGGAGGAGTGCATTGTGTTCCCTAAAACAAGTAAACAACAGAGCTACAGAGCCAAGGGCACTTCCAGTCTAGGGAATATACCTTGGGAAAACTGAAAATCAATATGACAGAGCCACGCCAAAATTTAGGGCTGCACTGCTTACAAGGACCTCAACTTGGGTACAACTTAAATATCCCAGGAAATATAAAAATGGTTCAAAAAAGTGTGGTACTTACGTACGATGGAATATCCCTCAGCGATGAAATCAATGTCATAAGACCAGTAGCAGCAAAATGGGTGGATTCAGGTACGATGATTCTAAGTGAAATAAGTCACAGAGAAAAAGAAACTTATCATAAGATATCACTTATGAAGATCCTATAAACATGGCTACACTTGAACTGAGATAGGAAAGAGAACAGTGTCTCACATTTAGAGAACTCTCTTATGCCTGCTTAAGGGGGAAGGAGAGGTGGGGTGATGCATAAAACCAGAGTTTGATATAAGCACAGGTACCGTTCCAAAAACCAACTATGGAATAGACAAGACCTACACCTTCCTCAGTGAAAGGGACTCAAAACCCCATATTTCCCGCAGAGGAATATATCTGACTAGTAAGAATCTTAAAACCTATGTATTGATATGTCTCCGTAAGGGAATCAAGTGTGTCTAGACAGGCATAAACATGGCAGCGAGAATCAGCTCAAAACCACTATAAAAAGGAATTTCGAAAACAAAACAAATAAACTGGGAAATTCTTTCCAATTCCTTCAGGGTCTCTGATGAAACCTGGAATGACCCTATCTACAACGACAGCTGGATGTGGCATAAGGCTGGACACTTCGCACTGAGAGGATTGGTGAGATTGGGTGAGCAAATTCAGACCATTTAAAGCAATAATGCATGGCACCCATTGCATGGGTCCCAACTCTCCAGGTTGAAGGGAATATTACTACAGTTATAACATGTACGGGAAACCTAGAGAACGGACACACTGTGAATACGAAAGGTTTCTAAAACTCAATGAATAGTCCCTCTCCTGGTGCTCCGATTTGACTTTCCATCTGCTTTACTATCAATCTCCCATCTTGGAGAGACAGCCCCTTCAACCTCCTGGTTCGCACAGGTTTCCAATTTGGCAGAGTATGAAATGGAAGAGGGAGAACCAATGAGAGAGTAGCTGTTAGGCATTTAAATGGGCACATATCACTCTAACTTCCCGCCAGGAAGAAGAATTAACCAAAGTCTCAGCCACCCACCGGGAACCAGCATAGATCCTGAACCAAAATTTTGGACTTGCGTTCAGCTCACCAAAAACGAGTTGAAAAATGGAGCTCAGGGGCACAGCAATTCACAAACTGGCCGAGTAATAAAGGACAACTATTGTCCAAAAATCTGTTGAGGGAAGGCAACGAGGTGGACTTGAAAGCGAGGCAGAATAGCAGGAAACAGATTTCAAGAGGTACGTTGGAATCGCCTGTAAAGCACAGGAAGAGGGACACAACTTCGACAATGATGCACTTGGCCAAAAAGGGCGTATGCGTTTTCTCCTGAATATATTCAGGAGAAAACGCATACGCCCTTTTTGGCCAAGCAAGCAAGCGGGCAATGCAAATCAGCACTACAAAGAAGTATCACTTCCCACTGGTCAAAAGGGACATCCACAAAATGTGTAAAAACCAGAAAGGCAAGACAGGCGCTGGAGAACAGGGAGCCTTGTTATGCTGATGGGCGGGATGTAAATTGCCAACTGCCTCTCTGGAGGAGTACATTGTATTCCCTAAAACAAGTAAACAGCCGAGCTACAGAGCCAAGGGCACTTCCAGTCTAGGGAATATACCATGGGAAAATTGAAAATCAATAAGACAGAGCCACCCCAAAATTTAGGGCTGCACTGCTTATAAGGACCTCAACTTGGGTACACCTTAAATATCCCAGGAAATATAAAAATGGTTCAAAAAATTGTGGTACTTACGTACGATGGAATATCCCTCAGCCATGAAATCAATGTCATAAGTCCAGTAGCAGCAAAATGGGTGGATTCAGGTACGATGATTCTAAGTGAAATAAGTCACAGAGAAAAAGAAACTTATCATAAGATATCACTTATGAAGATCCTGTAAACATGGCTACACTTGAACTGAGATAGGAAAGAGAACAGTGTCTCACATTTAGAAAACACTCTTATGCCTGCCTAAGGGGGAAGGAGAGGTGGGGTGATGCATAAAACCAGAGTTTGATATAAGCACAGGTACCGTTCCAAAAACCAACTATGGAATAGACAAGACCTACACCTTCCTCAGTGAAAGGGATTCAAAGCCCCATATTTCCCGCAGAGGAATATATCTGACTACTAAGAATCTTAAAACCTATGGATTGATATGTCTCCGTAAGGGAATCAAGTGTGTCTAGACTGGCCTAAACATGGCAGCGAGAATCAGCTCAAACCAACTATAAAAAGGAATTTCAAAAACAAAACAAAAAAACTGGGAAATTCTTTACAATTCCTTCAGGGTCTCTGATGAAACCTGGAATGACCCTATCTACAATGACAGCTGGGTGTGGCATAAGGAGGGACACTTGGGACTGAGACGATTGGTGAGATTGGGTGAGCAAATGCAGAAACTTTAAAGCACAAACGCCTGGCACCCATTCCATGGGTCCCAACTCTCCAGGTTGAAGAGAATATTACTACAGTTATAACATGTAAGGGAAACGTAGAGAACGGACACACTGAGAATACGAAAGGTTTCTAAAACTCAACGAATAGTCCCTCTCCTGGTGCTCCGGTTTGACTTTCCATCTGCTTTACTATCAACCTCCCAACTTGGAGAGACAGCCCCTTTAACCTCCTGGTTCGCACAGGTTGCCAATTTGGCAGAGGATGAAAGGGAAGAGGGAGATCCAATGAGAGAGTAGCTGTTAGGCATTTGGACGGGCACATATCACTGTAATTTCCCGGCAGGAAGAAGAATTAACCAAAGTCTCAGCCACCCACCGGGAACCAGTATAGGTCCTGAACCAAAATTTGGGTCTTGCGGTCAGGTCACCAAAAACGAGTTGAAAAATGGAGCTCAGGGGCACAGCAATTCACAAACTGGCCGAGTAATAAAGGACAACTATCGTCCAAACATCTGTTGAGGGAAGGCAACGAGGCGGACTTGAAAGCGAGGGAGAAGAGCAGGAAACAGATTTCAAGAGGTACGTTGGAATCGCCTTTAAAGCACAGGGAGAGGGGCACAACTTCGACAATGATGCACTTGGCCAAAAAGGGCGTATGCGTTTTCTCCTGAATATATTCAGGAGAAAACGCATACGCCCTTTTTGGCCAAGCAAGCAAGCTGGCAATGCAGATCTGCACTACAAAGTAGTATCACTTCCCACCGGTCAAAAGGGACATCCACAAAATGTGTAAAAACCAGAAAGGCAAGACAGGCCCTGGAGAATAGGGAGCCTTGTTATGCTGATGGGCGGGATATAAATTGCCAACTGCCTCTCTGGTGGAGTGCATTGTGTTCCCTAAAACAAGTAAACAACAGAGATACAGAGCCGAGGGCACTTCCAGTCTAGGGAATATACCTTGGGAAAACTGAAAATCAAAAAGACACAGCCACCCCAAAATTTAGGGCTGGACTGCTTACAAGGACCTCAACTTGTGTACACCTTAAATATCCCAGGAAATATAAAAATGGTTCAAAAATTTGTGGTACTTACGTACGATGGAATATCCCTCAGCCATGAAATCAATGTCATAAAACCAGTAGCAGCAAAATGGGTGGATTCAGGTACGATGATTCTAAGAGAAATAAGTCACACAGAAAAAGAAACTTATCATAAGATATCACTTATGAAGATCCTGTAAACATGGCTACACTTGAACTCAGTTAGGAAAGAGAACAGTGTCTCACATTTAGAAAACACCCTTTTGCCTGCTTAAGGGGGAAGGAGAGGTGGGGTGATGCATAAAACCAGAGTTTGATATAAGCACAGGTACCGTTCCAAAAACCAACTATGGAATAGACAAGACCTACACCTTCCTCAGTGAAAGGGACTCAAAACCCCATATTTCCCGCAGAGGAATATATCTGACTAGTAAGAACCTTAAAACCTATGGATTGATATGTCTCCGTAAGGGAATCAAGTGTGTCTAGACAGGCATAAACATGGCAGCGAGAATCAGCTCAAACCCACTATAAATGGAATTTCAAAAACAAAACAAAAAAACTGGGAAATTCTTTACAATTCCTTCAGGGTCTCTGATGAAACCTGGAATGGCCCTATCTACAATGACAGCTGGATGTGGCATAAGGCTGGACACTTGGGACTGAGAGGATTGGTGAGATTGGGTGAGCAAATGAAGAGCCTTTAAAGAACAAATGCCTGGCACCCATTCCATGGGTCCCAACTCTCCAGGTTGAAGGGAATATTACTACAGCTATAACATGTACGGGAAACATAGAGAACGGACACACTGTGAATACGAAAGGTTTCTAAAACTCAACGAATAGTCCCTCTCCTGGTGCTCCGGTTTGACTTTCCATCTGCTTTACTATCAACCTCCCAACTTGGAGAGACAGCCCCTTTAACCTCCTGGTTCGCACAGGTTGCCAATTTGGCAGAGGATGAAAGGGAAGAGGGAGAACCAATGAGAGAGTAGCTGTTAGGCATTTGGACGGGCACATATCACTGTAATTTCCCTGCAGGAAGAAGAATTAACCAAAGTCTCAGCCACCCACCGGGAACCAGTATAGGTCCTGAACCAAAATTTTGGACTTGCGGTCAGCTCACCAAAAACGAGATGAAAAATGGAGCTCAGGGGCACAGCAATTCACAAACTGGCCGAGTAATAAAGGACAACTATCGTCCAAAAATCTGTTGAGGGAAGGCAACGAGGCGGACTTGAAAGTGAGGCAGAGTAGCAGGAAACAGATTTCAAGAGGTACGTTGGAATCGCCTTTAAAACACAGGAAGAGGGGCACAACTTCGACAATGATGCACTTGGCTAAAAAGGGCATATGCGTTTTCTCCTGAATATATTCAGGAGAAAATGCATACGCCCTTTTTGGCCAAGCAAGCAAGCGGGCAATGCAAATCTGCACTACAAAGAAGTATCCCTTCCCACCGGTCAAAAGGGACATCCACAAAATGTGTAAAAACCAGAAAGGCAAGACAGGACCTGGAGAACAGGGAGCCTTGTTATGCTGATGGGTGGGAGGTAAATTGCCAACTGCCTCTCCGGAGGAGTACATTTTGTTCCCTAAAACAAGTAAAGAACAGAGCTACAGATCCAAGGGCACTTCCAGTCTACGGAATATACCTTGGGAAAATTGAAAATCAATAAGACAGCGCCACCCCAAAATTTAGGGCTGCACTGCTTTCAAGGACCTCAACTTGGGTACACCTTAAATATCCCAGGAAATATAAAAATGGTTGAAAAAATTGTGGTACTTACGTACGATGGAATATCCCTCAGCCATGAAATCAATGTCATAAGACCAGTAGCAGCAAAATGGGTGGATTCAGGTACGATGATTCTAAGTGAAATAAGTCACACAGAAAAAGAAACTTATCATAAGATATCACTTATGAAGATCCTGTAAACTTGGCTACACTTGAACTGAGTTAGGAAAGAGAACAGTGTCTCACATTTAGAAAACACTCTTATGCCTGCTTAAGGGGGAAGAAGAGGTGGGGTGATGCATAAAACCAGAGTTTGATATAAGCACAGGTACCGTTCCAAAAACCAACTATGGAATAGACAAGACCTACACCTTCCTCAGTGAAAGGGACTCAAAACCCCATATTTCCCGCAGAGGAATATATCTGACTACTAAGAATCTTAAAACCTATGGATTGATAAGTCTCCGTAAGGGAATCAAGTGTGTCTAGACTGTCATAAACATGGCAGCGAGAATCAGCTCAAACCCACTATAAAAAGGAATTTCAAAAACAAAACAAAAAAACTGGGAAATTCTTTACAATTCCTTCAGGGTCACTGATGAAACCTGGAATGACCCTATCTACAATGACAGCTGGATGTGGCATAAGGCTGGACACTTGGGACTGAGACGATTGGTGAGATTGGGTGAGCAAATGCAGAACCTTTAAAGCACAAATGCCTGGCACCCATTCCATGGGTCCCAACTCTCCAGGTTGAAGGGAATATTACTACAGCTATAACATGTACGGGAAACCTAGAGAACGGACACACTGTGAATACGAAAGGTTTTTAAAACTCAACGAATAGTCCCTCTCCTGGTGCTCCGGTATGACTTTCCATCTGTTTTACTATCAACCTCCCAACTTGGAGAGACAGCCCCTTTAACCTCCTGGTTCGCACAGGTTTCCAATTTGGCAGAGGATGAAAGGGAAGAGGGAGAACCAATGAGAGAGTAGCTGTTAGGCATTTGGACGGGCACATATCACTGTAATTTCCTGGCAGGAAGAAGAATTAACCAAAGTCTCAGCCACCCACCGGGAATCAGTATAGATCCTGAACCAAAATTTTGGACTTGCGGTCAGCTCACCAAAAACGAGTTGAAAATTGGAGCTCAGGGGCACAGCAATTCACAAACTGGCCGAGTAATAAAGGACAACTATCGTCCAAAAATCTGTTGAGAGAAGGCAACGAGGTGGACTTCAAACTGAGGCAGAATAGCAGGAAACAGATTTCAATAGGTACATTGGAATCGCCTTTAAAGCACAGGAAGAGGGGCACAACTTCGACAATGATGCACTTGGCCAAAAAGGGCGTATGCGTTTTCACCAGAATATAATCAGGAGAAAACGCATACGCCCTTTTTGGCCAAGCAAGCAAGCGGGCAATGCAAATCTGCACTACAAAGAAGTATCACTTCCCACCGGTCAAAAGGGACATCCACAAAATGTGTAAAAACCCGAAAGGCAAGACAGGCCCTGGAGAACAGGGAGCCTTGTTATGCTGATGGATGGGATGTAAATTGCCAACTGCCTCTCTGGAGGAGTACATTGTATTCCCTAAAACAAGTAAAGAACAGAGCTACAGAGCCAAGGGCACTTCCAGTCTAGGGAATATACCTTGGGAAAACTGAAAATCCATAAGACAGAGCCACCCCAAAATTTAGGGCTGAACTGCTCACAAAGACCTCAACTTGGGTACACCTTAAATATCCCAGGAAATATAAAAATGGTTCAAAAAATTGTGGTACTTACGTACGAAGGAATATCCCTCAGCCATGAAATCAATGTCATAAGACCAGTAGCAGCAAAATGGGTGGATTCAGGTACGATGATTCTAAGTGAAATAAGTTACACAGAAAAAGAAACTTATCATAAGATATCACTTATGAAGATCCTGTAAACATGGCTACACTTGAACTGAGTTAGGAAACAGAACAGTGTCTCACATTTAGAAAACACTCTTATGCCTGCTTAAAGGGGAAGGAGAGGTAGGGTGATGCATAAAACCAGAGTTTGATATAAGCACAGGTACCGTTCCAAAAACCAACTATGGAATAGACAAGACCTACACCTTCCTCAGTGAAAGGGACTCAAAACGCCATATTTCCCGCAGAGGAATATATCTGACTAGTAAGAATCTTAAAACCTATGGATTGATATGTCTCCATAAGGGAATCAAGTGTGTCTAGACTGGCATAAACATGGCAGCGAGAATCAGCTCAAACCCACTATAAAAAGGAATTTCAAAAACAAAACAAAAAAACTGGGAAATTCTTTACAATTCCTTCAGGGTCTCTGATGAAACCTGAAATGACCCTATCTACAATGACAGCTGGATGTGGCATAAGGAGGGACACTTGGGACTGAGACGATTGGTGAGATTGGGTGAGCAAATGCAGAACCTTTACAGCACAAATGCCTGGCACCCATTCCATGGGTCCCAACTCTCCAGGTTGAAGGGAATATTACTACAGCTATAACATGTACGGGAAACCTAGAGAACGGACACACTGTGAATACGAAAGGTTTCTAAAGCTCAACGAATATTCCCTCTCCTGGTGCTCCGGTTTGACTTTCCATCTGCTTTACTATCAACCTCCCAACTTGGAGAGACAGCCCCTTTAACCTCCTGGTTCGCACAGGTTTCCAATTAGGCAGAGGATGAAAGGGCAGAGGGAGAACCAATGAGAGAGTAGCTGTTAGGCATTTGGACGGGCACATATCACTGTAATTTCCCGGCAGGAAGAAGAATTAACCAAAGTCTCAGCCACCCCCCGGGAACCAGTATAGGACCTGAACCAAAATTTTGGACTTGCGGTCAGCTCACCAAAAACGAGTTGAAAAATGGAGCTCAGGGCCACAGCAATTCACAAACTGGCCGAGTAATAAAGGACAGCTATCGTCCAAAAATCTGTTGAGGGAAGGCAACGAGGCGGACTTGAAAGCGAGGCAGAAGAGCAGGAAACAGATTTCAGGAGGTACGTTGGAATCGCCTTTAAAGCACAGGAAGAGGGACACAACTTCGACAATGATGCACTTGGCCAAAAAGTGCGTATGCGTTTTCTCCTGAATATATTCAGGAGAAAACGCATACGCCCTTTTTGGCCAAGCAAGCAGGCGGGTAATGCAAATCTGCACTACAAAGAAGTATCACTTCCCACCGGTCAAATGGGACATCCACAAAATGTGTAAAAACCAGAAAGGCAAGACAGGCCCTGGAGAACAGGGAGCCTTGTTATGCTGATGGGCGGGATGTTAATTGCCAACTGCCTCTCTGGAGGAGTACATTGTGTTCCCTAAAACAAGTAAACAACAGAGCTACAGAGCCAAGGGCACTTCCAGTCTGGGGAATATACCTTGGGAAAACTGAAAATCAATAAGACAGAGCCACGCCAAAATTTAGGGCTGCACTGCTTACAAGGACCTCAACTTGGGTACACCTTAAATATCCCAGGAAATATAAAAATGGTTCAAAAAAGTGTGGTACTTACGTACGATGGAATATCCCTCAGCCATGAAATCAATGTCATAAGACCAGTAGCAGCAAAATGGGTGGATTCAGGTACGATGATTCTAAGTGAAATAAGTCACAGAGAAAAAGAAACTTATCATAAGATATCACTTATGAAGATACTGTAAACATGGCTACACTTGAACTGAGATAGGAAAGAGAACAGTGTCTCACATTGAGAAAACACTCTTATGCCTGCTTAAGGGGGAAGGAGAGGTGGGGTGATGCATAAAACCAGAGTTTGATATAAGCACAGGTACCGTTCCAAAAACCAACTATGGAATAGACAAGACCTACACCATCCTCAGTGAAAGGGATTCAAAGCCCCATATTTCCAGCAGAGGAATATATCTGACTACTAAGAATCTTAAAACCTATGGATTGATATGTCTCCGTAAGGGAATCAAGTGTGTCTAGACTGGCATAAACATGGCAGCGAGAATCAGCTAAACCCACTATAAAAAGGAATTTCAAAAACAAAACAAAAAAACTGGGAAATTCTTTACAATTCCTTCAGGGTCTCTGATGAAACCTGGAATGACCCTATCTACAATGACAGCTGGATGTGGCATAAGGCTGGACACTTGGGACTGAGAGGATTGGTGAGATTGGGTGAGCAAATGCAGAACCTTTACAGCACAAATGCCTGGCACCCATTCCATGGGTCCCAACTCTCCAGGTTGAAGGGAATATTACTATAGCTATAACATGTACGGGAAACCTAGAGAACGGACACAATGTGAATACAAAAGGTTTTTAAAACTCAACGAATAGTCCCTCTCCTGGTGCTCCGGTATGACTTTCCATCTGTTTTACTATCAACCTCCCAACTTGGAGAGACAGCCCCTTTAACCTCCTGGTTCGCACAGGTTTCCAATTTGGCAGAGGATGAAAGGGAAGAGGGAGAACCAATGAGAGAGTAGCTGTTAGGCATTTGGACGGGCACATATCACTGTAATTTCCCGGCAGGAAGAAGAATTATCCAAAGTCTCAGCCACCAACCAGGAACCAGTATAGGTCCTGAACCAAAATTTTGGACTTGCGGTCAGCTCAACAAAAACGAGTTGAAAAATGGAGCTCATGGGCACAGCAATTCACAAACTGGCCGAGTAATACAGGACAACTATCGTCCAAAAATCTGTTGAGGGAAGGCAACGAGGCGGACTTGAAAGCGAGGCAGCATAGCAGGAAACAGATTTCAGGAGGTACGTTGGAATCGCCTTTAAAGCACAGGAAGAGGGACACAACTTCGAATATGATGCACTTGGCCAAAAAGGGCGTATGCGTTTTTTCCTGAATATATTCAGGAGAAAACGCATACGCCCTTTTTGGCCAAGCAAGCAAGCGGGCAATGCAAATCTGCACTATAAAGAAGTATCACTTCCCACCGGTCAAAAGGGACATCCACAAAATGTGTGAAAACCAGAAAGGCAAGACAGGCACTGGAGAACAGGGAGCCTTGTTATGCTGATGGGCGGGATGTAAATTGCCAACTGCCTCTCTGGAGGAGTGCATTGTGTTCCCTAAAACAAGTAAACAACAGAGCTACAGAGCCAAGGGCACTTCCAGTCTAGGGAATATACCTTGGGAAAACTGAAATTCAATAAGACAGAGCCACCCAAAAATTTAGGGCTGCACTGCTTACAAGGTCCTCAACTTGGGTACACCTTAAATATCACAGGAAATATAAAAACGGTTCAAAAAATTGTGGTACTTACGTACGATGGAATATCCCTCAGCCATGAAATCAATGTCATAAGACCAGTAGCAGCAAAATGGGTGGATTAAGGTACGATGATTCTAAGTGAAATAAGTCACAGAGAAAAAGAAACGTATCATAAGATATCACTTATGAAGATCCTGTAAACATGGCTACACTTGAACTGAGTTAGGAAAGAGAACAGTGTCTCACATTTAGAAAACAATCTTATGCCTGCTTAAGGGGGAAGGAGAGGTGGGATGATGCATAAAACCAGAGTTTGATATAAGCACAGGTACGGTTCCAAAAACCAACTATGGAATAGACAAGACCTACACCTTCCTCAGTGAAAGGGACTCAAAACCCCATATTTCCCGCAGAGGAATATATCTGACTAGTAAGAATCTTAAAACCTATGTATTGATATGTCTCCGTAAGGGAATCAAGTGTGTCTAGACTGGCATAAACATGGCAGCGAGAGTCACCTCTAACCCACTATAAAAAGGAATTTCAAAAACAAAAAAAAAAACTGGGAAATACTTTACAGTTCCTTCAGGGTCTCTGATGAAACCTGGAATGATCCTATCTACAACGACAGCTGGATGTGGCATAAGGCTGGACACTTGGGACTGAGAGGATTGGTGAGATTGGGTTAGCAAATGCAGACCCTTTAAAGCAATAATGCATGGCACCCATTCCATGGGTCCCAACTCTCCAGGTTGAAGGGAATATTACTACAGTTATAACATGTACGGGCAACCTAGAGAACGGACACACTGTGAATACGAAAGGTTTCTAAAACTCAACGAATAGTCCCTCTCCTGGTGCTCCGGTTTGACTTTCCATCTGCTTTACTATCAACCTCCCAACTTGAAGAGACAGCCCCTGTAACCTCCTGGTTCGCACAGGTTGCCAATTTGGCAGAGGATAAAAGGGAAGATGGAGAACCAATGAGAGAGTAGCTGTTAGGCATTTGGACGGGCACATATCAATCGAACTTCCCGGCAGGAAGAAGAATTAACCAAAGTCTCAGCCACCCACCAGGAACCAGTATAGGTCCTGAACCAAAATTTTGGACTTGCGGTCAGCTCACCAAAAACGAGTTGAAAAATGGAGCTCAGGGGCACAGCAATTCACAAACTGGCCGATTAATAAAGGACAACTATCGTCCAAAAATCTGTTGAGGGAAGGCAACGAGGCGTACTTGAAAGCGAGGCAGAAGAGCAGGAAACAGATTTCAAGAGGTACGTTGGAATCACCTTTAAAGCACAGGAAGAGGGGCACAACTTCGACAATGATGCACTTGGCCAAAAAGGGCGTATGCGTTTTCTCCTGAATATATTCAGGAGAAAACGCATACGCCCTTTTTGGCCAAGCAAGCAAGCGGGCAATGCAAATCTGCACTACAAAGAAGTATCACTTCCCACCGGTCAAAAGGGACATCCACAAAATGTGTAAAAACCAGGAAGGCAAGACAGGCCCTGGAGAACAGGGAGCCTTGTTATGCTGATGGGCGGGATGTAAATTGCCAACTGCCTCTCTGGAGGAGTGCATTGTGTTCCCTAAAACAAGTAAACAACTGAGCTACAGAGCCAAGGGTACTTCCAGTCTACAGAATATACCTTGGGAAAACTGAAAATCAATAAGACAGAGCCACCCCAAAACTTAGGTCTGCACTGCTTACAAGGACCTCAACTTGGGTACACCTTAAATATCCCAGGAAATATAAAAATGGTTCAAAAAATTGTGGTACTTACGTACGATGGAATATCCCTCAGCCATGAAATCAATGTCATAAGACCAGTAGCAGCAAAATGGGTGGATTCAGGTACGATGATTCTAAGTGAAATAAGTCACAGAGAAAAAGGAACTTATCATAAGATATCACTTATGAAGTTCCTGTAAACATGGCTACACTTGAACTGAGTTAGGAAAGAGAACAGTGTCTCACATTTAGAAAACACTCTTATGCCTGCTTAAGGGGGAAGGAGAGGTGGGGTGATGCATAAAACCAGAGTTTGATATAAGCACAGGTACCGTTCCAAAAACCAACTATGGTATAGACAAGACCTACACCTTCCTCAGTGAAAGGGATTCAAAGCCACATATTTCCCGCAGAGGAATATATCTGACTAGTAAGAATCTTAAAACCTATGGATTGATATGTCTCCGTAAGAGAATCAAGTGTGTCTAGACTGGCATAAACATGGCAGCGAGAATCAGCTCAAACCCACTATAAAAAGTAATTTCAAAAACAAAACAAAAAAAACCTGGAAATTCTATACAATTCCTTCAGCGTCTCTGATGAAACCTGGAATGACCCTATCTACAATGACAGCTGGATGTGGCATAAGGCTGGACACTTGGGACTGAGAGGATTGGTGAGATTGTGTGAGCAAATGCAGAACCTTTACAGCACAAATGCCTGGCACCCATTACATGGGTCCCAACTCCCCAGGTTGAAGGGAATATTACTACTGCTATTACATGTACGGGAAACCTAGAGAATGGACACACTGTGAATACGAAAGGTTTCTAAAACTCAACGAATAGTCCCTCTCCTGGTGCTCCGTTTTGACTTTCCATCTGCTTTACTATCAACCTCCCAACTTGGAGAGACAGCCGCTTTAACCTCCTGGTTCGCACAGGTTTCCAATTTGGCAGAGGATGAAAGGGAAGAGGGAGAACCAATGAGAGAGTAGATGTTAGGCATTTGGACGGGCACATATCACTGTAATATCCCGGCAGGTAGAAGAATTAACCAAAGTCTCAGCCACCAACCGGGAGCCAGTATAGGTCCTGAACCAAAATTTTGGACTTGCGGTCAGCTCAACAAAAACGAGTTGAAAAATGGAGCTCAGGGGCACAGCAATTCACAAACTGGCCCAGTAATAAAGGACAACTATCGTCCAAAAATCTGTTGAGGGAAGGCAACGAGGCGGACTTGAAAGCGAGGCAGAATTGCAGGAAACAGATTTCAAGAGGTACGTTGGAATCGCCTTTAAAGCACAGGAAGAGGGGCACAACTTCGACAATGATGCACTTGGCCAAAAAGGGCGTATGCGTTTTCTCCTGAATATATTCAGGAGGAAAGCCATACACCCTTTTTCGCAAAGCAAGCAAGTGGGCAATGCAAATCTGCACTACAAAGAAGTATCACTTCCCACCGGTCAAAACGGATATCCACAAAATGTGTAAAAACCAGAAAGGCAAGACAGGCCCTGGAGAACAGGGAGCCTTGTTATGCTGATGGGCGGGATGTAAATTGCCAACTGCCTCTCTGGAGGAGTGCACTGTGTTCCCTAAAACAAGTAAAGGACAGAGCTACAGATCCAAGGGCACTTCCAGTCTACGGAATATACCTTGGGAAAACTGAAAATCAATAAGACAGAGCCACCCCAAAATTTAGGGCTGCACTGCTTACAAGGACCTCAACTTGGGTACACCTTAAATATCCCAGGAAATATAAAAATGGTTCAAAAAATTGTGGTACTTACGTACGATGGAATATCCCTCAGCCATGAAATCAATGTCATAAGACCAGTAGCAGCAAAATGGGTGGATTCAGGTACGATGATTCTAAGTGAAATAAGTCACAGAGAAAAAGAAACTTATCATAAGATATCACTTATGAAGATCCTGTAAACATGGCTACACTTGAACTGAGTTAGGAAAGAGAACAGTGTCTCACATTTAGAAAACACTCTTATACCTGCTTAAGGGGGAAGGAGAGGTGGGGTGATGCATAAAACCAGAGTTTGATATAAGCACAGGTACCGTTCCAAAACCCAACTATGGAATAGACAAGACCTACACCTTCCTCAGTGAAAGGGACTCAAAACGCCATATTTCCCGCAGAGGAATATATCTGACTAGTAAGAATCTTAAAACCTATGTATTGATATGTTTCCGTAAGGGAATCAAGTGTGTCTAGACTGGCATAAACATGGCAGCGAGAATCAGCTCAAACCCACTATAAAAAGGAATTTCAAAAACAAAACAAAAAAACTTGGAAATTCTTTACATTTCCTTCAGGGTCTCTGATGAAACCTGGAATGACCCTATCTACACTGACAGCTGGATGTGGCATAAGGAGGGACACTTGGGACTGAGAAGATTGTTGAGATTTGGTGAGCAAATGCAGACCCTTTAAAGCACAAATGCCTGGCACCCATTCCATGGGTCCCAACTCTCCAGGTTGAAGGGAATATTACTACAGCTATAACATGTACGGGAAACCTAGAGAACGGACACACTGTGAATACGAAAGGTTTCTAAAACTCAACGAATAGTCCGTCTCCTGGTGCTCCGGTTTGACTTTCCATCTGCTTTACTATCAACCTCCCAACTTGGAGAGACAGCCCCTTTAACCTCCTGGTTCGCACAGGTTGCCAATTTGGCAGAGGATGAAAGGGAAGAGGGAGAACCAATGAGAGAGTAGCTGTTAGGCATTTGGACGGGCACATATCACTGTAATTTCCCGGCCGGAAGAAGAATTAACCAAAGTCTCAGCCACCCACCGGGAACCAGCATAGGTCCTGAACCAAAATTTTGGACTTGCGGTCAGCTCACCAAAAACGAGTTGAAAAATGGAGCTCAGGTGCACAGCAATTCACAAACAGGCCAAGTAATAAAGGACAACTATCATCCAAAAATCTGTTGAGGGAACGCAACGAGGCGGACTTGAAAGCGAGGCAGAATAGCAGGAAACAGATTTCAAGAGGTACGTTGGAATCACCTTTAAAGCACAGGAAGAGGGGCCCAACTTCGACCATGATGCACTTGGCCAAAAAGGGCGTATGCGTTTTGTCCTGAATATATTCAGGAGAAAACGCATACGCCCTTTTTGGCCAAGCAAGCAAGCGGGCAATGCAAATCTGCACTACAAAGAAGTATCACTTCCCACCGTTCAAAAGGGACAACCACAAAATGTGTAAAAACCAGAAAGGCAAGACAGGCCCTGGAGAACAGGGAGCCTTGTTATGCTGATGGGCGGGATGTAAATTGCCAACTGCCTCTCTGGAGGAGTGCATTGTGGTCCCTAAAACAAGTAAACAACAGAGCTACAGAGCCAAGGGCACTTCCAGTCTAGGGAATATACCTTGGGAAAACTGAAAATCAATAAGATTGAGCCACCCCAAAATTTAGGGCTGCACTGCTTATAAGAACCTCAACTTGGGTACACCTTAAATATCCCAGGAAATATAAAAATGGTTCAAAAAATTGTGGTACTTACGTACGACGGAATATCCCTCAGACATGAAATCAATGTCATAAGACCAGTAGCAGCAAAATGGGTGGATTCAGGTATGATGATTCTAAGTGAAATAAGTTACACAGAAAATATAAACTTATCATAAGATATCACTTATGAAGTTCCTGTAAACATGGCTACACTTGAACTGAGATAGGAAAGAGAACAGTGTCTCACATTCAGGAAACACTCTTATGCCTGCTTAAGGGGGAAGGAGAGGTGGGGTGATGCATAAAACCAGAGTTTGATATAAGCACAGGTACCGTTCCAAAAACCAACTATGGAATAGACAAGACCTACACCTTCCTCAGTGAAAGGGACTCAAAACCCCATATTTCCCGCAGAGGAATATATCTGACTAGTAAGAATCTTAAAACCTATGTATAGATATGTCTCCGTAAGGGAATCAAGTGTGTCTAGACTGGCATAAACATGGCAGTGAGAATCAGCTCAAACCCACTATAAAAAGGAATTTCAAAAACAAAACAAACAAACTGGGAAATTCCTTACAATTCCTTCAGGGTCTCTGATGAAACCTGGAATGACCCTGTCTACAATGACAGCTGGATGTGGCATAAGGCTGGACACTTGTGACTGAGAGGATTGGTGAGATTGGGTGAGCAAATGCAGACCCTTTAAAGCAATAATGCATGGCACACATTCCATGGGTCCCAACTCTCCAGGTTGATGGGAATATTACTACAGCTATAACATGTACAGGAAACCTAGAGAACAGAAACACTGTGAATACGAAAGGTTTCTAAAACTCAACGAATAGTCCCTCTCCTGGTGCTCCGGTATGACTTTCCATCTGCTTTACTATCAACCTCCGAACTTGGAGAGACAGCCCCTTTAACCTCCTGGTGCGCACAGGTTGCCAATTTGGCAGAGGATGAAAGGGAAAAGGGAGAACCAATGAGACAGTAGCTGTTAGGCATTTGGACGGGCAAATATCACTCTAACTTCCGGGCACGAAGAAGAATTAACCAAAGTCTCAGCCACCCACCGGGAACCAGCATAGGTACTGAACCAAAATTTTGGACCTGCGGTCAGCTCACCAAAAACGAGTTGAATAATGGAGATCAGGGGCACAGCAACACACAAACTGGCCAAGTAAAAAAGGACAACTATCGTCCAAAAATCTATTGAGGGAAGGCAACGACGCGGACTTGAATGCGAGGCAGAATAGCAGGAAACAGATTTCAAGAGGTACGTTGGAATCGCCTTTAAAGCACAGGGAGAGGGGCACAACTTCGACAATGATGCACTTGGCCAAAAAGGGTGTATGCGTTTTCTCCTGAATATATTTAGGAGAAAACGCATACGCCCTTTTTGGCCAAGCAAGCAAGCGGGCAATGCAAATCTGCACTACAAAGAAGTATCACTTCCCACCGGTCAAAAGGGACATCCACAAAATGTGTAAAAACCAGAAAGGCAAGACAGGCCCTGGAGAACAGGGAGCCTTGTTATGCTGATGGGCGGGATGTAAATTGCCAACTGCCTCTCTGGAGGAGTGCATTGTGTTCCCTAAAACAAGTAAACAACAGAGCTACAGAGCCAAGGGAACTTCCAGTCTAGGGAATATACCTTGGGAAAACTGAAAATCAATAAGACAGAGCCACCCCAAAATTTAGGGATGCACTGCTTACAAGGACCTCAACTTGGGTACACCTAATTTATCCCAGGAAATATAAAAATGGTTCAAAAAATTGTGGTATTACGTACGATGGAATATCCCTCAGCCATGAAATCAATGTCATAAGACCAGTAGCAGCAAAATGGGTGGATTCAGGTACGATGGTTCTAAGTGAAATAAGTCACACAGAAAAAGAAACTTAACATAAGATATCACTTATGAAGAACCTGTAAACTTGGCTACACTTGAACTGAGTTAGGAAAGAGAACAGTGTCTCACATTTAGAAAACACTCTTATGCCTGCTTAAGGGGGAAGGAGAGGTGGGGTGATGCATAAAACCAGAGTTTGATATAAGCACAGGTACCGTTCCAAAAACCAACTATGGAATAGACAAGACCTATACCTTCCTCAGTGAAAGGGACTCAAAACCCCATATTTCCCGCAGAGGAATATATCTGACTAGTAAGAATCTTAGAACCTATGTATTGATATGTCTCCGTAAGGGAATCAAGTGTGTCTAGACTGGCATAAACATGGCAGCGAGAATCACCTCAAACCCACTATAAAAAGGAATTTCAAAAACAAAACAAAAAAACTGGGAAATTCTTTACAATTCCTTCAGGGTCTCTGATGAAACCTGGAATGAACCGTTCTACAACGACAGCTGGAGGTGGCATAAGGAGGGATACTTGGGACTGAGACGATTTGTGAGATTGGGTGAGCAAATGCAGACCCTTTAAACTAATAACTCATGGCACCCATTCCATGGGTCCCAACTCTCCAGGTTGAAGGGAATATTACTACAGCTATAACATGTACGGGAAACCTAGAGAACAGACCCACTGTGAATACGAAAGGTTTCTAAAACTCAACGAATAGTCCCTCTCCTGTTGCTCCAGTTTGACTTTCCATCTGCTTTACTATCAACCTCCCAACTTGGAGAGAAAGGCCCTTTAAGCTCCTGGTTCGCACAGGTTGCCAATTTGGCAGAGGATGAAATGGAAGAGGGAGAACCAATGAGAGAGTAGCTGTTAGGCATTTGGACGGGCACATATCACTGTAATTTCCCGGCAGGAAGAAGAATTAACCAAAGTTTCAGCCACCCACAGGCAACCAGTATAGGTCCTGAACCAATATTTTGGACTTGCGGTCAGCTCACCAAAAACGAGTTGAAAAATGGAGCTCAGGGGCACAGCAATTCACAAACTGGCCGAGTAATAAAGGACAACTATCATCCAAAAATCAGTTGAGGGAAGGCAACGAGGCGGACTTGAAAGCGAGGCAGAATAGCAGGAAACAGATTTCAAGAGGTACGTTGGAATCACCTTTAAAGCACAGGAAGAGTGGCACAACTTCGACAATGATGCACTTGGCCAAAAGGGCGTATGCTTTTTCTCCTGAATATATTCAGGAGAAAACGCATATGCCCTTTTTGGCCAAGCAAGCAAGCGGGCAATGCAAATCTGCACTACAAAGAAGTATCACTTCCGACTGGTCAAAAGGGACATCCACAAAATGTGTAAAAACCAGAAAGGCAAGACAGGCCCTGGAGAACAGGGAGCCTTGTTATGCTGATGGGCCGGAAGTAAATTGCCAACTGCCTCTCTGGAGGAGTACATTGTGTTCCCTAAAACAAGTAAACAACAGAGCTACAGAGCCAAGGGCACTTCCAGTCTAGGGAATGTACCTTGGGAAAACTGAAAATCAATAAGACAGAGCCACCCCAAAATTTAGGTCTGCACTGCTTACAAGGACCTCAACTTGGGTACACCTTAAATATCCCAGGAAATATAAAAATGGTTCAAAAAATTGTGGTACTTACGTACGATGGAATATCCCTCAGCCATGAAATCAATGTCATAAGACCAGTAGCAGCAAAATGGGTGGATTCAGGTACGATGATTCTAAGTGAAATAAGTCACAGAGAAAAAGAAACTTATCATAAGATATCACTTATGAAGATTCTGTAAACATGGCTACACTTGAACTGAGTTAGGAAAGAGAACAGTGTCTCACATTTAGAAAACACTCTTATACCTGCTTAAGGGGGAAGGAGAGGTGGGGTGATGCATAAAACCAGAGTTTGATACAAGCACAGTTACCGTTCCAAAAACCAACTATGGAATAGACAAGACCTACACCTTCCTCAGTGAAAGGGACTCAAAACCCCATATTTCGCGCAGAGGAATATATTTGACTAGTAAGAATCTTAAAACCTATGTATTGATATGTCTCCGTAAGGGAATCAAGTGTGTCTAGACTGGCATAAACATGGCAGCGAGAATCAGCTCAAACTCACTATAAAAAGGAATTTCAAAAACAAAACACAAAAACTGGGAAATTCTTTACAATTCCTTCATGGTCTCTGATGAAACCTGGAATGACCCTATGAACAACGACAGCTGGATGAGGCATAAGGCTGGACACTTGGGACTGAGAGGATTGGTGACATTGGGTGAGCAAATGCAGACCCTTTAATGCAATAATGCATGGCTCCCATTCCATGGGTCCCAACTCTCCAGGTTTAAAGGAATATTACTAAAGTTATAACATGTACGAGAAACCTAGAGAACGGACACACTGTGAATACGAAAGGTTTCTAAAACTCAACGAATAGTCCCTCTCCTGGTGCTCCGGTTTGACTTTCCATCTGCTTTACTATCAACCTCTCAACTTGGAGAGACAGCCCCTTTAACCTCCTGGTTCGCACAGGTTGCCAATTTGGCAGAGGATGAAAGGGAAGATGGAGATCCAATGAGAGTGTAGCTGTTAGGCATTTGGACGGGCAAATATCACTCTAACTTCCGGGCACGAAGAAGAATTAACCAAAATCTCAGCCACCCACCGGGAACCAGCATAGGTACAGAACCAAAATTTTGGACCTGCGGTCAGCTCACCAAAAACGAGTTGAATAATGGAGATCAGGGGCACAGCAACACACAAACTGGCCAAGTAAAAAAGGACAACTATCGTCCAAAAATCTGTTGAGGGAAGGCAACGACGCAGACTTGAATGCTAGGCAGAATAGCAGGAAACAGATTTCAAGAGGTACGTTGGAATCGCCTTTAAAGCACAGGGAGAGGGGCACAACTTCGACAATGATGCACTTGGCCAAAAAGGGCGTATGCGTTTTCTCCTGAATATATTCAGGAGAAAACGCATACGCCCTTTTTGGCCAAGCAAGCAAGCGGGCAATGCAAATCTGCACTACAAAGAAGTATCACTTCCCACCGGTCAAAAGGGACATCCACAAAATGTGTAAAAACCAGAAAGGCAAGACAGGCCCTGGAGAACAGGGAGCCTTGTTATGCTGATGGGCGGGATGTAAATTGCCAACTGCCTCTCTGGAGGAGTGCATTGTGTTCCCTAAAACAAGTAAACAACAGAGCTACAGAGCCAAGGGAACTTCCAGTCTAGGGAATATACCTTGGGAAAACTGAAAATCAATAAGACAGAGCCACCCCAAAATTTAGGGCTGCACTGCTTACAAGGACCTCAACTTGGGTACACCTTAAATATCCCAGGAAATATAAAAATGGTTCAAAAAATTGTGGTACTTACGTACGATGGAATATCCCTCAGCCATGAAATCAATGTCATAAGACCAGTAGCAGCAAAATGGGTGGATTCAGGTACGATGTTTCTAAGTGAAATAAGTCACACAGAAAAAGAAACTTATCATAAGATATCACTTATGAAGAACCTGTAAACATGGCTACACTTGAACTGAGTTAGGAAAGAGAACAGTGTCTCACATTTAGAAAACACTCTTATGCCTGCTTAAGGGGGAAGGAGAGGTGGGGTGATGCATAAAACCAGAGTTTGATATAAGCACAGGTACCGTTCCAAAAACCAACTATGGAATAGACAAGACCTACACCTTCCTCAGTGAAAGGGACTCAAAACCCCATATTTCCCGCAGAGGAATATATCTGACTAGTAATAATCTTAGAACCTATGTATTGATATGTCTCCGTAAGGGAATCAAGTGTGTCTAGACTGGCATAAACATGGCAGCGAGAATCACCTCAAACCCACTATAAAAAGGAATTTCAAAAACAAAACAAAAAAACTGGGAAATTCTTTACAATTCCTTCAGGGTCTCTGATGAAACCTGGAATGAACCGTTCTACAACGACAGCTGGAGGTGGCATAAGGAGGGACACTTGGGACTGAGACGATTGGTGAGATTGGGTGAGCAAATGCAGACCCTTTAAAGCAATAACTCATGGCACCCATTCCATGGGTCCCAACTCTCCAGGTTGAAGGGAATATTACTACAGCTATAACATGTACGGGAAACCTAGAGAACAGACCCACTGTGAATACGAAAGGTTTCTAAAACTCAACGAATAGTCCCTCTCCTGTTGCTCCAGTTTGACTTTCCATGTGCTTTACTATCAACCTCCCAACTTGGAGAGAAAGCCCCTTTAAGCTCCTGGTTCGCACAGGTTGCCAATTTGGCAGAGGATGAAAGGGAAGAGGGAGAACCAATGAGAGAGTAGCTGTTAGGCATTTGGACGGGCACATATCACTGTAATTTCCCGGCAGGAAGAAGAATTAACCAAAGTCTCAGCCACCCACCGGCAACCAGTATAGGTCCTGAGCCAAAATTTTGGACTTGCGGTCAGCTCACCAAAAACGAGTTGAGAAATGGAGCTCAGGGGCACAGCAATTCACAAACTGGCCGAGTAATAAAGGACAACTATCATCCAAAAATCAGTTGAGGGAAGGCAACGAGGCGGACTTGAAAGCGAGGCAGAATAGCAGGAAACAGATTTCAAGAGGTACGTTGGAATCACCTTTAAAGCACAGGAAGAGTGGCACAACTTCGACAATGATGCACTTGGCCAAAAGGGCGTATGCTTTTTCTCCTGAGTATATTCAGGAGAAAACGCATATGCCCTTTTTGGCCAAGCAAGCAAGCGGGCAATGCAAATCTGCATTACAAAGAAGTATCACTTCCGACCGGTCAAAAGGGACATCCACAAAATGTGTAAAAACCAGAA
Source organism: Hyperoodon ampullatus (assembly GCF_949752795.1). Taxonomy (NCBI): domain Eukaryota; kingdom Metazoa; phylum Chordata; class Mammalia; order Artiodactyla; family Ziphiidae; genus Hyperoodon; species Hyperoodon ampullatus. Next base: position 1,337,398 of record NW_027640666.1, on the reverse strand, counting down.
AGGCAAGACAGGCCCTGGAGAACAGGGAGCCTTGTTATGCTGATGGGCCGGAAGTAAATTGCCAACTGCCTCTCTGGAGGAGTACATTGTGTTCCCTAAAACAAGTAAACAACAGAGCTACAGAGCCAAGGGCACTTCCAGTCTAGGGAATGTACCTTGGGAAAACTGAAAATCAATAAGACAGAGCCACCCCAAAATTTAGGTCTGCACTGCTTACAAGGACCTCAACTTGGGTACACCTTAAATATCCCAGGAAATATAAAAATGGTTCAAAAAATTGTGGTACTTACGTACGATGGAATATCCCTCAGCCATGAAATCAATGTCATAAGACCAGTAGCAGCAAAATGGGTGGATTCAGGTACGATGATTCTAAGTGAAATAAGTCACAGAGAAAAAGAAACTTATCATAAGATATCACTTATGAAGATTCTGTAAACATGGCTACACTTGAACTGAGTTAGGAAAGAGAACAGTGTCTCACATTTAGAAAACACTCTTATGCCTGCTTAAGGGGGAAGGAGAGGTGGGGTGATGCATAAAACCAGAGTTTGATACAAGCACAGTTACCGTTCCAAAAACCAACTATGGAATAGACAAGACCTACACCTTCCTCAGTGAAAGGGACTCAAAACCCCATATTTCGCGCAGAGGAATATATCTGACTGGTAAGAATCTTAAAACCTTTGTAGTGATATGTCTCCGTAAGGGAATCAAGTGTGTCTAGACTGGCATAAACATGGCAGCGAGAATCAGCTCAAACTCACTATAAAAAGGAATTTCAAAAACAAAACAAAAAAACTGGGAAATTCTTTACAATTCCTTCAGGGTCTCTGATGAAACCTGGAATGACCCTATGAACAACGACAGCTGGATGAGGCATAAGGCTGGACACTTGGGACTGAGAGGATTGGTGAGATTGGGTGAGCAAATGCAGACCCTTTAAAGCAATAATGCATGGCACACATTCCATGGGTCCCAACTCTCCAGGTTGAAGGGAATATTACTAAAGTTATAACATGTACGGGAAACCTAGAGAACGGACACACTGTGAATACGAAAGGTTTCTAAAACTCAACGAATAGTCCCTCTCCTGGTGCTCCGGTTTGACTTTCCATCTGCTTTACTATCAACCTCTCAACTTGGAGAGACAGCCCCTTTAACCTCCTGGTTCGCACAGGTTGCCAATTTGGCAGAGGATGAAAGGGAAGATGGAGATCCAATGAGAGTGTAGCTGTAAGGCATTTGGACGGGCAAATATCACTCTAACTTCCGGGCACGAAGAAGAATTAACCAAAGTCTCAGCCACCCACCGGGAACCAGCATAGGTACTGAACCAAAATTTTGGACCTGCGGTCAGCTCACCAAAAACGAGTTGAATAATGGAGATCAGGGGCACAGCAACACACAAACTGGCCAAGTAAAAAAGGACAACTATCGTCCAAAAATCTGTTGAGGGAAGGCAACGACGCAGACTTGAATGCGAGGCAGAATAGCAGGAAACAGATTTCAAGAGGTACGTTGGAATCGCCTTTAAAGCACAGGAAGAGGGGCACAACTTCGACAATGATGCACTTGGCCAAAAAGGGCGTATGCGTTTTCTCCTGAATATATTCAGGAGAAAACGCATACGCCCTTTTTGGCCAAGCAAGCAAGCGGGCAATGCAAATCTGCACTACAAAGAAGTATCACTTCCCACCGGTCAAAAGGGACATCCACAAAATGTGTAAAAACCAGAAAGGCAAGACAGGCCCTGGAGAACAGGGAGCCTTGTTATGCTGATGGGCGGGATGTAAATTGCCAACTGCCTCTCTGGAGGAGTGCATTGTGTTCCCTAAAACAAGTAAACAACAGAGCTACAGAGCCAAGGGCACTTCCAGTCTAGGGAATGTACCTTGGGAAAACTGAAAATCAATAAGACAGAGCCACCCCAAAATTTAGGTCTGCACTGCTTACAAGGACCTCAACTTGGGTACACCTTAAATATCCCAGGAAATATAAAAATGGTTCAAAAAATTGTGGTACTTACGTACGATGGAATATCCCTCAGCCATGAAATCAATGTCATAAGACCAGTAGCAGCAAAATGGGTGGATTCAGGTACGATGATTCTAAGTGAAATAAGTCACAGAGAAAAAGAAACTTATCATAAGATATCACTTATGAAGATTCTGTAAACATGGCTCCACTTGAACTGAGTTAGGAAAGAGAACAGTGTCTCACATTTAGAAAACACTCTTATACCTGCTTAAGGGGGAAGGAGAGGTGGGGTGATGCATAAAACCAGAGTTTGATACAAGCACAGTTACCGTTCCAAAAACCAACTATGGAATAGACAAGACCTACACCTTCCTCAGTGAAAGGGACTCAAAACCCCATATTTCGTGCAGAGGAATATATCTGACTAGTAAGAATCTTAAAACCTATGTATTGATATGTCTCCGTAAGGGAATCAAGTGTGTCTAGACTGGCATAAACATGGCAGCGAGAATCAGCTCAAACGCACTATAAAAAGGAATTTCAAAAACAAAACAAAAAAACTGGGAAATTCTTTACAATTCCTTCAGGGTCTCTGATGAAACCTGGAATGACCCTATGAACAACGACAGCTGGATGAGGCATAAGGCTGGACACTTGGGACTGAGAGGATTGGTGAGATTGGGTGAGCAAATGCAGACCCTTTAAAGCAATAATGCATGGCACCCATTCCATGGGTCCCAACTCTCCAGGTTGAAGGGAATATTACTAAAGTTATAACATGTACGGGAAACCTAGAGAACGGACACACTGTGAATACAAAAGGTTTCTAAAACTCAATGAATAGTCCCTCTCCTGGTGCTCCGGTTTGACTTTCCATCTGCTTTACTATCAACCTCTCAACTTGGAGAGACAGCCCCTTTAACCTCCTGGTTCGCACAGGTTGCCAATTTGGCAGAGGATGAAAGGGAAGATGGAGATCCAATGAGAGTGTAGCTGTTAGGCATTTGGACGGGCAAATATCACTCTAACTTCCGGGCACGAAGAAGAATTAACCAAAGTCTCAGCCACCCACCGGGAACCAGCATAGGTACTGAACCAAAATTTTGGACCTGCGGTCAGCTCACCAAAAACGAGTTGAATAATGGAGATCAGGGGCCCAGCAACACACAAACTGGCCAAGTAAAAAAGGACAACTATCGTCCAAAAATCTGTTGAGGGAAGGCAACGACGCGGACTTGAATGCGAGGCAGAATAGCAGGAAACAGATTTCAAGAGGTACGTTGGAATCGCCTTTATAGCACAGGCAGAGGGGCACAACTTCGACAATGATGCACTTGGCCAAAAAGGGCATATGCGTTTTCTCCTGAATATATTCAGGAGAATACGCATACGCCCTTTGTGGCCAAGCAAGCAAGCGGGCAATGCAAATCTGCACTACAAAGAAGTATCACTTCCCACCGGTCAAAAGGGACATCCACAAAATGTGTAAAAACCAGAAAGGCAAGACAGGCCCTGGAGAACAGGGAGCCTTGTTATGCTGATGGGCGGGATGTAAATTGCCAACTGCCTCTCTGGAGGAGTGCATTGTGTTCCCTAAAACAAGTAAAAAACAGAGCTACAGAGCCAAGGGAACTTCCAGTCTAGGGAATATACCTTGGGAAAACTGAAAATCAATAAGACAGAGCCACCCCAAAATTTATGGCTGCACTGCTTACAAGGACCTCAACTTGGGTACACCTTAAATATCCCAGGAAATATAAAAATGGTTCAAAAAATTGTGGTACTTACGTACGATGGAATATCCCTCAGCCATGAAATCAATGTCATAAGACCAGTAGCAGCAAAATGGGTGGATTCAGGTACGATGGTTCTAAGTGAAATAAGTCACACAGAAAAAGAAACTTATCATAAGATATCACTTATGAAGAACCTGTAAAAATGGCTACACTTGAACTGAGTTAGGAAAGAGAACAGTGTCTCACATTTAGAAAACACTCTTATGCCTGCTTAAGGGGGAAGGAGAGGTGGGGTGATGCATAAAACCAGAGTTTGATATAAGCACAGGTACCGTTCCAAAAACCAACTATGGAATAGACAAGACCTACACCTTCCTCAGTGAAAGGGACTCAAAACCCCATATTTCCCGCAGAGGAATATATCTGACTAGTAAGAATCTTAGAACCTATGTATTGATATGTCTCCGTAAGGGAATCAAGTGTGTCTAGACTGGCATAAACATGGCAGCGAGAATCACCTGAAACCCACTATAAAAAGGAATTTCAAAAACAAAACAAAAAAACTGGGAAATTCTTTACAATTCCTTCAGGGTCTCTGATGAAACCTGGAATGAACCGTTCTACAACAACAGCTGGAGGTGGCATAAGGAGGGACACTTGGGACTGAGACGATTGGTGAGATTGGGTGAGCAAATGCAGACCCTTTAAAGCAATAACTCATGGCACCCATTCCATGGGTCCCAAATCTCCAGGTTGAAGGGAATATTACTACAGCTATAACATGTACGGGAAACCTAGAGAACAGACCCACTGTGAATACGAAAGGTTTCTAAAACTCAACGAATAGTCCCTCTCCTGTTGCTCCAGTTTGACTTTCCATGTGCTTTACTATCAACCTCCCAACTTGGAGAGAAAGCCCCTTTAAGCTCCTGGTTCGCACAGGTTGCCAATTTGCCAGAGGATGAAAGGGAAGAGGGAGAACCAATGAGAGAGTAGCTGTTAGGCATTTGGACGGGCACATATCACTGTAATTTCCCGGCAGGAAGAAGAATTAACCAAAGTCTCAGCCACCCACCGGCAACCAGTATAGGTCCTGAACCCAAATTTTGGACTTGCGGTCAGCTCACCAAAAACGAGTTGAAAAATGGAGCTCAGGGGCACAGCAATTCACAAACTGGCCGAGTAATAAAGGACAACTATCATCCAAAAATCAGTTGAGGGAAGGCAACGAGGCGGACTTGAAAGCGAGGCAGAATAGCAGGAAACAGATTTCAAGAGGTACGTTGGAATCACCTTTAAAGCACAGGAAGAGTGGCACAACTTCGACAATGATGCACTTGGCCAAAAGGGCGTATGCTTTTTCTCCTGAATATATTCAGGAGAAAACGCATATGCCCTTTTTGGCCAAGCAAGCAAGCGGGCAATGCAAATCTGCACTACAAAGAAGTATCACTTCCTACCAGTCAAAAGGGACATCCACAAAATGTGTAAAAACCAGAAAGGCAAGACAGGCCCTGGAGAACAGGGAGCCTTGTTATGCTGATGGGCCGGAAGTAAATTGCCAACTGCCTCTCTGGAGGAGTACATTGTGTTCCCTAAAACAAGTAAACAACAGAGCTACAGAGCCAAGGGCACTTCCAGTCTAGGGAATATACCTTGGGAAAACTGAAAATCAATAAGACAGAGCCACCCCAAAATTTAGGTCTGCACTGCTTACAAGGACCTTCAACTTAGGTACACCTTAAATATCCCAGGAAATATAAAAATGGTTCAAAAAATTGTAGTACTTACGTACGATGGAATATCCCTCAGCCATGAAATCAATGTCATAAGACCAGTAGCAGCAAAATGGGTGGATTCAGGTACGATGATTCTAAGTGAAATAAGTCACAGAGAAAAAGAAACTTATCATAAGATATCACTTATGAAGATTCTGTAAACATGGCTACACTTGAACTGAGTTAGGAAAGAGAACAGTGTCTCACATTTAGAAAACACTCTTATACCTGCTTAAGGGGGAAGGAGAGGTGGGGTGACGCATAAAACCAGATTTTGATACAAGCACAGTTACCGTTCCAAAAACCAACTATGGAATAGACAAGACCTACACCTTCCTCAGTGAAAGGGACTCAAAACCTCATATTTCGCGCAGAGGAATATATCTGACTAGTAAGAATCTTAAAACCTATGTATTGATATGTCTCCGTAAGGGAATCAAGTGTGTCTAGACTGGCATAAACATGGCAGCGAGAATCAGCTCAAACTCACTATAAAAAGGAATTTCAAAAACAAAACAAAAAAATTGGGAAATTCTTTACAATTCCTTCAGGGTCTCTGATGAAACCTGGAATGACCTTATGAACAACGACAGCTGGATGAGGCATAAGGCTGGACACTTGGGACTGAGAGGATTGGTGAGATTGGCTGAGGAAATGCAGACCCTTTAAAGCAATAATGCATGGCACCCATTCCATGGGACCCAACTCTCCAGGTTGAAGGGAATATTACTAAAGTTATAACATGTACGGGAAACCTAGAGAACGGACACACTGTGAATACGAAAGGTTTCTAAAACTCAACGAATAGTCCCTCTCCTGGTGCTCCGGTTTGACTTTCCATCTGCTTTACTATCAACCTCCCAACTTGGAGAGACAGCCCCTTTAACCTCCTGGTTCGCACAGGTTGCCAATTTGGCAATGGATGAAAGGGAAGAGGGAGATCCAATGAGAGAGTAGCTGTTAGGCATTTGGACGGGCAAATATCACTCTAATTTCCAGGCACGAAGAAGAATTAACCAAAGTCTCAGCCACCCACCGGGAACCAGCATAGGTACTGAACCAAAATTTTGGACCTGCGGTCAGCTCACCAAACACGAGTTGAATAATGGAGATCAGGGGCACAGCAACTCACAAACTGGCCAAGTAAAAAAGGACAACTATCGTCCAAAAATCTGTTGAGTGAAGGCAACGACGCGGACTTGAATGCGAGTCAGAATAGCAGGAAACAGATTTCAAGAGGTACGTTGGAATCGCCTTTAAAGCACAGGGAGAGGGGCACAACTTCGACAATGATGCACTTGGCCAAAAAGGGCGTATGTGTTTTCTCCTGAATATATTCAGGAGAAAACGCCTAAGTCCTTTTTGGCCAAGCAAGCAAGTGGGCAATGCAAATCTGCACTACATAGATGTATCACTTCCAACCGGTCAAAAGGGACATCCACAAAATGTGTAAAAACCAGAAAGGCAAGACAGGCCCTGGAGAACAGGGAGCCTTGCTATGCTGAAGGGCGGGATGTAAATTGCAAACTGCCTCTCTGGAGGAGTGCATTGTGTTCCCTCAAACAAGTAAAGAACAGAGCTGCAGAGCCAAGGGCACTTCCTGTCTAGGGAATATAACTTGGGAAAACTGAAAATCAATAAGACAGAGCCACCCCAAAATTTAGGGCTGCACTGCTTACAAGGACCTCAACTTGGGTACACCTTAAATATCCCAGGAAATATAAAAACGGTTCCAAAAATTGCGGTACTTACGTACGATGGAATATCCCTCAGCCATGAACTCAATGTCATAAGACCAGTAGCAGCAAAATGGGTGGATCCAGGTACGATGATTCTAAGTGAAATAAGTCACACAGAAAAAGAAACTTATCATAAGATATCACTTATGAAGATACTATAAACATGGCTACACTTGAACTGAGTTAGGAAAGAGAACAGTGTCTCACATTTAGAAAACACTCTTATGCCTGCTTAAGGGGGAAGGAGAGGTGGGCTGATGCATAAAACCAGAGTTTGATATAAACACAGGTACCGTTCCAAACACCAACTATGGAATAGACATGACCTACACCTTCCTCAGGGAAAGGGACTCAAAACCCCATATTTCCCACAGAGGAATATATCTGACTAGTAAGAATCTTAAAACCTATGTATTGATATGTCTCCGTTACGGAATCAAGTGTGTCTAGACTTGCATAAACATGGCAGCGAGAATCAGCTCAAACCCACTATAAAAAGGAATTTCAAAAACAAAACAAAAAAACTGGGAAATTCTTTACAGTTCCTTCAGGGTCTCTGATGAAACCTGGAATGACCCTATCTACAACGACAGCTGAATGTGGCATAAGGAGGGACACTTGGGACTGAGAGGATTGGTGAGATTGGGTGAGCAAATGCAGACCCTTTAAAGAAATAATGCCTGGCACCCATTCCATGGATCCCATCTCTCCAGGTTGAAGGGAATATTACTACAGTTATAACATGTACGGGCAACCTAGAGAACGGACACACTGTGAATATGAAAGGTTTCTAAAACTCAACGAATAGTCCCTCTCCTGGTTCTCCGGTTTGACTTTCCATCTGCTTTACTATCAATCTCCCAACTTGGAGAGACAGCCCCTTTAACCTCCTGGTTCGCACAGGTTGCCAATTTGGCAGAGGATGAAAGGGAAGAGGGAGAACCAATGAGAGAGTAGCTGTTAGGCATTTGGACGGGCACATAACACTGTAATTTCCCGGCAGGAAGAAGAATTAACCAAAGTCTCAGCCACCCACTGGAAAACAGTATAGGTCCTGAACCAAAATTTTGGACTTGCGGTCAGCTCACCAAAAACGAGTTGAAAAATTGAGCTCAGGGGCACAGCAATTCACAAACTGGCCAAGTAATAAAGGACAAGTATCGTCCAAAAATCTGTTGAGGGAAGGCAACGAGGCGGACTTGAAAGCGAGGCAGAATAGCAGGAAACAGATTTCAAGAGGTACGTTGGAATCGCCTTTAAAGCACAGGAAGAGGTGCACAACTTCGACAATGATGCACTTGGCCAAAAAGGGCGTATGCGATTTCTCCTGAATATATTCAGGAGAAAACGCATACGCCCTTTTTGGCCAAGCAAGCAAGCGGGCAATGCAAATCTGCACTACAAAGAAGTATCACTTCCCACCGGTCAAAAGGGACATCCACAAAATTTGTAAAATCCAGAAAGGCAAGACAGGCCCTGGAGAACAGGGAGCCTTGTTATGCTGATGGGCAGGATATAAATTGCCAACTGCCTCTCTGGAGGAGTGCATTGTGTTCCCTAAAACAAGTAAACAACAGAGTTACAGAGCCAAGGGCACTACCAGTCTAGGGAATATACCTTGGGAAAACTGAAAATCAATAAGACAGAGCCACCCCAAAACTTAGGGCTGCACTGCTTACAAGGACCTCAACTTGGGTACACCTTAAATATCCCAGGAAATATAAAAATGTTTCAAAAAATTGTGGTACTTACGTACGATGGAATATCCCTCAGCCATGAAATCAATGTCATAAGACCAGTAGCAGCCAAATGGGTGGATTCAGGTACGATGATTCTAAGTGAAATAAGTCACAGAGAAAAAGAAACTTATCATAAGATATCACTTATGAAGATCCTGTAAACATGGCTACACTTGAACTGAGTTAGGAAAGAGAACAGTGTCTCACATTTAGAAAACACTCTCATGCCTGCTTAAGGGGGAAGGAGAGGTGGCGTGATGCATAAAACCAGAGTTTGATATAGGCAAAGATACCGTTCCAAAAACCAACTATGGAATAGACAAGACCTACACCTTCCTCAGTGAAAGGGACTCAAAACGCCATATTTACCGCAGAGGAATAGATCTGACTAGTAAGAATCTTAAAACCTATGTATTGATATGTCTCCGTAAGGGAATCAAGTGTGTCTAGACTGGCATAAACATGGCAGCGAGAATCAGCTCAAACCCACTATAAAAAGGAATTTCAAAAAGAAAACAAAACAACTGCGAAATTCTTTACAATTCTTTCAGCGTCTCTGATGAAACCTGGAATACCCTATCTACACTGACAGCTGGATGTGGCATAAGGAGGGACACTTGGGACTGAGACGATTGGTGAGATTGGGTGAGCAAATGCAGACCCTTTAAAGCACAAATGCCTTGCACCTATTCCATGGGTTCCAACTCTCCAGGTTGAAGGGAATATTACTACAGCTATAACATGTACGGGAAACCTAGAGAATGGACCCACTGTGAACATGAAAGGTTTCTAAAACTCAACGAATAGTCCCTCTCCTGGTGCTCCGGTTTGACTTTCCATCTGCTTTACTATCAACCTCCCAACTTGGAGAGACAGCCCCTTTAACCTCCTGGTTCACACAGGTTTCCAATTTGGCAGAGGATGAAAGGGAAGAGGGAGAACCAATGAGAGAGTAGCTGTTAGGCATTTGGACGGGCACATATCAGTCTAATTTCCCAGCAGGAAGAAGAATTAACCAAAGTCTCAGCCCCCCACCGGGAATCAGCATAGGTCCTGAACCAAAATTTTGGACTTGCGGTCAGCTCACCAAAATCGAGTTGAAAAATGGAGCTCAGGGGCACAGCAATTCACAAACTGGCAGAGTAATATAGGACAACTATCGTCCAAAAATCTGTTGAGGGAAGGCAACGCGGCAGACTTGAAAGCGAGGCAGGATAGCAGGAAACAGATTTCAAGAGGTACGTTGGAATCGCCTTTAAAGCACAGGAAGAGGGGCACAACTTCGACAATGATGCACTTGGCGAAAAAGGGCGTATGCGTTTTCTCCTGAATATATTCAGGAGAAAACGCATACGCCCTTTTTGGCCAAGCAAGCAAGCGGGCAATGCAAATCTGCACTACAAATAAGTATCACTTCCCACCGGTCAAAAGGGACATCCACAAAATGTGTAAAAACCAGAAAGGCAAGACAGGCCCTGGAGAACAGCGAGCCTTTTTATGCTGATGGGCGGGATGTAAATTGCCAACTGCCTCTCTGGAGGAGTACATTGTGTTCCCTAAAACAAGTAAAGAACAGAGCTACAGAGCCAAGGGCACTTCCAGTCTAGGGAATATACCTCGGGAAAACTGAAAATCAATAACACAGAGCAACCTCAAAATTTAGGGCTGCACTGCTTACAAGGACCTCAACTTGGGTACACCTTAAATATCCCAGGAAATATAAAAATGTTTCAAAAAATTGTTGTACTTACGTACGATGGAATATCCCTCAGCCATGAAATCAATGTCATAAGACCAGTAGCAGCAAAATGGGTGGATTCAGGTACGATGATTCTAAGTGAAATAAGTCACAGAGAAAATGTAACTTATCATAAGTTATCACTTATGAAGATCCTGTAAACATGGCTACACTTGAACTGAGTTAGGAAAGAGAACAGTGTCTCACATTTAGAAAACACTCTTATGCCTGCTTAAGGGGGAAGGAGAGTTGGGGTGATGCATAAAACCAGAGTTTGATATAAGCACAGGTACCGTTCCAAAAACCAACTATGGAATAGACAAGACCTATACCTTCCTCAGTGAAAGGGACTCAAAACACCATATTTCCCGCAGAGGAATATATCTGATCAGTAAGAATCTTAAAACCTATGTATTGATATGTCTCCGTAAGGGAATCAAATGTGTCTAGACTGGCATAAACATGGCAGCGAGAATCAGCTCAAACCCACTATAAAAAGGAATTTCAAAAACAAAACAAAAAAACTGGGAAATTCTTTACAATTCCTTCAGGGTCTCTGATGAAACCTGGAATGACCCTATCTACAATGACAGCTGGATGTGGCATAAGCAGGGACACTTGGGACTGAGACGATTGGTGAGTTTGGGTGTGCAAATGCAGACCCTTTAAAGCAATAATGCATGGCACCCATTCCATGGGTCCCAACTCTCCAGGTTGAAGGAAATATTACTACAGCTATAACATGTACGGGAAACCTAGAGAACGGACCCACTGTGAATACGAAAGTTTTCTAAAACACAACAAATAGTCCATCTCCTGGTGCTCCGGTTTGATTTTCCATCTGCTTTACTATCAACCTCCCAACTTGGAGAGACAGCCCCTTTAACCTCCTGGTTCCCACAGGTTGCCAAATTTGCAGAGGATGAAAGGGAAGAGGGAGAACCAATGAGAGAGTAGCTGTTAGGCTTTTGGACGGGCACATATCACTCTAACTTCCCGGCAGGAAGAAGAATTAACCAAAGTCTCAGCCCCCCACCGGGAACCAGCATAGGTCCTGAACCAAAATGTTGGACTTGCGGTCAGCTCACCAAAAACGAGTTGACAAATGGAGTTCAGGGGCACAGCAATTCACAAACTGGCCGAGTAATAAAGGACAACTATCGTCCAAAAATCTGTTGAGGGAAGGCAACGAGGCAGACTTGAAAGCGAGGCAGGATAGCAGGAAACAGATTTCAAGAGGTACGTTGGAATCGCCTTTAAAGCACAGGAAGAGGGGCACAACTTCGACAATGATGCACTTGGCCAAAAAGGGCATATGCGTTTTCTCCTGAATATATTCAGGAGAAAACGCATACACCCTTTTTGGCCAAGCAAGCAAGCGGGCAATGCAAATCTGCACTACAAAGAAGTATCACTTCCCACCGGTCAAAAGGGACATCCACAAAATGTGTAAAAACCAGAAAGGCAAGACAGGCCCTGGAGAACAGGGAGCCTTTTTAAGCTGATGGGCGGGATGTAAATTGCCAACTGCCGCTCTGGAGGAGTACATTGTGTTCCCTAAAACAAGTAAAGAACAGAGCTACAGAGCCAAGGACACTTCCAGTCTAGGGAATATACCTCGGGAAAAATGAAAATCAATAAGACAGAGCCACCCCAAAACTTAGGGCTGCACTGCTTACAAGGACCTCAACTTGGGTACACCTTAAATATCCCAGGAAATATAAAAATGTTTCAAAAAATTGTTGTACTTACGTACGATGGAATATCCCTCAGCCATGAAATCAATGTCATAAGACCAGTAACAGCAAAATGGGTGGATTCAGGTACGATGATTCTAAGTGAAGAAGTCACACAGAAAAAGAAACTAATCATAAGATATCACTTATGAAGATCCTGTAAACATGGCTACACTTGAACTGAGTTAGGAAAGAGAACATTGTCTCACATTTAGAAAACACTCTTATGCCTGCTTAAGGGGGAAGGAGAGGTGAGGTGATGCATAAAACCAGAGTTTGATATAAGCACAGGTACCGTTCCAAAAACCAACTATGGAATAGACAAGACCTACACCTTCCTCAGTGAAAGGGACTCAAAACCCCATATTTCCCACAGAGGAATATATCTGTCTAGTAAGAATCTTAAAACCTATGTATTGATATGTCACCGTAAGGGAATCAAGTGTGCCTAGATTGGCATAAACATGGCAGCGAGAATCAGCTCAACCCCACTATAAAAAGGAATTTCAAAAACAAAACAAAAAAACTGGGAAATTCTTTACAATTCCTTCAGGGTCTCTGATGAAACCTGGAATGACGCTATCTTCAATGACAGCTGGATGTGGCGTAAGGAGGGAAACTTGGGACTGAGAGGATTGGTGAGATTGGGTGAGCAAATGCAGACCCTTTAAAGCAATAATGCATGGCACCCATTCCATGGGTCCCAACACTCCAGGTTGAAGAGAATATTACTACAGCTATAACATGTACGGGAAACCTACAGAACGGACACACTGTGAATACGAAAGGTTTCTAAAACTCAACCAATAGTCCCTCTCCTGGTGCTCCAGTTTGACTTTCCATCTGCTTTACTATCAACCTCCCAACTTGGAGAGACAGCCCCTTTAACCTCCTGGTTCCCACAGGTTGCCAAATTGGCAGAGGATGAAAGGGAAGCAGGAGAACCAATGAGAGAGTAGCTGTTAGGCTTTTGGACGGGCACATTTCACACTAACTTCCCGGCAGGAAGAAGAATTAACCAAAGTCTCAGCCCCCCACCGGGAACCAGCATAGGTCCTGAACCAAAATTTTGGACTTGCGGTCAGCTCACCAAAAACGAGTTGAAAAATTGAGCTAAGGGGCACAGCAATTCACAAACAGTCCGAGTAATAAAGGACAACTATGGTCCAAAAATCTCTTGAGGGAAGGCAATGAGGCGGACTTGAAAGTGAGTCAGAATAGCAGGAAACAGATTTCAAGAGGTACGTTGGAATCGCCTTTAAAGCACAGGAAGAGGGGCACAACTTTGACAATGATGCACTTGGCCAAAAAGGGCGTATGCGTTTTCTCCTGAATATATTCAGGAGAAAACGCATACGCCCTTTTTGGCCAAGCAAGCAAGCGGGCAATGCAAATCTGCACTACAAAGAAGTATCACTTCCCAACGGTCAAAAGGGACATCCACAAAATGTGTAAAAACCAGAAAGGCAAGACAGGCCCTGCAGAACAGGGAACCTTGTTATGTTGATGGGCGGGATGTAAATTGCCAACTGTCTCTCTGGAGGAGTGCATTCTGTTCCCAAAAAGAAGTAATCAACAGAGCCACAGAGCCAAGGGCACTTCCAGTCTAGGGAATATACCTTTGGAAAACTGAAAATCAATAAGACAGAGCCACCCCAAAATTTAGGGCTGCACTGCTTAAAAGGACCTCAACTTGGGTACACCTTAAATACCCCAGGAAATATAAAAATGGTTCAAAAAATTGTGGTACTTACGTACGATGGAATATCCCTCATCCATGAAATCAATGTCATAAGACCAGTAGTAGCAAAATGGGTGGATTCAGGTACGATGATTCTAAGTGAAATAAGTCACACAGAAAAAGAAACTTATCATAAGATATCACTCATGAAGATCCTGTAAACATGGCTACACTTGAATTGAGTAAGGAAAGAGAACAGTGTCTCACATTTAGAAAACACTCTTATGCCTGCTTAAGGGGGAAGGAGAGGTGGGGTGATGCATAAAACCAGAGTTTGATATAAGCACAGGTACCGTTCCAAAAACCAACTATGGAATAGACAAGACCTATACCTTCTTCAGTGAAAGGGACTCAAAACCCCATATTTCCCGCAGAGGAATATATCTGACTAGTAAGAATCTTAAGACCTATGTATTGATATGTCTCCGTAAGGGAATCAAGTGTGTCTAGACTGGCATAAACATGGCAGCGAGAATCAGCTCAAACCCACTATAAAAAGGAATTTCAAAAACAAACCAAAAAAACTGGGAAATTGTTTACAATTCCTTCAGGGTCTGTGATGAAACCTGGAATGACCCTATCTACAATGAAAGGTGGATGTGGCAGAAGGAGGGACACTTGGGACTGAGACGATTGGTGAGATTGGGTGAGCAAATGCAGACCCTATAAAGCAATAATGCATGGCACCCATTCCATGTGACCGAACTCTCCAGGTTGAAGGGAATATTACTACAGCTATAACATGTGCGGGAAACCTAGAGAACGGACACACTGTGAATATGAAAGGTTTCTAAAACTCAACGAATAGTCCCTCTCCTGGTGCTCCGGTTTGACTTTCCATCTGTTTACTATCAACCTCCCAACTTGGAGAGACAGCCCCTTTCACCTCCTGGTTCACACACGTTGCCAATTTGGCAGAGGATGAAAGGGTAGAGGGAGATCCAATGAGAGAGTAGCTGTTAGGCATTTGGACGGGCACATATCACTCTAAATTCCCGGCAGGAAGAACAAGTAACCAAAGTTTCAGCCCCCCACCGGGAACCAGCTTAGGTCCTGAACCAAAATTTTGGACTTGCGGTCAGCTCAGCAAAATCGAGTTGAAAAATGGAGCTCAGGGGCACAGCAATTAACAAACAGGCAGAGTAATAACGGACAATTATCGTCCAAAAATCTGTTGAGGAAAGGCAACGAGGCGGACTTGAAAGCTAGGCAGAATAGCAGGAAACAGATTTCAAGAGGTACGTTGGAATCTCCTTTAAAGCACAGGAAGAGGGGCAAAACTTCGACAATGATGCACTTGGCCAAAAAGGGCGTATGCGTTTTCTCCTGAATATATTCAGGAGAAAACGCATACGCCCTTTTTGGCCAAGCAAGCAAGCGGGCAATGCAAATCTGAACTACAAAGAAGTATCAATTCCCACCGGTCAAAAGGGACATCCACAAAATGTGTAAAAACCAGAAAGGCAAGACAGGCCCTGGAGAACAGGGAGCCTTGTTATCCTGATGGGCGGGATGTACACTGACAACTGCCTCTCTGGAGGAGTGCATTGTGTTCCCTAAAACAAGTAAACAACAGAGCTACAGAGCCAAGGGCACGTCCAGTCTGGGGAATATACCTTGGGAAAACTGAAAATCAATAAGACAGAGCCACCCCAAAATTTAGGGCTGCACTGCTTACAAGGACCTCAACTTGGGTACACCTTAAATATCCCAGGAAATATATAAATGGTTCAAAAAATTGTGGTACTTACATATGATGGAATATCCCTCAGCCATGAAATAAATGTCATAAGACCAGTAGCAGCAAAATGGGTGGATTCAGGTACGATGATTCTAAGTGAAATAAGTCACACAGAAAAAGAAACTTATCATAAGATATCACTTATGAAGATCCTGTAAACATGGCTACACTTGAACTGAGTTAGGAAAGAGAGCAGTGTCTCACATTTAGAAAACACTCTTATGCCTGCTTAAGGGGGAAGGAGAGGTGGGGAGATGCATAAAAACAGAGTTTGATATAAGCACAGGTACCGTTCCAAGAACCAACTATGGAATAGACAAGAACTACTCCTTCCTCAGTGAAAGGGACTCAAAACCCCATATTTCCCGCAGAGGAATATATCTGACTAGTAAGAATCTTAAAACCTATGTATTGGTATGTCTCTGTAAGGGTATCAAGAGTGTCTAGACTGGCATAAACATGGCAGCGAGAATCAGCTCGAACCCACTATAAAAAGGAATTTTAAAAACAAAACAAAAAAACTGGGAAATTCTTTACAATTCCTTCTGGGTCTCTGATGAAACCTGCAATGAACATATCTACAACGACAGCTGGATGTGGCATAAGGCTGGACACTTGGGACTGAGAGGATTGGTGAGATTCGGTGAGCAAATGCAGAAACTTTAAAGCACAAATGCCTGGCACCCATTCCATGGGTCCCAACTCTCCAGATTGAAGGGTATATTACTACAGCTATAACATGTACGGGAAACCTAGAGAACGGACCCACAGTGAATACGAAAGGTTTCTAAAACTCAACGAATAGTCCCTCTCCTGGTGCTCCGGTTTGACTTTCCATCTGCTTTACTATCAATCTCCCAACTTGGAGAGACAGACCATTTAACCTCCTGGTTCGCACAGGTTTCCAGTTTGGCAGAGGATGAAAGTGAAGAGGGATAACCAATAAGAGAGTAGCTGTTAGGCATTTGGACTGGCACATATCACCCTAACTTACAGCAGGATGAAGAATTAACCAAAGTCTCAGCCCCCCACCGGGAACCAGTATATGTCCTGAACCAAAATTTTGGACTTGCGGTCAGCTCAGCAAAAACGAGTTGAAAAATGGAGCTCTGGGGCACAGTAATTCACAAACTGGCCGTGTAATAAAGGACAACTATCGTCCAAAAATCTGTTGAGGGTAGGCATCGAGGAGGACTTGAAAGCGAGGCAGACTAGCAGGAAACAGATTTCAAGAGGTACGTTGGAATCGCCTTTTTAGCACAGGAAGAGGGGCACAACTTTGACAATGATGCACTTGGCCAAAAAGGGCGTATGCGTTTTCTCCTGAATATATTCAGGAGAAAACGCATACGCCCTTTTTGGCCAAGCAAGCAAGCGGGCAATGCAAATCTGCACTACAAAGAAGTATCACTTCCCACCGGTCAAAAGGGACATCCACAAAATATGTAAAAACAAGAAAGGCAAGACAGGCCCGGGAGAACAGGGAGCTTTGTTATGCTGATGGGCGGGAGGTAAATTGCCAACTGCCTCTCTGGAGGAGTACATTGTGTTCCCTAAAACAAGTAAAGAACAGAGCTACAGAGCCAAGGGCACTTCCAGTCTAGGGAATATTCCTTGGGAAAACTGAAAATCAATAAGACAGAGCCACCCCAAAATTTAGGGCTGCACTGCTTACAAGGACCTCAACTTGGGTACACCTTAAATATCCCAGGAAATATAAAAATGGTTCAAAAAATTGTGGTACTTACGTACGATGGAATATCCCTCAGCCATGAAATCAATGTCATAAGACCAGTAGCAGCAAAATGGGTGGATTCAGGTACGATGATTCTAAGTGAAATAAGTCACACAGAAAAAGAAACTTATCATAAGATATCACTTATGAAGATCCTGTAAACATGGCTACACTTGAACTGAGTTAGGAATGAGGACAGTGTCTCACATTTAGAAAACACTCTTATGCCTGCTTAAGGGGGAAGGAGAGGTGGGGTGATGCATAAAACCAGAGTTTGATATAAGCACAGGTACCGTTCCAAAAACCAACTATGGAATAGACAAGACCTACACCTTCCTCAGTGAAAGGGACTCAAAACCCCATATTTCCCGCAGAGGAATATATCTGACTCGTAAGAATCTTAAAACCTATGTATTGATATGTCTCCGTAAGGGAATCAAGTGTGTCTAGACTGGCATAAAAATGGCAGCGAGAATCAGCTCAAACCCACTATAAAAAGGAATTTCAAAAACAAAACAGAAAAATGGGAAACTCTTTAAAATTCCTTCAGGGTCTCTGATGAAACCTGGAATGACCCTATCTACAACGACAGCTGGATGTGGCATAAGGCTGGACACTTGGGACTGAGAGGATTGGTGAGATTGGGTGAGCAAATGCAGACACTTTAAAGCAATAATGCATGGTACCCATTCCATGGGTCCCAACTCTCCAGGTTGAAGGGAATATTACTACAGTTATAACATGTACGGGAAACCTAGAGAACGGACACACTGTGAATACGAAAGGTTTCTAAAACTCAACGAATAGTCCCTCTCCTGGTGCTCCGGTTTGACTTTCCATCTGCTTTACTATCAACCTCCCAACTTGGAGAGACAGACCCTTTAACCTCCTGGTTCACACAGGTTGCCAATTTGGCAGAGGATGAAAGGGAATAGGGAGAACCAATGAGAGAGTAGCTGTTAGGCATTTGGACGGGCACATATCACTGTAATTTCCCGGCAGTAAGGAGAATTAACCAAAGTCTCAGCCCCCCACCGGGAACCAGCATAGGTCCTGAACCAAAATTTTGGACTTGCGGTCAGCTCACCAAAAACGAGTTGAAAAATGGAGCTCAGGGGCACAGCCATTCACAAACTGGCCGAGTAATAAAGGACAACTATCGTCCAAAAATCTGTGAGGGAAGGCAACGAAGCGGACTTGAAAGCGTTGCAGAATAGCAGGAAACAGATTTCAAGAGGTACGTTGGAATCGCCTTTAAAGCACAGGAAGAGGGGCACAACTTCGACAATGATGTACTTGGCCAAAAAGGGCGTATGCGTTTTCTCCTGAATATATCCAGGAGAAAACGCATATGCCCTTTTCGGCCAAGCAAGCAAGCGGGCAATGCAAATCTGAACTACAAAGAAGTATCACTTCCCACCTGTCAAAAGGGACATCCACAAAATGTGTAAAAACCAGAAAGGCAAGACAGGCCCTGGAGAACAGGGAGCCTTGTTATACTGATGGGCGGGATGTAAATTGCCAACTGCCTCTCTGGAGGAGTGCATTGTGTTCCCTAAACAAGTAAAGAACAGAGCTACAGAGCCAAGGGCACTTCCAGTCTAGGGAATATACCTTGGGAAAACTGAAAGTCAATAAGACAGAGCCACGCCAAAATTTAGGGCTGCACTGCTTACAAGGACCTCAACTTGGGTACACCTTAAATATCCCAGGAAATATAAAAATGGTTCAAAAAATTGTGGTACATATGTATGATGGAATATCCCTCAGCCATGAAATCAATGTCATAAGACCAGTAGCAGCAAAATGGGTGGATACAGGTACGATGATTCTAAGTGAAATAAGTCACACAGAAAAAGAAACTTATCATAAGATAGATATCACTTATGGAGATCCTGTAAACATGGCTACACTTGAACAGAGTTAGGAAAGAGAACATTGTCTCATATTTAGAAAACACTCTTATGCCTGCTTAAGGGGGAAGGAGATGTGGGGTGATGCATAAAACCAGAGCTTGATATAAGCACATGTACCGTTCCAAAAACCAACTATGGAATAGACAAGACCTACACCTTCCTCAGTGAAAGGGACTCAAGACCCCATATTTCCTGCAGAGAAATATATCTGAGTAGTAATAATCTTTAAACCTATGTATTGATATGTCTCCATAAGGGAATCCAGTGTGTCTAGACTGGCATAAGCATGGCAGAGAGAATCAGCTCAAACCCACTATTAAAAGGAATTTCAAAAACAAAACAAAAAAAATGGGAAATTCTTTACAATTCCTTCAGGGTCTCTGATGAAACCTGGAATGACACTATCTACAATGACAGCTGGATGTGGCATAAGGAGGGCCACTTGGGACTGAGAGGATTGGTGAGATTGGTTGAGCAAATGCAGACCCTTTAAAGCAAAAATACCTGGCACCCATTCCACGGTCCCATCTCTCCAGGTTGAAGGGAATATTACTACAGCTATAACATGTACGGGAAACCTAGAGAACGGACACACTGTGAATATGAAAGGTTTCTAAAACTCAACGAATAGCCCCTCTCCTGGTGCTCCGGTTTGACTTTCCATCTGCTTTACTATCTACCTCCCAACTTGGAGAGACAGACCCTTTAACCTCCTGGTTTGCACAGGTTGCCAATTTGGCAGAGGATGAAAGGGAAGAGGGAGAACCAATGAGAGAGTAGCTGTTAGGCATTTGGACGGGCACATATCACTGTAATTTCCGGGCAAGAAGAAGAATTAACCAAAGTCTCAGCCACCCACCGGGAACCAGTATAGGTACTGAACCAAAATTTTGGACTTGCGGTCAGCTCACCAAAAACGAGTTGAAAAATGGAGCTCAGGGGCACAGCAATTCACAAACTGGCCGAGTAATAAAGGACAACTATCGTCCAAAAATCTGTTGAGGGAAGGCAACGAGGCGGACTTGAAAGCGAGGCAGAATAGCAGGAAACAGATTTCAAGAGGTACGTTGGAATCGCCTTTAAAGCACAGGAAGAGGGACACAACTTCGACAATGATGCACTTGGCCAAAAAGGGCGTATGAGTTTTCTCCTGAATATATTCAGGAGAAAATGCATACACCCTTTTTGGCCAAGCAAGCAAGCGGGCAATGCGAATCTGCACTACAAAGAAGTATAACTTCCCACCTGTCAAAAGGGTCATCCACAATATGTGTAAAAACCAGAAAGGCAAGACAGGCCCTGGAGAACAGGGAGCCTTGTTATGCGGATGGGAGGGATGTAAATTGCCAACTGCCTCTCTGGAGGAGTGCATTGTGTTCCCTAAAACAAGTAAAGAACAGAGCATCAGAGCCAAGGGCACTTCCAGTCTAGGGAATATTCCTTGGGAAAACTGAAAATCAATAAGACAGAGCCACACCAAAATTTAGGGCTGCACTGCTTACAAGGACCTCAACTTGGGTACACCTTAAATATCCCAGGAAATATAAAAATGGTTCAAAAAACTCTGGTTCTTACGTACGATGGAATATCCCTCAGCCATGAAATCAATGTCATAAGACCAGTAGCAGCAAAATGGGTGGATTCAGGTACGATGATTCTAAGTGAAATAAGTCACAGAGAAAAAGAAACTTATCATAAGATATCCCTTATGAAGATCCTGTAAACATGGCTACACTTGAACTGAGTTAGGAAAGAGAACAGTGTATCACATTTAGAAAACACTCTTATGCCTGCTTAAGGGGGCAGGAGAGGTGGGGTGATGCATAAAACCAGAGTTTGATATAACCACAGGTACCGTTCCAAAAACCAACTATGGAATAGACAAGACCTACACCTTCCTCAGTGAAAGGGACTCAAAACCCCATATTTCCCGAAGAGGAATATATCTGACTAGTAAGAATCTTAAAACCTATGTATTGATATGTCTCCGTAAGGGAATCAAGTGTGTCTAGACTGGCATAAACATGGCAGCAAGAATCAGCTCAAACCCACTATAAAAAGGAATTTGAAAAACAAAACATAAAACTGGGAAATTCTTTACAATTCCTTCAGGGTCTCTGATGAAACCTGGAATGACACTATCTACAACGACAGCTGGATGTGGCATAAGGCTGGACACTTGGGACTGAGAGGATTGGTGAGATTGGGTGCGCAAATGCAGACCCTTTAAAGCAATAATGCATGGCACCCATTCCATGGGTCCCAACTCTCCAGGTTGAAGGAAATATTAATACAGTTATAACATGTACGGGAAACCTAGAGAACGGACACACTGTGAACACGAAAGGTTTCTAAAACTCAACGAATACTCCCTCTCCTGGTGCTCCGGTTTGACTTTCCATCTGCTTTACTATCAACCTCCCAACTTTGAGAGACAGCCCCTTTAACCTCCTGGTTCCCACAGGTTGCCAATTTGGCAGAGGATGAAAGGGAAGAGGGAGAACCAATGAGAGAGTAGCTGTTAGGCATTTGGACGGCACATATCACTGTAATTTCCCGGCAGGAAGAAGAATTAACCAAAGTCTCAGCCACCCACCGGGAACCAGTATAGGTCCTGAACCAAAATTTTGGACTTGCGGTCAGCTCACCAAAAACGAGTTGAAAAATGGAACTCAGGGGCACAGCAATTCAAAAACTGGCTGAGTAATAAAGGAAAACTATGGTCCAAAAATCTGTTGAGGCAAGGCAACGAGGTGGACTTGAAAGCGAGGCAGAATAGCAGGAAACAGATTTCAAGAGGTACGTTGGAATCGCCTTTAAAGCACAGGAAGAGGGGCACAACTTCGACAATGATGCACTTGGCCAAAAAGGGCGTATGCGTTTTCTCCTGAATATATTCAGGAGAAAACGCATACGCCCTTTTTGGCCAAGCAAGCAATCGGGCAATGCAAATCTGCACCTCAAAGAAGTATCACTTCCCACCGGTCAAAAGGGACATCCACAAAATGTGTAAAAACCAGAAAGGCAAGACAGGCCCTGGAGAACAGGGAGCCTTGTTATGCTGATGGGCGGGATGTAAATTGCCAACTGCCTCTCTGGAGGAGTGCATTGTGTTCCTTAAAACAAGTAAACAACAGAGCTACAGAGCCAAGGGCACTTCCAGTCTAGGGAATATACCTTGGGAAAACTGAAAATCAATAAGACAGAGCCACCCCAAAATTTAGGGCTGCACTGCTTACAAGGACCTCAACTTGGGTACACCTTAAATATCCCAGGAAATATATAAATGGTACAAAAAAGTGTGGTACGTACATACGATGGAATATCCCTGAGCCATGAAATCAATGTCATAAGACCAGTAGCAGCAAAATGGGTGGATTCAGGTACGATGATTCTAAGTGAAATAAGTCACACAGAAAAAGAAACTTATCATAACATATCACTTATGAAGATCCTGTAAACATGGCTACACATGAACTGAGTTAGAAAAGAGAACAGTGTCTCACATTTAGAAAACACTCTTATGCCTGCTTAAGGCGGAAGGAGAGGTGGGGTGATGCATAAAACCAGAGTTTGATATAAGCACAGGTACCGTTCCAAAAACCAACTATGGAATAGACAAGACCTACACCTTCCTCAGTGAAAGGGACTCAAAACCCCATATTTCCCGCAGAGGAATATATCTGACTAGTAAGAATCTTAAAACCTATGTATTGATATGTCTCCGTAAGGGAATCAAGTGTGTCTAGACTGGCATAAACATGGCAGCGAGAATCAGCTCAAACCCACTATAAAAAGGAATTTCAAAACAAAACCAAAAAACTGGGAAATTCTTTACAATTCCTTCAGGGTCTCTGATGAAACCTGGAATGACCCTATCTACAACGACAGCTGGATGTGGCATAAGGCTGGACACTTGGGAATGAGAGGATTGGTGAGTTTGGGTGAGCAAATGAAGACCCTTTAAAGCAATAATGCCTGACACCCATTCCATGGGTCCCAACTCTCCAGGTTGAAGGGAATATTACTACAGTTATAACATGTAAGGGAAACCTAGAGAACAGACACACTGTGAATACGAAAGGTTTCTAAAACTCAACGAATAGATCCTCCCATGGTGCTCCGGTTTGACTTTCCATCTGCTTTACTATCAATCTCCCAACTTGGAGAGACAGCCCCTTTAACCTCCTGGATCGCACAGGCTTCCAATTTGTCAGAGGATGAAAGGGAAGAGGGAGAACCAATGAGAGAGTAGCTGTTAGGCATTTGGACGGGCACATATCACTCTAACTTCCCGGCAGGAAGAAGAATTAACCAAAGTCTCAGCCCTGCACCGGGAACCAGCATATGTCCTGAACCAAAATTTTGGACTTGCGGTCAGCTCACCAAAAACGAGTTGAAAAATGGAGCTCAGGGGCACAGCAATTCACAAACTGGCCGAGTAATAAAGGACAACTATCGTCCAAAAATCTGTTGAGGGAAGGCAACGAGGCGGACTTGAAAGCGAGGCAGAATAGCAGGAAAGAGATTTCAAGAGGTACGTTGGAATCGCCTTTAAAGCACAGGAAGAGGGGCACAACTAAGACAATGATGCACTGGGCCAATAACGGCGTATGCGTTTTCTCCTGAATATATTCAGGAGAAAACGCATACGCCCTTTTTGGCCAAGCAAGCAAGCGGGCAATGCAAATCTGCACTACAAAGAAGTATCACTTCCCACCGTTCAAAAGGGACATCCACAAAATGTGTAAAAACTAGAAAGGCAAGACAGGCCCTGGAGAACAGGGAGCCTTGTTATGCTGATGGGCGGGATGTAAATTTCCAACTGCCTCTCTAGAGGAGTACATTGTGTTCCCTAAAAGAAGTAAAGAACAGAGCTACAGAGCCAAGGGAACTTCCAGTCTAGGGAATATACCTTGGGAAAACTGAAAATCAATAAGACAGAGCCACCCCAAAATTTAGGGCTGCACTGCTTACAAGGACCTCAACTTGGGTACACCTTAAATATCCCAGGAAATATAAAAATGGTTCAAAAAATTGTGGTACTTACGTACGATGGAATATCCCTCAGCCATGAAATCAATGTCATAAGACCAGTAGCAGCAAAATTGGTGGATTCAGGTACGATGATTCTAAGTGAAATAAGTCATACAGAAAAAGAAACTTATCATAAGATATCACTTATGAAGATCCTGTAAACATGGCTACACTTGAACTGAGTTAGGAAAGAGAACAGTGTCTCACATTTAGAAAACACTCTTATGCCTGCTTAAGGGGGAAGGAGAGGTGGGGTGATGCATAAAACCAGAGTTTGATATAAGCACAGGTACCGTTCCAAAAACCAACTATGGAATAGACAAGACCTACACCTTCCTCAGTGAAAGGGTCTCAAAACCCCATATTTCCTGCAGAGGAATATATCTGACTAGTAAGAATCTTAAAACCTATGTACTGATATGTCTCCGTAAGGGAATCAAGTGTGTCTAGACTGGCATAAACATGGCAGCGAGAATCAGCTCAAACCCATTATAAAAATGAACTTCAAAAACAAAACGAAAAAACTGCGTAATTCTTTTCATTTCCTTCGGGGTCTCTATTGAAACCTGGAATGACCCTATCTACAATGACAGCTGGATGTGGCATAAGGAGGGACATTTGACACTGAGACGATTGGTGAGATTGGGTGAGCAAATGCAGACCCTTTAAAGCACAAATGCCTGGCACCCATTCCATGGGTCCCAACTCTCCAAGTTGAAGGGAATATTACTACAGCTATAACATGTACGGGAAACCTAGAAAACGTACACACTGTGAATATGAAAGGTTTCTAAAACTCAACGAATAGTCCCTCTCCTGGAGCCCCGGTTTTACTTTCCATCTACTTTACTCTCAACCTCCCAACTTGGAGAGACAGCCCCTTTAACCTCTTGGTTCGCACAGGTTGCCAATTTGGCAGAGGATGAAAGGGAAGAGGGAGAACCAATGAGAGAGTAGCTGTTAGGCATTTGGACGGGCACATATCACTGTAATTTCCCGGCAGGAAGAAGAATTAACCAAAGTCTCAGCCACCCACCAGGAACCAGTATAGGTCCTGAACCAAAATTTTGGACTTGCGGTCAGCTCACCAAAAACGAGTTGAAAAATGGAGCTCAGGGGCACAGCAATTCACAAACAGGCCGAGTAATAAAGGACAACTATCGTCCCAAAATCTGTTGAGGGAAGGCAACGAGGCGGACTGGAAAGCGAGGCAGAATAGCAGGATACAGATTTCAAGAGGTACGTTGGAATCGCCTTTAAAGCACAGGAAGAGGGGCACAACTTCGACAATGAAGCACTTGGCCAAAAAGGGATTATGTGTTTTCTCCTGAATATATTCAGGAGAAAACGCATACACCCTTTTTGGCCAAGCAAGCAAGCGGGCAATGCAAATCTGCACTACAAAGAAGTATCACTTCCCACCGGTGAAAAGGGACATCTACAAAATGTGTAAGAACCAGAAAGGCAAGACAGGCCCTGGAGAACAGGGAGCCTTGTTATGCTGATGGGCGGGATGTAATTTGCCAACTGCCTCTCTGGAGGAGTGCATTGTGTTCCCTAAAACAAGTAAAGAACAGAGCTACAGAGCCAAGGGCACTACCAGTCTAGGGAATATACCTTGGGAAAACTGAAAATCAACGAGACAGAGCCACCCAAAAATTTAGGGCTGCACTGCATACAAGGACCTCAACTTGGATACACCTTAAGTATCCCAGAAAATATAAACATGGTTCAAAATATTGTGGTACATACGTACGATGGAATATCCCTCAGCCATGAAATCAATGTCATAAGACCAGTAGCAGCAAAATGGGTGGATTCAGGTACGATGATTCTAAGTGAAATAAGTCACACAGAAAAAGAAACTTATCATAAGATATCACTTATGAAGATCCTGTAAACATGGCTACACTTGAACTGAGTTAGGAAAGAGAACAGTGTCTCACATTTAGAAAACACTCTTATACCTGCTTAAGGGGGAAGGAGAGGTGGGGTGATGCATAAAACCAGAGTTTGATATAAGCACAGGTACCGTTCCAAAAACCAACTATGGAATAGGCAAGACCTACACATTCCTAAGTGAAAGGGACTCAAAACCCCATATTTCCCACAGAGGAATATATCTGACTAGTAAGAATCTTAAAACCTATGTATTGATATCTCTCCGTAAGGGAATCAAGTGTGTCTAGACTGACATAAACATGGCAGCGAGAATCAGCTCAAACACACTATAAAATGGAATTTCAAAAACAAAACAAAAAAACTGGGAAATTCTTTACAATTCCTTCAGGGTCTCTGATGAAAGCTGGAATGACCCTATCTACAACGACAGCTGGATGTGGCATAAGGCTGGACACTTGGGCCTGAGAGGATTGGTGAGATTGGGTGAGGAAATGCAGACCCTTTAAAGCAATAATGCATGGCACCCATTCCATGGGTCCCAACTCTCCAGGTTGAAGGGAATATTACTACAGTTATAACATGTACAGGAAACCTAGAGAACGGACACACTGTGAATACGAAAGGTTTCTAAAACTCAACGAATAGACCCTCCCCTGGTGCTCCGGTTTGACTTTCCCACTGCTTTTCTATCAATCTCCCAACTTGGAGATACAGCCCCTTTAACCTCCTGGTTCACAAAGGTTTCCAATTTGGCAGAGGATGAAAGGGAAGAGGGAGAACCAATGAGAGAGTAGCTGTTAGACATTTGGATGGGCACATATCACTCTAACTTCCCGGCAGGAAGAAGAATTAACCAAAGTCTCAGACACCCACAGGGAACCAGTATAGGTCCTGAACCAAAATTTTGGTCTTGCGGTCACCTCACCAAAAACGAGTTAAAAATGGAGCTCAGGGGCACAGCAATTCACAAACTGGCCGAGTAATAAAGTACAACTATCGTCCAAAAATCTGTTGAGGGAAGGCAACGAGGCGGACTTGAAAGTGAGGCAGAATAGCAGGAAACAGATTTCAAGAGGTACGTTGGAATCGCCTTTAAAGCACAGGAAGAGGGGCACAACTTCGACAATGATGCACTTGGCCAAAAAGGGCGTATGCGTTTTCTCCTGAATATATTCAGGAGAAAACGCATACGCCCTTTTTGACCTAGCAAGCAAGCGGGCAATACAAATCTGCAATACAAAGAAGTATCACTTCCCGCCGATCAAAAGGGACATCCACAAAATGTGTAAAAACCAGAAAGGCAAGACAGGCCCTGGAGAACAGGGAGCCTTGTTATGCTGATGGGCGTGATGTAAATTGCCAACTGCCTCTCTGGAGGAGTGCATTGTGTTCCCTAAAACAAGTAAAGAACAGAGCTACAGAGCCAAGGGCACTTCCAATCTAGGGAATATACCTTGGGAAAACTGAAAATCAATAACACAGAGCCGCCCGAAAATTTAGGGCTGCACTGCTTACAAGGACCTCAACTTGGGTACACCTTAAATATCCCAGGAAATATAAAAATGGTTCAAAAAATTGTGGTATTTACGTACGATAGAATATCCCTCAGCCATGAAATCAATGTGATAAGACCAGTAGCAGCAAAATGGGTGGATTCAGGTACGATGATTCTAAGTGAAATAAGTCACACAGAAAAAGAAACTTATCATAAGATATCACTTATGAAGATCCTGTAAACATGGCTACACTTGAACTGAGTTAGGAAAGAGAACAGAGTCTCACATTTAGAAAACACTCTTATGCCTGCTTAAGGGGGAAGGAGAGGTGGGGTGATGCATAAAACCTGAGTTTGATATAAGCACAGGTACCGTTCCAAAAACCAACTATGGAATAGACAAGACCTACACCTTCCTCAGTGAAAGGGACTCAAAACCCCATATTTCCCGCAGAGGAATATATCTGACTAGTAAGAATCTTAAAACCTATGTATTGATATGTCTCCGTAAGGGAATCAAGTGTGTCTAGACTGGCATAAACATGGCAGCGAGAATCAGCTCAAACCCACTATAAAAAGGAATTTCAAAACAAAACAAATAAACTGGGAAATTCTTTACAATTCCTTCAGGGTCTCTGATGAAACCTGGAATGACCCTCTCTACAACGACAGCTGGATGTGGCATAAGGCTGGACACTTGGGACTGAGAGGATTGGTGAGTTTGGGTGAGCAAATGAAGACCCTTTAAAGCAATAATGCCTGGCACCCATTCCATGGGTCCCAACTCTCCAGGTTGAAGGGAATATTACTACAGTTATAACATGTACGGGAAACCTAGAGAACAGACACACTGTGAATACGAAAGGTTTCTAAAACTCAACGAATAGATCCTCCCATGGTGCTCCGGTTTGACTTTCCATCTGCTTTACTATCAATCTCCCAACTTGGAGAGACAGCCCCTTTAACCTCCTGGTTCGCACAGGCTTCCAATTTGTCAGAGGATGAAAGGGAAGAGGGAGAACCAATGAGAGAGTAGCTGTTAGGCATTTGGACGGGCACATATCACTCTAACTTCCTGGCAGGAAGAAGAATTAAGCAAAGTCTCAGCCCTGCACCGGGAACCAGCATATGTCCTGAACCAAAATTTTGGACTTGCGGTCAGCTCACCAAAAACGAGTTGAAAAATGGAGCTCAGGGGCACAGCAATTCACAAACTGGCAGAGTAATAAAGGACAACTATCGTCCAAAAATCTGTTGAGGGAAGGCAACGAGGCGGACTTGAAAGCGAGGCAGAATAGCAGGAAAAAGATTTCAAGAGGTACGTTGGAATCGCCTTTAAAGCACAGGAAGAGGGGCACAACTAAGACAATGATGCACTGGGCCAAAAACGGCGTATGCGTTTTCTCCTGAATATATTCAGGAGAAAACGCATACGCCCTTTTTGGCCAAGCAAGCAAGCGGGCAATGCAAATCTGCACTACAAAGAAGTATCACTTCCCACCGGTCAAAAGGGACATCCACAAAATGTGTAAAAACTAGAAAGGCAAGAAAGGCCCTGGAGAACAGGGAGCCTTGTTATGCTGATGGGCGGGATGTAAATTGCCAACTGCCTCTCTAGAGGAGTACATTGTGTTCCCTAAAACAAGTAAAGAACAGAGCTACAGAGCCAAGGGCACTTCCAGTCTAGGGAATATACCTTGGGAAAACTGAAAATCAATAAGACAGAGCCACCCCAAAATTTAGGGCTGCACTGCTTACAAGGACCTCAACTTGGGTACACCTTAAATATCCCAGGAAATATAAAAATGGTTCAAAAAATTGTGGTACTTACGTACGATGGAATATCCCTCAGCCATGAAATCAATGTCATAAGACCAGTAGCAGCAAAATGGGTGGATTCAGGTACGATGATTCTAAGTGAAATAAGTCACAGAGAAAAAGAAACTTATCATAAGATATCACTTATGAAGATCCTGTAAACATGGCTACACTTAAACTGAGTTAGGAAAGAGAACAGTGTCTCACATTTAGAAAACACTCTTATGCCTGCTTAAGGGGGAAGGAGAGGTGGGGTGATGCATAAAACCAGAGCTTGATATAAGCACAGGTACCGTTCCAAAAACCAACTCTGGAATAGACAAGACCTACACCGTCCTCAGTGAAAGGGACTCAAAACACCATATTTCCCGCAGAGGAAAATATCTGACTAGTAAGAATCTTAAAACCTATTTATTAATATGTCTCCGTAAGGGAATCAAGTGTGTCTAGACTGGCATAAACATGGCAGCGAGAATCAGCTCAAACCCACTATAAAAAGGAATTTCAAAAACAAAACAAAAAAACTGGGAAATTCTTTACAATTCCTTCAGGGTCTCTGATGAAAGCTGGAATGACCCTATCTACAACTACAGCTGGATGTGGCATAAGGAGGGACACTTGGGACTGAGACGATTGGTGAGATTGGGTGAGCAAATGCAGACCCTTTAAAGCAATAATGCATGGCACCCATTCCATGGGTCCCAACTCTCCAGGTTGAAGGGAATATTACTACAGCTATAACATGTGCGGGAAACATAGAGAACGGACACACTGTGAATACGAAAGGTTTCTAAAACTCAAAGAATAGTCCCTCTCCTGGTGCTCCGGTTTGACTTTCCATCTGCTTTACTATCAACCTCCCAACTGGAGAGACAGCCCCTTTAACCTCTTGGTTCGCACAGGTTGCCAATTTGGCAGAGGATGAAAGGGCAGAGGGAGAACCAATGAGAGAGTAGCTGTTAGGCATTTGGACGGGCACATATCACTGTAATTTCCCGGCAGGAAGAAGAATTAACCAAAGTCTCAGCCACCCACCGGGAACCAGTATAGGTCCTGAACCAAAATTTTGGACTTGCGGTCAGCTCACCAAAAACGAGTTGAAAAATGGAACTCAGGGGCACAGCAATTCACAAACTGGCCGAGTAATAAAGGACAACTATCGTCCCAAAATCTGTTGAGGGAAGGCAACGAGGCGGACTTGAAAGCGAGGCAGAATAGCAGGAAACAGATTTAAAGAGGTACGTTGGAATCGCCTTTAAAGCACAGGAAGAGGGGCACATCTTCGACAATGATGCACTTGGCCAAAAAGGGATTATGCGTTTTCTCCTGAATATATTCAGGAGAAAACGCATACGCCCTTTTTGGCCAAGCAAGCAAGCGGGCAATGCAAATCTGCACTACAAAGAAGTATCACTTCCCACCGGTCAAAAGGGACATCTACAAAATGTGTAAGAACGAGAAAGGCAAGACAGGACCTGGAGAACAGGGAGCCTTGTTATGCTGATGGGCGGGATGTAATTTGCCAACTGCCTCTATGGAGGAGTGCATTGTGTTCCCTAAAACAAGTAAAGAACAGAGCTACAGAGCCAAGGGCATTACCAGTCTAGGGAATATACCTTGGGAAAACTGAAAATCAATAAGACAGAGCCACCCAAAAATTTAGGGCTGCGCTGCATACAAGGACCTCAACTTGGATACACCTTAAGTATCCCAGAAAATATAAACATGGTTCAAAATATTGTGGTACTTACGTACGATGGAATATCCCTCAGCCATGAAATCAATGTCATAAGACCAGTAGCAGCAAAATGGGTGGATTCAGGTACGATGATTCTAAGTGAAATAAGTCACACAGAAAAAGAAACTTATCATAAGATATCACTTATGAAGATCCTGTAAACATGGCTACACTTGAACTGAGTTAGGAAAGAAAACAGTGTCTCACATTTAGAAAACACTCTTATACCTGCTTAAGGGGGAAGGAGAGGTGGGGTGATGCATAAAACCAGAGTTTGATATAAGCACAGGTACCGTTCCAAAAACCAACTATGGAATAGGCAAGACCTACACCTTCCTAAGTGAAAGGGACTCAAAACCCCATATTTCCCACAGAGGAATATATCTGACTAGTAAGAATCTTAAAACCTATGTATTGATATCTCTCCGTAAGGGAATCAAGTGTGTCTAGACTGACATAAACATGGCAGCGAGAATCAGCTCAAACACACTATAAAATGGAATTTCAAAAACAAAACAAAAAAACTGGGAAATTCTTTACAATTCCTTCAGGGTCTCTGATGAAAGCTGGAATGACCCTATCTACAACGACAGCTGGATGTGGCATAAGGCTGGACACTTGGGCCTGAGAGGATTGGTGAGATTGGGTGAGGAAATGCAGACCCTTTAAAGCAATAATGCATGGCACCCATTCCATGGGTCCCAACTCTCCAGGTTGAAGGGAATATTACTACAGTTATAACATGTACAGGAAACCTAGAGAACGGACACACTGTGAATACGAAAGGTTTCTAAAACTCAACGAATAGACCCTCCCCTGGTGCTCCGGTTTGACTTTCCAACTGCTTTTCTATCAATCTCCCAACTTGGAGATACAGCCCCTTTAACCTCCTGGTTCACAAAGGTTTCCAATTTGGCAGAGGATGAAAGGGAAGAAGGAGAACCAATGAGAGAGTAGCTGTTAGACATTTGGATGGGCACATATCACTCTAACTTCCCGGCAGGAAGAAGAATTAACCAAAGTCTCAGACACCCACAGGGAACCAGTATAGGTCCTGAACCAAAATTTTGGTCTTGCGGTCACCTCACCAAAAACGAGTTAAAAATGGAGCTCAGGGGCACAGCAATTCACAAACTGGCCGAGTAATAAAGTACAACTATCGTCCAAAAATCTGTTGAGGGAAGGCAACGAGGCGGACTTGAAAGTGAGGCAGAATAGCAGGAAACAGATTTCAAGAGGTACGTTGGAATCGCCTTTAAAGCACAGGAAGAGGGGCACAACTTCGACAATGATGCACTTGGCCAAAAAGGGCGTATGCGTTTTCTCCTGAATATATTCAGGAGAAAACGCATACGCCCTTTTTGACCTAGCAAGCAAGCGGGCAATACAAATCTGCAATACAAAGAAGTATCACTTCCCGCCGGTCAAAAGGGACATCCACAAAATGTGTAAAAACCAGAAAGGCAAGACAGGCCCTGGAGAACAGGGAGCCTTGTTATGCTGATGGGCGTGATGTAAATTGCCAACTGCCTCTCTGGAGGAGTGCATTGTGTTCCCTAAAACAAGTAAAGAACAGAGCTACAGAGCCAAGGGCACTTCCAGTCTAGGGAATATACCTTGGGAAAACTGAAAATCAATAACACAGAGCCGCCCGAAAATTTAGGGCTGCACTGCTTACAAGGACCTCAACTTGGGTACACCTTAAATATCCCAGGAAATATAAAAATGGTTCAAAAAATTGTGGTATTTACGTACGATAGAATATCCCTCAGCCATGAAATCAATGTGATAAGACCAGTAGCAGCAAAATGGGTGGATTCAGGTAAGATGATTCTAAGTGAAATAAGTCACACAGAAAAAGAAACTTATCATAAGATATCACTTATGAAGATCCTGTAAACATGGCTACACTTGAACTGAGTTAGGAAAGAGAACAGAGTCTCACATTTAGAAAACACTCTTATGCCTGCTTAAGGGGGAAGGAGAGGTGGGGTGATGCATAAAACCTGAGTTTGATATAAGCACAGGTACCGTTCCAAAAACCAACTATGGAATAGACAAGACCTACACCTTCCTCAGTGAAAGGGACTCAAAACCCCATATTTCCCGCAGAGGAATATATCTGACTAGTAAGAATCTTAAAACCTATGTATTGATATGTCTCCGTAAGGGAATCAAGTGTGTCTAGACTGGCATAAACATGGCAGCGAGAATCAGCTCAAACCCACTATAAAAAGGAATTTCAAAACAAAACAAAAAACTGGGAAATTCTTTACAATTCCTTCAGGGTCTCTGATGAAACCTGGAATGACCCTCTCTACAACGACAGCTGGATGTGGAATAAGGCTGGACACTTGGGACTGAGAGGATTGGTGAGTTTGGGTGAGCAAATGAAGACCCTTTAAAGCAATAATGCCTGGCACCCATTCCATGGGTCCCAACTCTCCAGGTTGAAGGGAATATTACTACAGTTATAACATGTACGGGAAACCTAGAGAACAGACACACTGTGAATACGAAAGGTTTCTAAAACTCAACGAATAGATCCTCCCATGGTGCTCCGGTTTGACTTTCCATCTGCTTTACTATCAATCTCCCAACTTGGAGAGACAGCCCCTTTAACCTCCTGGTTCGCACAGGCTTCCAATTTGTCAGAGGATGAAAGGGAAGAGGGAGAACCAATGAGAGAGTAGCTGTTAGGCATTTGGACGGGCACATATCACTCTAACTTCCCGGCAGGAAGAAGAATTAACCAAAGTCTCAGCCCTGCACCGGGAACCAGCATATGTCCTGAACCAAAATTTTGGACTTGCGGTCAGCTCACCAAAAACGAGTTGAAAAATGGAGCTCAGGGGCACAGCAATTCACAAACTGGCAGAGTAATAAAGGACAACTATCGTCCAAAAATCTGTTGAGGGAAGGCAACGAGGCGGACTTGAAAGCGAGGCAGAATAGCAGGAAAAAGATTTCAAGAGGTACGTTGGAATCACCTTTAAAGCACAGGAAGAGGGGCACAACTAAGACAATGATGCACTGGGCCAAAAAGGGCGTATGCGTTTTCTCCTGAATATATTCAGGAGAAAACGCATACGCCCTTTTTGGCCAAGCAAGCAAGCGGGCAATGCAAATCTGCACTACAAAGAAGTATCACTTCCCACCGGTCAAAAGGGACATCCACAAAATGTGTAAAAACTAGAAAGGCAAGACAGGCCCTGGAGAACAGGGAGCCTTGTTATGCTGATGGGCGGGATGTAAATTGCCAACTGCCTCTCTAGAGGAGTACATTGTGTTCCCTAAAACAAGTAAAGAACAGAGCTACAGAGCCAAGGGCACTTCCAGTCTAGGGAATATACCTTGGGAAAACTGAAAATCAATAAGACAGAGCCACCCCAAATTTAGGGCTGCACTGCTTACAAGGACCTCAACTTGGGTACACCTTAAATATCCCAGGAAATATAAAAATGGTTCAAAAAATTGTGGTACTTACGTACGATGGAATATCCCTCAGCCATGAAATCAATGTCATAAGACCAGTAGCAGCAAAATGGGTGGATTCAGGTACGATGATTCTAAGTGAAATAAGTCACAGAGAAAAAGAAACTTATCATAAGATATCACTTATGAAGATCCTGTAAACATGGCTACACTTAAACTGAGTTAGGAAAGAGAACAGTGTCTCACATTTAGAAAACACTCTTATGCCTGCTTAAGGGGGAAGGAGAGGTGGGGTGATGCATAAAACCAGAGTTTGATATAAGCACAGGTACCGTTCCAAAAACCAACTATGGAATAGACAAGACCTACACCGTCCTCAGTGAAAGGGACTCAAAACACCATATTTCCCGCAGAGGAAAATATCTGACTAGTAAGAATCTTAAAACCTATTTATTAATATGTCTCCGTAAGGGAATCAAGTGTGTCTAGACTGGCATAAACATGGCAGTGAGAATCAGCTCAAACCCACTATAAAAAGGAATTTCAAAAACAAAACAAAAAAACTGGGAAATTCTTTACAATTCCTTCAGGGTCTCTGATGAAAGCTGGAATGACCCTATCTACAACTACAGCTGGATGTGGCATAAGGAGGGACACTTGGAACTGAGACGATTGGTGAGATTGGGTGAGCAAATGCAGACCCTTTAAAGCAATAATGCATGGCACCCATTCCATGGGTCCGAACTCTCCAGGTTGAAGGGAATATTACTACAGCTATAACATGTGCGGGAAACATAGAGAACGGACACACTGTGAATACGAAAGGTTTCTAAAACTCAAAGAATAGTCCCTCTCCTGGTGCTCCGGTTTGACTTTCCATCTGCTTTACTATCAACCTCCCAACTGGAGAGACAGCCCCTTTAACCTCTTGGTTCGCACAGGTTGCCAATTTGGCAGAGGATGAAAGGGAAGAGGGAGAACCAATGAGAGAGTAGCTGTTAGGCATTTGGACGGGCACATATCACTGTAATTTCCCGGCAGGAAGAAGAATTAACCAAAGTCTCAGCCACCCACCGGGAACCAGTATAGGTCCTGAACCAAAATTTTGGACTTGCGGTCAGCTCACCAAAAACGAGTTGAAAAATGGAACTCAGGGTCACAGCAATTCACAAACTGGCCGAGTAATAAAGGACAACTATCGTCCCAAAATCTGTTGAGGGAAGGCAACGAGGCGGACTTGAAAGCGAGGCAGAATAGCAGGAAACAGATTTCAAGAGGTACGTTGGAATCGCCTTTAAAGCACAGGAAGAGGGGCACATCTTCGACAATGATGCACTTGGCCAAAAAGGGATTATGCGTTTTCTCCTGAATATATTCAGGAGAAAACGCATACGCCCTTTTTGGCCAAGCAAGCAAGCGGGCAATGCAAATCTGCACTACAAAGAAGTATCACTTCCCACCGGTCAAAAGGGACATCTACAAAATGTGTAAGAACGAGAAAGGCAAGACAGGCCCTGGAGAACAGGGAGCCTTGTTATGCTGATGGGCGGGATGTAATTTGCCAACTGCCTCTATGGAGGAGTGCATTGTGTTCCCTAAAACAAGTAAAGAACAGAGCTACAGAGCCAAGGGCATTACCAGTCTAGGGAATATACCTTGGGAAAACTGAAAATCAATAAGACAGAGCCACCCAAAAATTTAGGGCTGCGCTGCATACAAGGACCTCAACTTGGATACACCTTAAGTATCCCAGAAAATATAAACATGGTTCAAAATATTGTGGTACTTACGTACGATGGAATATCCCTCAGCCATGAAATCAATGTCATAAGACCAGTAGCAGCAAAATGGGTGGATTCAGGTACGATGATTCTAAGTGAAATAAGTCACACAGAAAAAGAAACTTATCATAAGATATCACTTATGAAGATCCTGTAAACATGGCTACACTTGAACTGAGTTAGGAAAGAAAACAGTGTCTCACATTTAGAAAACACTCTTATACCTGCTTAAGGGGGAAGGAGAGGTGGGGTGATGCATAAAACCAGAGTTTGATATAAGCACAGGTACCGTTCCAAAAACCAACTATGGAATAGGCAAGACCTACACCTTCCTAAGTGAAAGGGACTCAAAACCCCATATTTCCCACAGAGGAATATATCTGACTAGTAAGAATCTTAAAACCTATGTATTGATATCTCTCCGTAAGGGAATCAAGTGTGTCTAGACTGACATAAACATGGCAGCGAGAATCAGCTCAAACACACTATAAAATGGAATTTCAAAAACAAAACAAAAAAACTGGGAAATTCTTTACAATTCCTTCAGGGTCTCTGATGAAAGCTGGAATGACCCTATCTACAACGACAGCTGGATGTGGCATAAGGCTGGACACTTGGGCCTGAGAGGATTGGTGAGATTGGGTGAGGAAATGCAGACCCTTTAAAGCAATAATGCATGGCACCCATTCCATGGGTCCCAACTCTCCAGGTTGAAGGGAATATTACTACAGTTATAACATGTACAGGAAACCTAGAGAACGGACACACTGTGAATACGAAAGGTTTCTAAAACTCAACGAATAGACCCTCCCCTGGTGCTCCGGTTTGACTTTCCAACTGCTTTTCTATCAATCTCCCAACTTGGAGATACAGCCCCTTTAACCTCCTGGTTCACAAAGGTTTCCAATTTGGCAGAGGATGAAAGGGAAGAAGGAGAACCAATGAGAGAGTAGCTGTTAGACATTTGGATGGGCACATATCACTCTAACTTCCCGGCAGGAAGAAGAATTAACCAAAGTCTCAGACACCCACAGGGAACCAGTATAGGTCCTGAACCAAAATTTTGGTCTTGCGGTCACCTCACCAAAAACGAGTTAAAAATGGAGCTCAGGGGCACAGCAATTCACAAACTGGCCGAGTAATAAAGTACAACTATCGTCCAAAAATCTGTTGAGGGAAGGCAACGAGGCGGACTTGAAAGTGAGGCAGAATAGCAGGAAACAGATTTCAAGAGGTACGTTGGAATCGCCTTTAAAGCACAGGAAGAGGGGCACAACTTCGACAATGATGCACTTGGCCAAAAAGGGCGTATGCGTTTTCTCCTGAATATATTCAGGAGAAAACGCATACGCCCTTTTTGACCTAGCAAGCAAGCGGGCAATACAAATCTGCAATACAAAGAAGTATCACTTCCCGCCGGTCAAAAGGGACATCCACAAAATGTGTAAAAACCAGAAAGGCAAGACAGGCCCTGGAGAACAGGGAGCCTTGTTATGCTGATGGGCGTGATGTAAATTGCCAACTGCCTCTCTGGAGGAGTGCATTGTGTTCCCTAAAACAAGTAAAGAACAGAGCTACAGAGCCAAGGGCACTTCCAGTCTAGGGAATATACCTTGGGAAAACTGAAAATCAATAACACAGAGCCGCCCGAAAATTTAGGGCTGCACTGCTTACAAGGACCTCAACTTGGGTACACCTTAAATATCCCAGGAAATATAAAAATGGTTCAAAAAATTGTGGTATTTACGTACGATAGAATATCCCTCAGCCATGAAATCAATGTGATAAGACCAGTAGCAGCAAAATGGGTGGATTCAGGTACGATGATTCTAAGTGAAATAAGTCACACATTAAAAGAAACTTATCATAAGATATCACTTATGAAGATCCTGTAAACATGGCTACACTTGAACTGAGTTAGGAAAGAGAACAGAGTCTCACATTTAGAAAACACTCTTATGCCTGCTTAAGGGGGAAGGAGAGGTGGGGTGATGCATAAAACCTGAGTTTGATATAAGCACAGGTACCGTTCCAAAAACCAACTATGGAATAGACAAGACCTACACCTTCCTCAGTGAAAGGGACTCAAAACCCCATATTTCCCGCAGAGGAATATATCTGACTAGTAAGAATCTTAAAACCTATGTATTGATATGTCTCCGTAAGGGAATCAAGTGTGTCTAGACTGGCATAAACATGGCAGCGAGAATCAGCTCAAACCCACTATAAAAAGGAATTTCAAAACAAAACAAAAAACTGGGAAATTCTTTACAATTCCTTCAGGGTCTCTGATGAAACCTGGAATGACCCTCTCTACAACGACAGCTGGATGTGGCATAAGGCTGGACACTTGGGACTGAGAGGATTGGTGAGTTTGGGTGAGCAAATGAAGACCCTTTAAAGCAATAATGCCTGGCACCCATTCCATGGGTCCCAACTCTCCAGGTTGAAGGGAATATTACTACAGTTATAACATGTACGGGAAACCTAGAGAACAGACACACTGTGAATACGAAAGGTTTCTAAAACTCAACGAATAGATCCTCCCATGGTGCTCCGGTTTGACTTTCCATCTGCTTTACTATCAATCTCCCAACTTGGAGAGACAGCCCCTTTAACCTCCTGGTTCGCACAGGCTTCCAATTTGTCAGAGGATGAAAGGGAAGAGGGAGAACCAATGAGAGAGTAGCTGTTAGGCATTTGGACGGGCACATATCACTCTAACTTCCCGGCAGGAAGAAGAATTAACCAAAGTCTCAGCCCTGCACCGGGAACCAGCATATGTCCTGAACCAAAATTTTGGACTTGCGGTCAGCTCACCAAAAACGAGTTGAAAAATGGAGCTCAGGGGCACAGCAATTCACAAACTGGCAGAGTAATAAAGGACAACTATCGTCCAAAAATCTGTTGAGGGAAGGCAACGAGGCGGACTTGAAAGCGAGGCAGAATAGCAGGAAAAAGATTTCAAGAGGTACGTTGGAATCGCCTTTAAAGCACAGGAAGAGGGGCACAACTAAGACAATGATGCACTGGGCCAAAAAGGGCGTATGCGTTTTCTCCTGAATATATTCAGGAGAAAACGCATACGCCCTTTTTGGCCAAGCAAGCAAGCGGGCAATGCAAATCTGCACTACAAAGAAGTATCACTTCCCACCTGTCAAAAGGGACATCCACAAAATGTGTAAAAACTAGAAAGGCAAGACAGGCCCTGGAGAACAGGGAGCCTTGTTATGCTGATGGGCGGGATGTAAATTGCCAACTGCCTCTCTAGAGGAGTACATTGTGTTCCCTAAAACAAGTAAAGAACAGAGCTACAGAGCCAAGGGCACTTCCAGTCTAGGGAATATACCTTGGGAAAACTGAAAATCAATAAGACAGAGCCACCCCAAAATTTAGGGCTGCACTGCTTACAAGGACCTCAACTTGGGTACACCTTAAATATCCCAGGAAATATAAAAATGGTTCAAAAAATTGTGGTACTTACGTACGATGGAATATCCCTCAGCCATGAAATCAATGTCATAAGACCAGTAGCAGCAAAATGGGTGGATTCAGGTACGATGATTCTAAGTGAAATAAGTCACAGAGAAAAAGAAACTTATCATAAGATATCACTTATGAAGATCCTGTAAACATGGCTACACTTAAACTGAGTTAGGAAAGAGAACAGTGTCTCACATTTAGAAAACACTCTTATGCCTGCTTAAGGGGGAAGGAGAGGTGGGGTGATGCATAAAACCAGAGTTTGATATAAGCACAGGTACCGTTCCAAAAACCAACTATGGAATAGACAAGACCTACACCGTCCTCAGTGAAAGGGACTCAAAACACCATATTTCCCGCAGAGGAAAATATCTGACTAGTAAGAATCTTAAAACCTATTTATTAATATGTCTCCGTAAGGGAATCAAGTGTGTCTAGACTGGCATAAACATGGCAGTGAGAATCAGCTCAAACCCACTATGAAAAGGATTTTCAAAAACAAAACAAAAAAACTGGGAAATTCTTTACAATTCCTTCAGGGTCTCTGATG
Source organism: Hyperoodon ampullatus (assembly GCF_949752795.1). Classification (NCBI taxonomy): domain Eukaryota; kingdom Metazoa; phylum Chordata; class Mammalia; order Artiodactyla; family Ziphiidae; genus Hyperoodon; species Hyperoodon ampullatus. The sequence continues at coordinate 1,296,580 of NW_027640666.1, read as the reverse complement.
AAAGCTGGAATGACCCTATCTACAACTACAGCTGGATGTGGCATAAGGAGGGACACTTGGAACTGAGACGATTGGTGAGATTGGGTGAGCAAATGCAGACCCTTTAAAGCAATAATGCATGGCACCCATTCCATGGGTCCGAACTCTCCAGGTTGAAGGGAATATTACTACAGCTATAACATGTGCGGGAAACATAGAGAACGGACACACTGTGAATACGAAAGGTTTCTAAAACTCAAAGAATAGTCCCTCTCCTGGTGCTCCGGTTTGACTTTCCATCTGCTTTACTATCAACCTCCCAACTGGAGAGACAGCCTCTTTAACCTCTTGGTTCGCACAGGTTGCCAATTTGGCAGAGGATGAAAGGGAAGAGGGAGAACCAATGAGAGAGTAGCTGTTAGGCATTTGGACGGGCACATATCACTGTAATTTCCCGGCAGGAAGAAGAATTAACCAAAGTCTCAGCCACCCACCGGGAACCAGTATAGGTCCTGAACCAAAATTTTGGACTTGCGGTCAGCTCACCAAAAACGAGTTGAAAAATGGAACTCAGGGTCACAGCAATTCACAAACTGGCCGAGTAATAAAGGACAACTATCGTCCCAAAATCTGTTGAGGGAAGGCAACGAGGCGGACTTGAAAGCGAGGCAGAATAGCAGGAAACAGATTTCAAGAGGTACGTTGGAATCGCCTTTAAAGCACAGGAAGAGGGGCACATCTTCGACAATGATGCACTTGGCCAAAAAGGGATTATGCGTTTTCTCCTGAATATATTCAGGAGAAAACGCATACGCCCTTTTTGGCCAAGCAAGCAAGCGGGCAATGCAAATCTGCACTACAAAGAAGTATCACTTCCCACCGGTCAAAAGGGACATCTACAAAATGTGTAAGAACGAGAAAGGCAAGACAGGCCCTGGAGAACAGGGAGCCTTGTTATGCTGATGGGCGGGATGCAATTTGCCAACTGCCTCTATGGAGGAGTGCATTGTGTTCCCTAAAACAAGTAAAGAACAGAGCTACAGAGCCAAGGGCATTACCAGTCTAGGGAATATACCTTGGGAAAACTGAAAATCAATAAGACAGAGCCACCCAAAAATTTAGGGCTGCGCTGCATACAAGGACCTCAACTTGGATACACCTTAAGTATCCCAGAAAATATAAACATGGTTCAAAATATTGTGGTACTTACGTACGATGGAATATCCCTCAGCCATGAAATCAATGTCATAAGACCAGTAGCAGCAAAATGGGTGGATTCAGGTACGATGATTCTAAGTGAAATAAGTCACACAGAAAAAGAAACTTATCATAAGATATCACTTATGAAGATCCTGTAAACATGGCTACACTTGAACTGAGTTAGGAAAGAAAACAGTGTCTCACATTTAGAAAACACTCTTATACCTGCTTAAGGGGGAAGGAGAGGTGGGGTGATGCATAAAACCAGAGTTTGATATAAGCACAGGTACCGTTCCAAAAACCAACTATGGAATAGGCAAGACCTACACCTTCCTAAGTGAAAGGGACTCAAAACCCCATATTTCCCACAGAGGAATATATCTGACTAGTAAGAATCTTAAAACCTATGTATTGCTATCTCTCCGTAAGGGAATCAAGTGTGTCTAGACTGACATAAACATGGCAGCGAGAATCAGCTCAAACACACTATAAAATGGAATTTCAAAAACAAAACAAAAAAACTGGGAAATTCTTTACAATTCCTTCAGGGTCTCTGATGAAAGCTGGAATGACCCTATCTACAACGACAGCTGGATGTGGCATAAGGCTGGACACTTGGGCCTGAGAGGATTGGTGAGATTGGGTGAGGAAATGCAGACCCTTTAAAGCAATAATGCATGGCACACATTCCATGGGTCCCAACTCTCCAGGTTGAAGGGAATATTACTACAGTTATAACATGTACAGGAAACCTAGAGAACGGACACACTGTGAATACGAAAGGTTTCTAAAACTCAACGAATAGACCCTCCCCTGGTGCTCCGGTTTGACTTTCCATCTGCTTTACTATCAATCTCCCAACTTGGAGAGACAGCCCCTTTAACCTCCTGGTTCACACAGGTTTCCTATTTGGCAGAGGATGAAAGGGAAGAGGGAGAACCAATGAGAGAGTAGCTGTTAGACATTTGGATGGGCACATATCACTCTAACTTCCCGGCAGGAAGAAGAATTAACCAAAGTCTCAGACACCCACAGGGAACCAGTATAGGTCCTGAAACAAAATTTTGGACTTGCGGTCACCTCACCAAAAACGAGTTAAAATGGATCTCAGGGGCACAGCAATTCACAAACTGGCCGAGTAATAAAGGACAACTATCGTCCAAAAATCTGTTGAGGGAAGGCAACGAGGCGGACTTGAAAGTGAGGCAGAATAGCAGGAAACAGATTTCAAGAGGTACGTTGGAATCGCCTTTAAAGCACAGGAAGAGGGGCACAACTTCGACAATGATGCACTTGGCCAAAAAGGGCGTATGCGTTTTCTCCTGAATATATTCAGGAGAAAACGCATATGCCCTTTTTGACCTAGCAAGCAAAGGGCAATACAAATCTGCAACACAAAGAAGTATCACTTCCCGCCGGTCAAAAGGGACATCCACAAAATGTGTAAAAACCAGAAAGGCAAGACAGGCCCTGGAGAACAGGGAGCCTTTTTATGCTGATGGGCGGGATGTAAATTGCCAACTGCCTCTCTGGAGGAGTGCATTGTGTTCCCTAAAACAAGTAAAGAACAGAGCTACAGAGCCAAGGGCACTTCCAGTCTAGGGAATATACCTTGGGAAAACTGAAAATCAATAACACAGAGCCACCCCAAAATTTAGGGCTGCAGTGCTTACAAGGACCTCAACTTGGGTACACCTTAAATATCCCAGGAAATATAAAAATGGTTCAAAAAATTGTGGTACTTACGTACGATAGAATATCCCTCAGCCATGAAATCAATGTCATAAGACCAGTAGCAGCAAAATGGGTGGATTCAGGTACGATGATTCTAAGTGAAATAAGTCACACAGAAAAAGAAACTTATCATAAGATATCACTTATGAAGATCCTGTAAACATGGCTACACTTGAATTGAGTTAGGAAAGAGAACAGTGTCTCACATTTAGAAAACACTCTTATGCCTGCTTAAGGGGGAAGGAGAGGTGGGGTGATGCATAAAACCAGAGTTTGATATAAGCACAGGTACCGTTCCAAAAACCAACTATGGAATAGACAAGACCTACACCGTCCTCAGTGAAAGGGACTCAAAACCCCATATTTCCCGCAGAGGAATATATCTGACTAGTAAGAATCTTAAAACCTATGTATTGATATGTCTCCGTAAGGGAATCAAGTGTGTCTAGACTGGCATAAACATGGCAGCGAGAATCAGCTCAAACCCACTATAAAAAGGAATTTCAAAAACAAAACAAAAAAACTGGGCAATTCTTTACAAATCCTTCAGGGTCTCTGATGAAACCTGGAAAGACCCTATGTACAACGACAGCTGGATGTGGCATAAGGCTGGACACTTGGGACTGAGAGGAATGGTGAGATTGAGTTAGAAAATGCAGACCCTTTAAAGCAATAATGCATGGCACCCATTCCATGGGTCCCAACTCTCCAGGTTGAAGGGAATATTACTACAGTTATAACATGTACGGGAACCTTAGAGAACGGACACCCTGTGAATACGAAAGGTTTCTAAAACTCAACGAATTGTCCCTCTCCTGGTGCTCCGGTTTGACTTTCCATCTTCTTTACTATCAATCTCCCAACTTGGAGAGGCAGCACCTTTAACCTCCTGGTTCGCACAGGTTTCCAATTTGGCAGAGGATGAAAGGGAAGAGGGAGAACCAATGAGAGAGTAGCTGTTAGGCATTTGGACGGGCACATATCACTCTAACTTCTCAGAAGGAAGAAGAATTAACCAAAGTCTCAGGCCCCCACCGGGAACCAGCATATTTCCTGAACCAAAATTTTGGACTTGCGGTCAGCTCACTAAAAAAAGTGTTGAAAAATGGAGCTCAGGGGCACAGCAATTCACAAACTGGCCGAGTAATAAAGGACAACTATCGTCCAAAAATCTGTTGAGGGAAGGCAACGAGGCGGAATTGAATGCGAGGCAGAATAGCAGGAAACAGATTTCAAGAGGTACGTTGGAATCGCCTTTAAAGCACAGGAAGAGGGGCACAACTTCGACAATGATGCACTTGGCCAAAAAGGGCGTATGCGTTTTCTCCTGAATATATTCAGGAGAAAACGCATACGCCCTTTTTGGCCAAGCAAGCAACCGGGCAATGCAAATCTGCACTACAAAGAAGTATCACTTCCCACCGGTCAAAATGGACATCCACAAAATGTGTAAAAACCAGAAAGGCAAGACAGGCCCTGGAGAACAGGGAGCCTTGTTATGCTGATGGGCGGGATGTAAATTGCCAACTGCCTCTCTGGAGGAGTACATTGTGTTCCCTAAAACAAGTAAAGAACAGAGCTACAGAGCCAAGGGCACTTCCAGTCTAGGGAATATTCCTTGGGAAAAATGAAAATCAATAAGACAGAGCCACCCCAAAATTTAGGGCTGAACTGCTTACAAGAACCTCAACTTGGGTACACCTTAAGTATCCCAGAAAATATAAACATGGTTCAAAATATTGTGGTACTTACGTACGATGGAATATCCCTCAGCCATGAAATCAATGTCATAAGACCAGTAGCAGCAAAATGGGTGGATTCAGGTACGATGATTCTAAGTGAAATAAGTCACACAGAAAAAGAAACTTATCATAAGATATCACTTATGAAGATCCTGTAAACATGGCTGCACTTGAACTGAGTTAGGAAAGAGAACAGAGTCTCACATTTAGAAAACACTCTTATGCCTGCTTAAGGGGGAAGGAGAGGTGGGGTGATGCATAAAAGAAGAGTTTGATATAAGCACAGGTACCGTTCCAAAAACCAACTATGGAATAGACAAGACCTACACCTTTCTCAGTGAAAGGGACTCAAAACACCATATTTCCCGCAGAGGAATATATCTGACTAGTAAGAATCTTAAAACCTATGTATTGATATGTCTCCATAAGGGAATCAAGTGTGTCTAGACTGGCATAAACATGGCAGCAAGAATCAGCTCAAACCCACTATAAAAAGGAATTTTAAAAACAAAAGAAAAAACTGGGAAATTCTTTACAATTCCTTCAGGGTCTCTGATGCAACCTGGAATGACCCTATCTACAACGACAGCTGGATGTGGCATAAGGAGGGACACTTGGGACTGAGACGATTGGTGAGATTGGGTGAGCAAATGCAGACCCCTTAAAGCTCAAAGGCCTGGCACCCATTCCATGGGTCCCAACTCTCCAGGTTGAAGGGAATATTACTACAGCTATAACATGTACAGGAAACCTAGAGAACGGACACACTGTGAATACGAAAGGATTCAAAAACTCAACGAATTGTCCCTCTCCTGGTGCTCCGGTTTGACCTTCCATCTGCTTTACTATCAATCTCCCAACTTGGAGACACAGCCACTTTAACCTCCTCATTCACACAGGTTGCCAATTTGGCAGAGGATGAGAGGGAAGAGGGAGAACCAATGAGAGAGTAGCTGTTAGGCATTTGGATGGGCACATATCACTCTAACTTCCCGGCAGGAAGAAGAATTAACCAAAGTCTCAGCCACCCACCGGTTACCAGTATAGGTCCTGAACCAAAATTTTGGACTTGCGGTCAGCTCACCAAAAACGTGTTGAAAAATGGAGCTCAGGGGCACAGCAATTCACAAACTGGCCGAGTAATAAAGGACAACTATCGTCCAAAAATCTGTTGAGGGAAGGCAACGAGGCGGACTTGAAAGCGAGGCAGAATAGCAGGAAACAGATTTCAAGAGGTACGTTGGAATTGCCTTTAAAGCACAGGAAGAGGGGCACAACTTCGACAATGATGCACTTGGCCAAATGGGGCGTATGCGTTTTCTCCTGAATATATTCAGGAGAAAACGCATACGCCCCTTTTGGCCAAGCAAGCAAGCGGGCAATGCAAATCTGCACTACAGAGAAGTATCACTTCCCACCGGTCAAAAGGGACATCCAAAAAATGTGTAAAAACCGGAAAGGCAAGACAGGCCCTGGAGAACAGGGAGCCTTGTTATGCTGATGGGCGGGATGTAAATTGCCAACTGCCTCTCTGGAGGAGTGCATTGTGTTCCCTAAAACAAGTAAACAACAGAGCTACAGAGCCAAGGGCACTTCCAGTCTAGGGAATATACCTTGGGAAAACTGAAAATCAAAAAGACACAACCACCCCAATATTTAGGGCTGCAGTGCTTAAAAGGACCTCAACTTGGGTACACCATAAATATCCCAGGAAATATAAAAATGGTTCAAAAAATTGTGGTACTTACGTACGATGGAATATCCCTCAGCCATGAAATCAATATCATAAGACCGGTAGCAGCAAAATGGATGGATTCAGGTACGATGATTCTAAGTGAAATAAGTCACAGAGAAAAAGAAACTTATCATTAGATATCACTTATGAAGATCCTGTAAACATGGCTACACTTGAACTGAGTTTGGAAAGAGAACAGTGTCTCACATTTAGAAAACACTCTTATGCCTGCTTAAGGGGGAAGGAGAGGAGGGGTGATGCATAAAACCAGAGTTTGATATAAGCACAGGTACCGTTCCAAAAAACAACTATGGAATAGACAAGACCTACATCTTCCTCAGTGAAAGGGACTCAGAACACCATATTTCCCGCAGAGGAATATATCTGACTACTAAGAATCTTAAAACCTATGTATTGATATGTCTCTGTAAGGGAATCAAGTGTGTGTAGACTGGCATAAACCTGGCAGCGAGAATCAGCTCAAACCCTCTATAAAAATGAATTTCAAAAACAAAACAAAAAAACTGGGAAATTCTTTACAATTCCTTCAGGGTCAATGATGAAACCTGGAATGACCCTATCTACAATGACAGCTGGATATGGCATAAGGCTAGACACTTGGGACTGAGGGGATTGGTGAGATTGGGTGAGCAAATGCAGACCCTTTAATGCAATAATGCATGGCACCCATTCCATGGGTCCCAACTTTCGAGGTTGAAGGGAATATTACTACAGTTATAACATGTACGGGAAACCTAGAGAACGGACACACTGTGAATACGAAAGGTTTCTAAAACTCAACGAATAGTCCCTCTCCTGGTGCTCCGGTTTGACTTTCCACCTGCTTTACTATCAACCTCCCAACTTGGAGAGACAGCCCCTTTAACCTCCTGGTTCGCACAGGTTGCCAATTTGGCAGAGGATGAAAGGGAAGAGGGAGAACCAATGAGAGAGTAGCTGTTAGGCATTTGGACGGGCACATATCACTGTAATTTCCCAGCAGGAAGAAGAATTAACCAAAGTCTCAGCCCCGCACCGGGAACCAGCATAGGTCCTGAACCAAAATTTTGGACATGCGGTCAGCTCACCAAAAACGAGTTGAAAAATGGAGCTCAGGGGCACAGCAATTCACAAACTGGCCAAGTAATAAAGGACAACTATCGTCCAAAAATCTGTTGAGGGAAGGCAACGAGGCAGACTTGAACGCGAGGCAGAATAGCAGGAAACAGATTTCAAGAGGTACGTTGGAATCACCTTTAAAGCACAGGAAGAGAGGCACAACTTCGACAATGATGCACTTGGCCAAAAAGGGCGTATGCGTTTTCTCCTGAATATATTCAGGAGAAAACGCATACGCCCTTTTTGGCCAAGCAAGCAAGCGGGCAATGCAAATCTGCACTACAAAGAAGTATCACTTCCCACCGGTCAAAAGGGACATCCACAAAATGTGTACAAACCAGAAAGGCAAGACAGGCCCTGGAGAACAGGGAGCCTTGTTATGCTGATGGGCGGGATGTAAATTGCCAACTGCCTCTCTGGAGGAGTACATTGTGTTCCCTAAAAGAAGTAAAGAACAGAGCTACAGAGCCAAGGGCACTTCCAGTCTAGGAAATAAACCTTGGGAAAACTGAAGTTCAATAAGACAGAGCCACCCCAAAATTTAGGGCTGCACTGCTTACAAGGACCTCAACTTGGGTACACCTTAAATATCCCAGGAAATATAAAAATGGTTCAAAAAACTGTGGTACTTACGTACGATGGAATATCCCTCAGCCATGAAATCAATGTCATAAAACCAGTAGCAGCAAAATGGGTGGATTCAGGTACGATGATTCTAAGTGAAATAAGTCACACAGAAAAAGAAACTTATCATAAGATAACACTTATTAAGATCCTGTAAACATGGCTACACTTGAACTGAGTTAGGAAAGAGAACAGTGTCTCACATTTAGAAAACACTCTTATGCCTGCTTAAGGGGGAAGGAGAGGTGGGTGATGAAAAAAACCAGAGTTTGATATAAGCACAGGTACCATTCCAAAAACCAACTATGGAATAGACAAGACCTACAACTTCCTCAGTGAAAGGGACTCAAAACCCCATATTTCCCGCCGAGGAATATATCTGACTAGTAAGAATCTTAAAACCTATGTATTGATATGTCTCCATAAGGGAATCAAGTGTGTGTAGACTGGCATAAACATGGCAGCGAGAATCAGCTCAAACCCACTATAAAAAGGAATTTCAAAAACAAAACAAAACAACTGGGAAATTCTTTACAATTCCTTCAGTGTCTCTGATGAAACCTGGAATGACCCTATCTACAATGACAGCTGGATGTGGCATAAGGCTGGACACTGGGGACTGAGAGGATTGGTGAGATTGGGGGAACAAATGCAGACCCTTTAAAGCAATAATACATGGCACCCATTCCAAGGGTCCCAACTCTCCAGGTTGAAGGGAATATGACTACAGTTATAACATGTACGGGAAACCTAGAGAACGGACACACTGTGAATACGAAAGGTTTCTAAAACTCAACGAATAGTCTCTCTCGTGGTGCTCCGGTTTGACTTTCCATCTACTTTACTATCAACCTCCCAACTTGGAGAGACAGCCCCTTTAACCTCCTGGTTCGCACAGGTTGCCAATTTGGCAGAGGATGAAAGGGAAGAGGGAGAACCAATGAGAGAGTAGCTGTTAGGCATTTGGACGGGCACATATCACTGTAATTTCCCGGCAGGAAGAAGAATTAACCAAAGTCTCAGCCACCCACCGGGAACCAGTATAGGTCCTGAACCAAAATTTTGGACTTGCGGTCAGCTCACCTAAAACGAGTTGAAAAATGGAGCTCAGGGGCACAGCAATTCACAAACTGGCCGAGTAATAAAGGACAACTATCGTCCAAAAATCTGTTGAGGGAAGGCAACGAGGCGGACTTGAAAGCGAGGCAGAATAGCAGGAAACAGATTTCAAGAGGTACGTTGGAATTGCCATTAAATCACAGGAAGAGGGGCACAATTTCGACAATGATGCACTTGGCCAAAAAGGGCGTATGCGTTTTCTCCTGAATATATTCAGGAGAAAACGCATACGCCCTTCTTGGCCAAGCAAGCAAGTGGGCAATGCAAATCTGCACTACAAAGAAGTATCACTTCCCACCGGTCAAAAGGGACATCCACAAAATGTGTAAAAACCAGAAAGGCAAGACAGGCACTGGAGAACAGGGAGCCTTGTTATGCTGATGGGCGGATGTAAATTGCCAACTGCCTCTCTGGAGGAGTACATTGTGTTCCCTAAAAGAAGTAAACAACAGAGCTACAGAGCCAAGGGCACTTCCAGTCTAAGGAATATACCTTTGGAAAACTGAATATCAAAAAGACACAGCCACCCCAAAATTTAGGGCTGCACTGCTTACAAGGACCTCAACTTGGGTACACCTTAAATATCCCAGGAAATATAAAAATGGTTCAAAAAATTGTGGTACTTACGTACGATGGAATATCCCTCAGCCATGAAATCAATGTCATAAGACCAGTAGCAGCAAAATGGGTGGATTCAGGTACGATGATTCTAAGTGAAATATGTCACACAGAAAAAGAAACTTATCATAAGATATCACTTATGAAGATCCTGTAAACATGGCTACACTTGAACTGAGTTAGGAAAGAGAACAGTGTCTCACATTTAGAAAACACTCTTATGCCTGCTTAAGGGGGAAGGAGAGGTGGGGTGATGCATAAAACCAGAGTTTGATATAAGCACAGGTACCGTTCCAAAAACCAACTATGGAATAGACAAGACCTACACCTTCCTCAGTGAAAGGGACTCAAAACCCCATATTTCCCGCAGAGGAATATATCTGACTAGTAAGAATCTTAAAACCTATGTATTGATATGTCTCCGTAAGGGAATCAAGTGTGTCTAGACTGGGATAAATATGGGAGCGAGAATCAGCTCAAACCCACTATAAAAAGGAATTTCAAAAATAAAACAAAAAAACTGGGAAATTCTTTACAATTCCTTCAGGGTCTCTGATGAAACCTGAAATGACCCTATCTACAATGACAGCTGGATGTGGCATAAGGCTGGACACTTGGGACTGAGAGGATTGGTGAGATTGGGTGAGCAAATGCAGACCCTTTAAAGCAATAATGCATGGCACACATTCCATGGGTCCCAACTCTCCAGGTTGAAGGGAATATTACTACAGATATAGCATGTACGGGAATCCTAGAGAACGGACACACTGTGAATACGAAAGGTTTCTAAAACTCAACGAATAGTCCCTCTCCTGGTGCTCTGGTTTGACTTTCCATCTGCTTTATTATCAACCTCCCAACTTGGAGAGACAGCCCCTTTAACCTCCTGGTTCACACCGGTTGCCAATTTGGCATAGGATGAAAGGGAAGAGGGAGAATCAATGAGAGAGTAGCTGTTAGGCATTTGGACGGCCACATATCACTGTAATTTCCCGGCAGGAAGAAGAATTAACCGAAGTCTCAGCCATCCACCGGGAATCAGTATAGATCCTGAACCAAAATTTTGGACTTGGGGTCAGCTCACCAAAAACGAGTTGAAAAATGGAGCTAAGGGGCACAGCAATTCACAAACTGGCCGAATAATAAAGGATAACTATCGTCCAAAAATCTGTTGAGGGAAGGCAACGAGGTGGACTTGAAAGCGAGGCAGAATAGCAGGAAACAGATTTCAAGAGGTACGTTGGAATCGCCTTTAAAGCACAGGAAGAGGGGCACAACTTCGACAATGATGCACTTGGCCAAAAAGGGCGTATGCGTTTTCTCCTGAATATATTCAGGAGAAAACACATACGCCCTTTTTGGCCAAACAAGCAAGCGGGCAATTCAAATCTGCACTACAAAGAAGTATCACTTCCCACCGGTCAAAAGGGACATCCACAAAATGTGTAAAAACCAGAAAGGCAAGACAGGCCCTGGAGAACAGGGAGCCTTGTTATGCTGATGGGCGGGATGTAAATTGCCAACTGCCTCTCTGGAGGAGTGCATTGTGTTCCCTAAAACAAGTAAACAACAGAGCTACAGAGACAAGGGCACTTCCAGTCTAGGGAATATACCTGGAAAAACTGAAAATCAATAAGACAGAGCCACCCCAAAATTTTGGGCTGCACTGGTTACAAGGACCTCAACTTGGGTACAACTTAAATATCCCAGGAAATATAAAAATGGTTCAAAAAATTGTGGTACTTACATACGATGGTTTATCCCTCAGCCATGAAATCAATGTCATAAGACCAGTAGCAGCAAAAGGGGTGGATTCAGGTACGATGATTCTAAGTGAAATAAGTCACACAGAAAAAGCAACTTATCATAAGATATCACTTATGAAGATCCTGTAAACATGGCTACACTTGAACTGAGTTAGGAAAGAGAACAGTGTCTCACATTTAGAAAACACTCTTATGCCTGCTTAAGGGGGAAGGAGAGGTGGGGTGATGCATAAAAACAGAGTTTGATATAAGCACAGGTACCATTCCAAAAACCAACTATGGAATAGACAAGACCTACACCTTCCTCAGTGAAAGGGACTCAAAACCCCATATTTCCCACAGAGGAATATATCTGACTAGTAAGAATCTTTAAACCTATGTATTGATATGTCTCCGTAAGGGAATCAAGTGTGTCTAGACTGGCATAAACATGGCAGCGAGAATCAGCTCAAACCCACTATAAAAAGGAATTTCAAAAACAAAACAAAAAGACTGGGAAATTCTTTACAATTCCTTCAGGGTCTCTGATGAAACCTGGAATGACCCTATCTACAACGACAGCTGGATGTGGCATAAGGCTGGACACTTGGGACTGAGAGGATTGGTGAGATTGGGTGAACAAATGCAGACCCTTTAAAGCAATAATGCATGGCACCCATTCCATGGGTCCCAACTCTCCAGGTTGAAGGGAATATTACTACAGTTATAACATGTACGGGAAACCTAGAAAACGGACACACTGTGAATACGAAAGGTTTCTAAAACTCAACGAATAGTCCCTCTCCTGGTGCTCCGGTTTGACTTTCCATCTGCTTTACTATCAACCTCCCAACTTGGAGAGACAGACCCTTTAACCTCCTGGTTCGCACAGGTTGCCAATTTGGCAGAGGATTAAAGGGAAGAGGGAGAACCAATGAGAGAGTACCTGATAGGCATTTGGACGGGCACATATCACTGTAATTTCCCGGCAGGAAGAAGAATTAACCAAAGTCTCAGCCACCTACCGGGAACCAGTATAGGTCCTGAACCAAAATTTTGGACCTGCGGTCAGCTCACCAAAAACGAGTTGAAAAATGGAGCTCAGGGGCACAGCAATTCACAAACTGGCCGAGTAATAAAGGACAACTATCGTCCAAAAATCTGTTGAGGGAAGGCAACGAGGCGGACTTGAAAGCGAGGCAGAATAGCAGGAAACAGATTTCAAGAGGTACGTTGGAATCGCCTTTAAAGCACAGGAAGAGGGGCACAACTTCGACAATGATGCACGTGGCCATAAAGGGCGTATGCGTTTTCTCCTGCATATATTCAAGAGAAAACGCATACGACCTTTTTGGCCAAGCAAGCAATAGGGCAATGCAAATGTGCACTACAAAGAAGTATCACTTCCTACCGGTCATAAGGGACATCCAAAAATGTGTAAAAACCAGAAAGGCAAGACAGGCACTGGAGAACAGGGAGCCTTGTTATGCTGATGGGCGGGATGTAAATTATCAACTGCCTCTCTGGAGGAGTACATTGTGTTCCCTAAAACAAGTAAAGAACAGAGCTACAGAGCCAAGGACACTTTCAGTCTAGGGAATATACCTTGGGAAAACTGAAAATCAAAAAGACACAGCCACCCCAAAATTTAAGGCTGCACTGCTTACAAGGACCTCAACTTGGGTACACCTTAAATATCCCAGGAAATATAAAAATGGTTCAAAAAATTGTGGTACTTACGTACGATGGAATATCCCTCAGCCATGAAATCAATGTCATAAGATCAGTAGCAGCAAAATGGGTGGATTCAGGTACGATGATTCTAAGTGAAATAAGTCACACAGAAAAAGAAACTTATCATAAGATATCACTTATGAAGATCCTGTAAACATGGCTACACTTGAACTGAGTTAGGAAAGAGAACAGTGTCTCACATTTAGAAAACACTCTTATGCCTGCTTAAGGGGGAAGGAGAGGTGGGGTGATGCATAAAACCAGAGTTTGATATAAGCACAGGTACCGTTCCAAAAACCAACTATGGAATAGACAAGACCTACACCTTCCTCAGTGAAAGGGACTCAAAACCCCATATTTCCCGCAGAGGAATATATCTGACTAGTAAGAATCTTAAAACCTATGTATTGATATGTCTCCGTAAGGGAATCAAGTGTGTCTAGACTGGCATAAACATGGCAGCGAGAATCAGCTCAAACCCACTATAAGAAGGAATTTCAAAAACAAAACCAAAAAACTGGGAAATTCTTTACATTTCCTTCAGGGTCTCTGATGAAACCTGGAATGACCCTATCTACAACGACAGCTGGATGTGGCATAAGGCTGGACACTTGGGACTGAGAGGATTGGTGAGATTGGGTGAACAAATGCAGACCATTTAAAGCAATAATGCATGGCACACATTCCATGGGTCCCAACTCTCCAGGTTGAATGGAATATTACTACAGTTATAACATGTACGGGAAACCTAGAGAACGGACACACTGTGAATACGAAAGGTTTCTAAATCTCAACGAATAGTCCCTCTCCTGGTGCTCCGGTTTGACTTTCCATCTGCTTTACTATCAACCTCCCAACTTGGAGAGACAGCCCCTTTAACCTCCTGGTTCGCACAAGTTGACAATCTGGCAGAGGATGAAAGGGAAGAGGGAGAACCAATGAGAGAGTAGCTGTTAGGCATTTGGACGGGCACATATCACTGTAATTTCCCGGCAGGAAGAAGAATTAACCAAAGTCTCAGCCACCCACCGGGAAGCAGTATAGGTCCTGAACCAAAATTTTGGACTTGCGGTCAGCTCACCAAAAACGAGTGGAAAAATGGAGCTCAGGGGCACAGCAATTCACCAACTGGCCGAGTAATAAAGGACAACTATCGTCCAAAAATCTGTTGAGGGAAGGGAACGAGGCGGACTTGAAAGCGAGGCAGAATAGCAGGAAACAGATTTCAAGAGGTACGTTGGAATCGCCTTTAAAGCACAGGAAGAGGGGCACAACTTCGACAATGATGCACTTGGCCAAAAAGGGCGAATGCGTTTTCTCCTGAATATATTCAGGTTAAAACTCATACGCCCTTTTTGGCCAAGCAAGCAAGCGGGCAATGCAAATCTGCACTACAAAGAAGTATCACTTCCCACCGGTCAAAAGGGACATCCACAAAATGTGTAAAAACCAGAAAGGCAAGACAGGCCCTGGAGAACAGGGAGCCTTGTTATGCTGATGGGCGGGATGTAAATTGCCAACTGCCTCTCTGGAGGAGTGCATTGTGTTCCCTAAAACAAGTAAACAACAGAGCTACAGAGCCAAGGGCACTTCCAGTCTAGGGAATATACCTTGGGAAAACTGAAAATCAAAAAGACACAGCCACCCCAAAACTTAGGGCTGCACTGCTTACAAGGACCTCAACTTGGGTACACCTTAAATATCCCAGGAAATATAAAAATGGTTCAAAAAATTGTGGTACTTACGTACGATGGAATATCCCTCAGCCATGAAATCAATGTCATAAGACCAGTAGCAGCAAAATGGGTGGATTCAGGTACGATGATTCTAAGTGAAATAAGTCACACAGAAAAAGAAACTTATCATAAGATATCACTTATGAAGATCCTGTAAACATGGCTACACTTGAACTGAGTTAGGAAAGAGAACAGTGTCTCACATTTAGAAAACACTCTTATGCCTGCTTAAGGGGGAAGGAGAGGTGGGGTGATGCATAAAACCAGAGTTTGATATAAGCACAGGTACCGTTCCAAAAACAAACTATGGAATAGACAAGACCTACACCTTCCTCAGTGAAAGGGACTCAAAACCCCATATTTCCCGCAGAGGAATATATCTGACTAGTAAGAATCTTAAAACCTATGTATTGATATGTCTCCGTAAGGGAATCAAGTGTGTCTAGACTGGCATAAACATGGCAGCGAGGATCAGCTCAAACCCACTATAAAAAGGAATTTCAAAAACAAAACAAAAAAACTGGGAAATTCTTTACAATTCCTTCAGGGTCTCTGATGAAACCTGGAATGACCCTATCTACAACGACAGCTGGATGTGGCATAAGGCTGGACACTTTGGACTGAGAGGATTGATGAGATTGGGTGAACAAATGCAGACCATTTAAAGCAATAGTGCTTGGCACACATTCCATGGGTCCCAACTCTCCAGGTTGAAGGGAATATTACTACAGTTATAACATGTACGGGAAACCTAGAGAACGGACACACTGTGAATACGAAAGGTTTCTAAAACTCAACGAATAGTCCCCCTCCTGGTGCTCCAGTTTGACTTTCCACCTGCTTTACTATCAACCTCCCAACTTGGAGAGACAGCCCCTTTAATCTCCTGGTTGGCACAGGTTGCCAATTTGGCAGAGGATGAAAGGGAAGAGGGAGAACCAATGAGAGAGTAGCTGTTAGGCATTTGGACGGGCACTTATAACTGTAATTTCCCGGCAGGAAGAAGAATTAACCAAAGTCTCAGCCCCCCACCGGGAACCAGCATAGGTCCTGAACCAAAATTTTGGACTTGCGGTCAGCTCACCAAAAACGAGTTGAAAAATGGAGCTCAGGGGCACAGCAATTCACAAACTGGCCGAGTAATAAAGGACAACTATCGTCCAAAAATCTGTTGAGGGAAGGCAACGAGGCGGACTTGAAAGCGAGGCAGAATAGCAGGAAACAGATTTCCAGAGGTACGTTGGAATCGCCTTTAAAGCACAGGAAGAGGGGCAAAACTTCGACAATGATGCACTTGGCCAAAAAGGGCGTATGCGTTTTCTCCTGAATATATTCAGGAGAAAACGCATACGCCCTTTTTGGCCAAGCAAGCAAGCGGGCAATGCAAATCTGCACTACAAAGAAGTATCACTTCCCACCGGTCAAAAGGGACATCCACAAAATGTGTAAAAACCAGAAAGGCAAGACAGGCCCTGGAGAACAGGGAGCCTTGTTATGCTGATGGGCGGGATGTAAATTGCCAACTGCGTCTCTGGAGGAGTACATTGTGTTCCCTAAAACAAGTAAAGAACAGAGCTACAGAGCCAAGGGCACTTCCAATCTAGGGAATATATGTTGGAAAAACTGAAAATCAATAAGACAGAGCCACCCCAAAATTTAGGGCTGCACTGCTTACAAGGACCTCAACTTGGGTACACCTTAAATATCCCAGGAAATATAAAAATGGTTCAAAAAATTGTGGTACTTACGTACGATGGAATATCCCTCAGCCATGAAATCAATGTCATAAGAACAGTAGCAGCAAAATGGGTTGATTCAGGTACGATGATTCTAAGTGAAATAAGTCACAGAGAAAAAGAAACTTATCATAAGATATCACTTATGAAGATCCTGTAAACATGGCTACACTTGAACTGAGTTAGGAAAGAGAACAGTGTCTCACATTTAGAAAACACTCTTATGCCTGCTTAAGGGGGAAGGAGAGGTGGGGTGATGCATAAAACCAGAGTTTGATATAAGCATAGGTACCGTTCCAAAAACCAACTATGCAATAGACAAGACCTACACCTTCCTCAGTGAAAGGGACTCAAAACCCCATATTTCCCGCAGAGGAATATATCTGACTAGTAAGAATCTTAAACCCTATGTATTGATATGTCTCCGTAAGGGAATCAAGTGTGTCTAGACAGGCATAAACTTGGCAGCGAGAATCAGCTCAAGTCCACTATAAAATGGTATTTCAAAAACAAAACAAAAAAACTGGGAAATTCTTTAAAATTCCTTCAGGGTCTCTGATGAACCCTGGAATGACCCTATCTACAACGACAGCTGGATGTGACATAAGATTGAACACTTTGGACTGAGAGGATTGGTGAGATTGGGTGAACAAATGCAGACCATTTAAAGCAATAGTGCATGGCACACATTCCATGGGTCCCAACTCTCCAGGTTGAAGGGAATATTACTACAGATATAACATGTACGGGAAACCTAGAGAACGGACACACTGTGAATACGAAAGGTTTCTAAAACTCAACGAATAGTCCCTCTCCTGGTGCCCCGGTTTGACTTTCCACCTGCTTTACTATCAACCTCCCAACTTGGAGAGTCAGCCCCTTTAACCTCCTGGTTCGCACAGGTTGCCAATTTGGCAGAGGATGAAAGGGAAGAGGGAGAACCAATGAGAGAGTAGCTGTTAGGCATTTGGACGGGCACATATCACTGTAAATTCCCGGCAGGAAGAAGAATTAACTAAAGTCTCAGCCCCCCACCGGGAACCAGCAGAAGTCCTGAACCAAAATTTTGGACTTGCGGTCAGCTCACCAAAAACGAGTTGACAAATGGAGCTCAGGGGCACAGCAATTCACAAACTGGCCGAATAATAAAGGAAAACTATCGTCCAAAAATCTCTTGAGGGAAGGCAACGAGGCTGACTTGAAAGCGAGGCAGACTAGCAGGAAACAGATTTCAAGAGGTACGTTGGAATCGCATTTAAAGCACAGGAAGAGGGGCACAACTTCGACAATGATGCACTTGGCCAAAAAGGGCGTATGCGTTTTCTCCTGAATATATTCAGGAGAAAACGCATACGCCCTTTTTGGCCAAGCAAGCAAGCGGGCAATGCAAATCTGCACTACAAAGAAGTATCACTTCCCACCGGTCAAAAGGGACATCCACAAAATGTGTAAAAACCAGAAAGGCAAGACAGGCCCTGGAGAACAGGGTGCCTTGTTATGCTGATGGGCGGGATGTAAATTGCCAACTGCCTCTCTGGAGGAGTACATTGTGTTCCCTAAAACAAGTAAACAACAGAGCTACAGAGCCAAGGGCACTTCCAGTCTAGGGAATATACCTTGGGAAAACTGAAAATCAAAAAGACACAGCCACCCCAAAATTTAGGGCTGCACAGCTTACAAGGACCTCAACTTGGGTACACCTTAAATATCCCAGGAAATATAAAAATGGTTCAAAAAATTGTGGTACTTACGTACGATGGAATATCCCTCAGCCATGAAATCAATGTCATAAGACCAGTAGTAGCAAAATGGGTGGATTCAGGTACGATGATTCTAAGTGAAATAAGTCACACAGAAAAAGAAACTTATCATAAGATATCACTTATGAAGATCCTGTAAACATGGCTACACTTGAACTGAGTTAGGAAAGAGAACAGTGTCTCACATTTAGAAAACACTCTTATGCCTGCTTAAGGGGGAAGGAGAGGTGGGGTGATGCATAAAACCAGAGTTTGATATAAGCACAGGTACCGTTCCAAAAACCAACTATGGAATAGACAAGACCTACACCTTCCTCAGTGAAAGGGACTCAAAACCCCATATTTCCCGCAGAGGAATATATCTGACTAGTAAGAATCTTAAAACCTATGTATTGATAAGTCTCCGTAAGGGAATCAAGTGTGTCTAGACTGGGATAAATATGGCAGTGAGAATCAGCTCAAACCCACTATAAAAAGGAATTTCAAAAATAAAACAAAACAACTGGGAAATTCTTTACAATTCCTTCAGGGTCTCTGATGAAACCTGAAATGACCCTATCTACAATGACAGCTGGATGTGGTATAAGGCTGGACACTTGGGACTGAGAGGATTGGTGAGATTGGGTGAGCAAATGCAGACCCTTTAAAGCAATAATGCATGGCACACATTCCATGGGTCCCAACTCTCCAGGTTGAAGGGAATATTACTACCGATATAACATGTACGGGAATCCTAGAGAACGGACACACTGTGAATACGAAAGGTTTCTAAAACTCAACGAATAGTCCCTCTCCTGGTGCTCCGGTTTGACTTTCCATCTGCTTTATTATCAACCTCCCAACTTGGAGAGACAGCCCCTTTAACCTCCTGGTTCGCACAGGTTGCCAATTTGGCAGAGGATGAAAGGGAAGAGGGAGAACCAATGAGAGAGTAGCTGTTAGGCATTTGGACGGGCACATATCACTGTAATTTCCCGGCAGGAAGAAGAATTAACCAAAGTCTCAGCCACCCACCGGGAATCAGTATAGATCCGGAACCAAAATTTTGGACTTGCGGTCAGCTCACCAAAAACGAGTTGAAAAATGGAGCTCAGGGGCACAGCAATTCACAAACTGGCCGAGTAATAAAGGACAACTATCGTCCAAAAATCTGTTGAGGGAAGGCAACGAGGCGGACTTGAAAGCGAGGCAGAATAGCAGGAAACAGATTTCAAGAGGTACGTTGGAATCGCCTTTAAAGCACAGGAAGAGGGGCACAACTTCGACAATGATGCACTTGGCCAAAAAGGGCGTATGCGTTTTCTCCTGAATATATTCAGGAGAAAACGCATACGCCCTTTTTGGCCAAGCAAGCAAGCGGGCAATGCAAATCTGCACTACAAAGAAGTATCACTTCCCACCGGTCAAAAGGGACATCCACAAAATGTGTAAAAACCAGAAAGGCAAGACAGGCCCTGGAGAACAGGGAGCCTTGTTATGCTGATGGGCGGGATGTAAATTGCCAACTGCCTCTCTGGAGGAGTGCATTGTGTTCCCTAAAACAAGTAAACAACAGAGCTACAGAGCCAAGGGCACTTCCAGTCTAGGGAATATACCTTGGGAAAACTGAAAATCAAAAAGACACAGCCACCCCAAAATTTAGGGCTGCACTGCTTACAAGGACCTCAACTTGGGTACACCTTAAATATCCCAGGAAATATAAAAATGGTTCAAAAAATTGTGGTACTTACGTACGATGGAATATCCCTCAGCCATGAAATCAATGTCATAAGACCAGTAGCAGCAAAATGGGTGGATTCAGGTACGATGATTCTAAGTGAAATAAGTCACACAGAAAAAGAAACTTATCATAAGATATCACTTATGAAGATCCTGTAAACATGGCTACACTTGAACTGAGTTAGGAAAGAGAACAGTGTCTCACATTTAGAAAACACTCTTATGCCTGCTTAAGGGGGAAGGAGAGGTGGGGTGATGCATAAAACCAGAGTTTGATATAAGCACAGGTACCATTCCAAAAACCAACTATGGAATAGACAAGACCTACACCTTCCTCAGTGAAAGGGACTCAAAACCCCATATTTCCCGCAGAGGAATATATCTGACTAGTAAAGTAAGAATCTTAAAACCTATGTATTGATATGTCTCCGTAAGGGAATCAAGTGTGTCTAGACTGGGATAAATATGGCAGCGAGAATCAGCTCAAACCCACTATAAAAAGGAATTTCAAAAATAAAACAAAAAAACTGGGAAATTCTTTACAATTCCTTCAGGGTCTCTGATGAAACCTGAAATGACCCTATCTACAATGACAGCTGGATGTGGCATAAGGCTGGACACTTGGGACTGAGAGGATTGGTGAGATTGGGTGAGCAAATGCAGACCCTTTAAAGCAATAATGCATGGCACACATTCCATGGGTCCCAACTCTCCAGGTTGAAGGGAATATTACTACAGATATAACATGTACGGGAATCCTAGAGAACGGACACACTGTGAATACGAAAGGTTTCTAAAACTCAACGAATAGTCCCTCTCCTGGTGCTCCGGTTTGACTTTCCATCTGCTTTATTATCAACCTCCCAACTTGGAGAGACAGCCCCTTTAACCTCCTGGTTCGCACAGGTTGCCAATTTGGCAGAGGATGAAAGGGAAGAGGGAGAACCAATGAGAGAGTAGCTGTTAGGCATTTGGACGGGCACATATCACTGTAATTTCCCGGCAGGAAGAAGAATTAACCAAAGTCTCAGCCACCCACCGGGAATCAGTATAGATCCTGGACCAAAATTTTGAACTTGCGGTCAGCTCACCAAAAACGAGTTGAAAAATGGAGCTCAGGGGCACAGCAATTCACAAACTGACCGAGTAATAAAGGACAACTATCGTCCAAAAATCTGTTGAGGAAAGGCAACGAGGCGGACTTGAAAGCGAGGCAGAATAGCAGGAAACAGATTTCAAGAGGTACGTTGGAATCGCCTTTAAAGCACAGGAAGAGGGGCACAACTTCGACAATGATGCACTTGGCCAAAAAGGGCGTATGCGTTTTCTCCTGAATATATTCAGGAGAAAACGCATACGCCCTTTTTGGCCAAGCAAGCAAGCGGGCAATGCAAATTTCCACTACAAAGAAGTATCACTTCCCACCGGTCAAAAGGGACATCCACAAAATGTGTAAAAACCAGAAAGGCAAGACTGGTCCTGGAGAACAGGGAGCCTTGTTATGGTGATGGACGGGATGTAAATTGCCAACTGCCTCTCTGGAGGAATGCATTTTGTTCCCTAAAACAAGTAAACAACAGAGCTACAGAGCCAAGGGCACTTCCAGTCTAGGGAATATACCTGGGAAAAACTGAAAATCAATAAGACAGAGCCACCCCAAAATTTTGGGCTGCACTGCTTACAAGGACCTCAACTTGGGTACACCTTAAATATCCCAGGAAATATAAAAATGGTTCAAAAAATTGTGGTACTTACGTACGATGGAATATCCCTCAGCCATGAAATCAATGTCATAACACCAGTAGCAGCAAAATGGGTGGATTCAGGTACGATGATTCTAAGTGAAATAAGTCACAGAGAAAAAGAAACTTATCATAAGTTATCACTTATGAAGATCCTGTAAACATGGCTACACATGAACTGAGTTAGGAAAGAGAACAGTGCCTCACATTTAGAAAAGACTCTTATGCCTGCTTAAGGTGGAAGGAGAGGTGGGGTGATGCATAAAACCAGAGTTTGATATAAGCACAGGTACCGTTCCAAAACCAACTATGGAATAGACAAGACCTACACCTTCCTCAGTGAAAGGGACTCAAAACCCCATATTTCCCGCAGAGGAATATATCTGACTAGTAAGAATCTTAAAACCTATGTATTGATATGTCTCCGTAAGGGAATCAAGTGTGTCTAGAACGGCATAAACATGGCAGCGAGAATCAGCTCAAACCCACTATAAAAAGGAATTTCAAAAACAAAACAAAAAACCTGGGAAATTCTTTACAATTCCTTCAGGGTCTCTGATGAAACCTGGAATGACCCTATCTACAACGACAGCTGGATGTGGCATAAGGCTGGACACTTTGGACTGAGAGGATTGGTGAGATTGGGTGAACAAATGCAGACCATTTAAAGCAATAATGCATGGCACACATTCCATGGGTCCCAACTCTCCAGGTTGAAGGGAATATTACTACAGTTATAACATGTACGGGAAACTTAGAGAACGGACACACTGTGAATACGAAAGGTTTCTAAAACTCAACGAATAGTCCCTCTCCTGGTGCTCCGGTTTGACTTTCCATCTGCTTTACTATCAACCTCCCAACTTGGAGAGACAGCCCCTTTAACCTCCTGGTTCGCACAGGTTGCCAATTTGGCAGAGGATGAAAGGGAAGAGGGAGAACCAATGAGAGAGTAGCTGTTAGGCATTTGGACGGGCACATATCACTGTAATTTCCCGGCAGGAAGAAGAATTAACCAAAGTCTCAGCCCCCCACCGGGAACCAGCATAGGTCCTGAACCAAAATTTTGGACTTGCGGTCAGCTCACCTAAAACGAGTTGAAAAATGGAGCTCAGGGGCACAGCAATTCACAAACTGGCCGAGTAATAAAGGACAACTATCGTCCAAATATCTGTTGAGGGAAGGCCACGAGGCGGACTTGAAAGTGAGGCAGAATAGCAGGAAACAGATTTCAAGAGGTACGTTGGAATCACCTTTAAAGCACAGGAAGAGGGGCACAACTTCGACAATGATGCACTTGGCCCAAAAGGGCGTATGCGTTTTCTCCTGAATATATTCAGGAGAAAACGCATACGCCCTTTTTGGCCAAGCAAGCAAGCAGGTAATGCAAATCTGCACTACAAAGAAGTATCACTTCCCACCGGTCAAAAGGGACATCCACAAAATGTGTAAAAACCAGAAAGGCAAGACAGGCCCTGGAGAACAGGGAGCCTTGTTATGCTGATGGGCGGGATGTAAATTGCCAACTGCCTCTCTGGAGGAGTGCATTGTGTTCCGTAAAACAAGTAAAAAACAGAGCTACAGAGCCAAGGGCACTTCCAGTCTAGGGAATATACCTTGGGAAAACTGAAAATCAAAAAGACACAGCCACCCCAAAATTTAGGGCTGCACTGCTTACAAGGACCTCAACTTGGGTACACCTTAAATATCCCAGGAAATATAAAAATGGTTCAAAAAATTTTGGTACTTACATACGATGGAATATCCCTCAGCCATGAAATCAATGTCATAAGACCAGTAGCAGCAAAATGGGTGGATTCAGTTACGATGATTCTAAGTGAAATAAGTCACAGGGAAAAAGAAACTTATCATAAGATATCACTTATGGAGATCCTGTAAACATGGCTACACTTGAACTGAGTTAGGAAAGAGAACAGTGTCTCACATTTAGAAAACACTCTTATGCCTGCTTAAGGGGGAAGGAGAGGTGGGGTGATGCATAAAACCAGAGTTTGATATAAGCAGAGGTACCGTTCCAAAAACCAACTATGGAATAGGCAAGACCTACACCTTCCTCAGTGAAAGGGACTCAAAACCCCATATTTCCCGCAGAGGAATATATCTGACTAGTAAGAATCTTAAAACCTATGTATTGATATGTCTCCGTAAGGGAACCAAGTGTGTCTAGACTGGCATAAACATGGCAGCGAGAATCGGCTCAAACCCACTATAAAAAGGAATTTCAAAAACAAAACAAAAAACTGGGAAATTCTTTACAATTCATTCAGAGTCTCTGATGAAACCTGGACTGACCCTATCTAAAACGACAGCTGGATGTGGCATAAGGCGGGACACTTGGACTGAGAGGATTGGTGAGATTGGGTGAACAAATGCAGAACCTTTAAAGCATTAATGCATGGCACCCATTCCATGGGTCCCAACTCTCCAGGTTGAAGGGAATATTACTACAGTTATAACATGTACGGGAAACCTAGAGAACGGACACACTGTGAATACGAAAGGTTTCTAAAACTCAACGAATAGTCCCTCTCCTGGTGCTCCCGTTTGACTTTCCACCTGGTTTACTATCAACCTCCCAACTTGGAGAGACAGCCCCTTTAACCTCCTGGTTCGCACAGGTTGCCAATTTGGCAGAGGATGAAAGGGAAGAGGGAGAACCAATGAGAGAGTAGCTGTTAGGCATTTGGACGGGCACATATCACTGTAATTTCCCGGCAGGAAGAAGAATTAACCAAAGTCTCAGCCACCCACCGGGAATCAGTATAGATCCTGAACCAAAATTTTGGACTTGCGGTCAGCTCACCAAAAACGAGTTGAAAAATGGAGCTCAGGGGCACAGCAATTCACAAACTGGCCGAGTAATAAAGGACAACTATCGTCCAAAAATCTGTTGAGGGAAGGCAACGAGGTGGACTTGAAAGCGAGGCAGAATAGCAGGAAACAGATTTCAAGAGGTACGTTGGAATCGCCTTTAAAGCACAGGAAGAGGGGCACAACTTCGACAATGATGCACTTGGCCAAAAAGGGCGAATGCGTTTTCTCCTGAATATATTCAGGAGAAAACGCATACGCCCTTTTTGGCCAAGCAAGCAAGTGGGCAATGCAAATCTGCACTACAAAGTAGTATCACTTCCCACCGGTCAAAAGGGACATCCACAAAATGTGTAAAAACCAGAAAGGCAAGACAGGCCCTGGAGAACAGGGAGCCTTGTTATGCTGATGGGCGGGATGTAAATTGCCAACTGCCTCTCTGGAGGAGTGCGTTGTGTTCCCTAAAACAAGTAAACAACAGAGCTACAGAGCCAAGGGCACTTCCAGTCTAGGGAATATACCTGGGAAAAACTGAAAATCAATAAGACAGAGCCACCCCAAAATTTAGGGCTGCACTGCTTACAAGGACCTCAACTTGGGTACACCTTAAATATCCCAGGAAATATAAAATTGGTTCAAAAAATTGTGGTACTTACGTACGATGGAATATCCCTCAGCCATGAAATCAATGTCATAAGACCAGTAGCAGCAAAATGGGTGGTTTCAGGTACGATGATTTTAAGTGAAATAAGTCACACAGAAAAAGAAACTTATCATAAGTTATCACTTATGAAGATCCTGTAAACATGGCTACACTTGAACTGAGTTAGGAAAGAGAACAGTGTCTCACATTTAGAAAACACTCTTATGCCTGCTTAAGGGGGAAGGAGAGGTGGGGTGATGCATAAAACCAGAGTTTGATATAAGCACAGGTACCGTTCCAAAAACCAACTATGGAATAGACAAGACCTACACCTTCCTCAGTGAAAGGTACTCAAAATCCCATATTTCCAGGAGAAGAATATATCTGACTAGTAAGAATCTTAAAACCTATGTATTGATATGTCTCCGTAAGGGAATCAAGTGTGTCTAGACTGGCACAAACATGGCAGCGAGAATCAGCTCAAACCCACTATAAAAAGGAATTTCAAAAACAAAACAAAAAAAACTGGGAAATTCTTTACAATTCCTTCAGGGTCTCTGATGAAACCTGAAATGACCCTATCTACAATGACAGCTGGATGTGGCATAAGGCTGGACACTTGGGACTGAGAGGATTGGTGAGATTGGGTGAGCAAATGCAGACCCTTTAAAGCAATAATGCATGGAACACATTCCATGGGTCCTAACTCTCCAGGTTGAAGGGAATATTACTACAGATATAACATGTACGGGAATCCTAGAGAACGGACACACTGTGAATACGAAAGGTTTCTAAAACTCAACGAATAGTCCCTCTCCTGGTGCTCCAGTTTGACTTTCCATCTGCTTTATTATCAACCTCCCAACTTGGAGAGACAGCCCCTTTAACCTCCTGGTTCGCACAGGTTGCCAATTTGGCAGAGGATGAAAGGGAAGAGGGAGAACCAATGAGAGAGTAGCTGTTAGGCATTTGGACGGGCACATATCACTGTAATTTCCCGGCAGGAAGAAGAATTAACCAAAGTCTCAGCCACCCACCGGGAATCAGTATAGATCCTGAACCAAAATTTTGGACTTGCGGTCAGCTCACCAAAAACGAGTTGAAAAATGGAGCTCAGGGGCACAGCAATTCACAAACTGGCCGAGTAATAAAGGACAACTATCGTCCAAAAATCTATTGAGGGAAGGCAATGAGGCGGACTTGAAAGCGTGGCAGAATAGCAGGAAACAGATTTCAAGAGGTACGTTGGAATCACCTTTAAAGCACAGGAAGAGGGGCACAACTTCGACAATGATGCACTTGGCCAAAAAGGGCGTATGCGTTTTCTCCTGAATATATTCAGGAGAAAACGCATACGCCCTTTTTGGCCAAGCAAGCAAGCGGGCAATGCAAATCTGCACTACAAAGAAGTATCACTTCCCACCGGTCAAAAGGGACATCCACAAAATGTGTAAAAACCAGAAAGGCAAGACAGGCCCTGGAGAACAGGGAGCCTTGTTATGCTGATGGGCGGGATGTAAATTGCCAACTGCCTCTCTGGAGGAGTGCATTGTGTTCCCTAAAACAAGTAAACAACAGAGCTACAGAGCCAAGGGCACTTCCAGTCTAGGGAATATACCTTGGGAAAACTGAAAATCAAAAAGACACAGCCACCCCAAAATTTAGGGCTGCACTGCTTACAAGGACCTCAACTTGGGTACACCTTAAATATCCCAGGAAATATAAAAATGGTTCAAAAAATTGTGGTACTTACGTACGATGGAATATCCCTCAGCCATGAAATCAATGTCATAAGACCAGTAGCAGCAAAATGGGTGGATTCAGGTACGATGATTCTAAGTGAAATAAGTCACACAGAAAAAGAAACTTATCATAAGATATCACTTATGAAGATCCTGTAAACATGGCTACACTTGAACTGAGTTAGGAAAGAGAACAGTGTCTCACATTTAGAAAACACTCTTATGCCTGCTTAAGGGGGAAGGAGAGGTGGGGTGATGCATAAAACCAGAGTTTGATATAAGCACAGGTACCGTTCCAAAAACCAACTATGGAATAGACAAGACCTACACCTTCCTCAGTGAAAGGGGCTCAAAACCCCATATTTCCCGCAGAGGAATATATCTGACTAGTAAGAATCTTAAAACCTATGTATTGATATGTCTCCGTAAGGGAATCAAGTGTGTCTAGACTGGGATAAATATGGCAGCGAGAATCAGCTCAAACCCACTATAAAAAGGAATTTCAAAAATAAAACAAAAAAACTGGGAAATTCTTTACAATTCCTTCAGGGTCTCTGATGAAACCTGAAATGACCCTATCTACAATGACAGCTGGATGTGGCATAAGGCTGGACACTTGGGACTGAGAGGATTGGTGAGATTGGGTGAGCAAATGCAGACCCTTTAAAGCAATAATGCATGGCACACATTCCATGGGTCCCAACTCTCCAGGTTGAAGGGAATATTACTACAGATATAACATGTACGGGAATCCTAGAGAACGGACACACTGTGAATACGAAAGGTTTCTAAAACTCAACGAATAGTCCCTCTCCTGGTGCTCCGGTTTGACTTTCCATCTGCTTTATTATCAACCTCCCAACTTGGAGAGACAGCCCCTTTAACCTCCTGGTTCGCACAGGTTGCCAATTTGGCAGAGGATGAAAGGGAAGAGGGAGAACCAATGAGAGAGTAGCTGTTAGGCATTTGGACGGGCACATATCACTGTAATTTCCCGGCAGGAAGAAGAATTAACCAAAGTCTCAGCCACCCACCGGGAATCAGTATAGATCCTGAACCAAAATTTTGGACTTGCGGTCAGCTCACCAAAAACGAGTTGAAAAATGGAGCTCAGGGGCACAGCAATTCACAAACTGGCCGAGTAATAAAGGACAACTATCGTCCAAAAATCTGTTGAGGGAAGGCAACGAGGCGGACTTGAAAGCGAGGCAGAATAGCAGGAAACAGATTTCAAGAGGTACGTTGGAATCGCCTTTAAAGCACAGGAAGAGGGGCACAACTTCGACAATGATGCACTTGGCCAAAAAGGGCGTATGCGTTTTCTCCTGAATATATTCAGGAGAAAACGCATACGCCCTTTTTGGCCAAGCAAGCAAGCGGGCAATGCAAATCTGCACTACAAAGAAGTATCACTTCCCACCGGTCAAAAGGGACATCCACAAAATGTGTAAAAACCAGAAAGGCAAGACAGGCCCTGGAGAACAGGGAGCCTTGTTATGCTGATGGGCGGGATGTAAATTGCCAACTGCCTCTCTGGAGGAGTGCATTGTGTTCCCTAAAACAAGTAAACAACAGAGCTACAGAGCCAAGGGCACTTCCAGTCTAGGGAATATACCTTGGGAAAACTGAAAATCAAAAAGACACAGCCACCCCAAAATTTAGGGCTGCACTGCTTACAAGGACCTCAACTTGGGTACACCTTAAATATCCCAGGAAATATAAAAATGGTTCAAAAAATTGTGGTACTTACGTACGATGGAATATCCCTCAGCCATGAAATCAATGTCATAAGACCAGTAGCAGCAAAATGGGTGGATTCAGGTACGATGATTCTAAGTGAAATAAGTCACACAGAAAAAGAAACTTATCATAAGATATCACTTATGAAGATCCTGTAAACATGGCTACACTTGAACTGAGTTAGGAAAGAGAACAGTGTCTCACATTTAGAAAACACTCTTATGCCTGCTTAAGGGGGAAGGAGAGGTGGGGTGATGCATAAAACCAGAGTTTGATATAAGCACAGGTACCGTTCCAAAAACCAACTATGGAATAGACAAGACCTACACCTTCCTCAGTGAAAGGGACTCAAAACCCCATATTTCCCGCAGAGGAATATATCTGACTAGTAAGAATCTTAAAACCTATGTATTGATATGTCTCCGTAAGGGAATCAAGTGTGTCTAGACTGGGATAAATATGGCAGCGAGAATCAGCTCAAACCCACTATAAAAAGGAATTTCAAAAATAAAACAAAAAAACTGGGAAATTCTTTACAATTCCTTCAGGGTCTCTGATGAAACCTGAAATGACACTATCTACAATGACAGCTGGATGTGGCATAAGGCTGGACACTTGGGACTGAGAGGATTGGTGAGATTGGGTGAGCAAATGCAGACCCTTTAAAGCAATAATGCATGGCACACATTCCATGGGTCCCAACTCTCCAGGTTGAAGGGAATATTACTACAGATATAACATGTACGGGAATCCTAGAGAACGGACACACTGTGAATACGAAAGGTTTCTAAAACTCAACGAATAGTCCCTCTCCTGGTGCTCCGGTTTGACTTTCCATCTGCTTTATTATCAACCTCCCAACTTGGAGAGACAGCCCCTTTAACCTCCTGGTTCGCACAGGTTGCCAATTTGGCAGAGGATGAAAGGGAAGAGGGAGAACCAATGAGAGAGTAGCTGTTAGGCATTTGGACGGGCACATATCACTGTAATTTCCCGGCAGGAAGAAGAATTAACCAAAGTCTCAGCCACCCACCGGGAATCAGTATAGATCCGGAACCAAAATTTTGGACTTGCGGTCAGCTCACCAAAAACGAGTTGAAAAATGGAGCTCAGGGGCACAGCAATTCACAAACTGGCCGAGTAATAAAAGACAACTATCGTCCGAAAATCTGTTGAGGGAAGGCAACGAGGCGGACTTGAAAGCGAGGCAGAATAGCAGGAAACAGATTTCAAGAGGTACGTTGGAATCGCCTTTAAAGCACAGGAAGAGGGGCACAACTTCGACAATGATGCACTTGGCCCAAAAGGGCGTATGCGTTTTCTCCTGAATATATTCAGGAGAAAACGCATACGCCCTTTTTGGCCAAGCAAGCAAGCGGGCAATGCAAATCTGCACTACAAAGAAGTATCACTTCCCACCGGTCAAAAGGGACATCCACAAAATGTGTAAAAACCAGAAAGGCAAGACAGGCCCTGGAGAACAGGGAGCCTTGTTATGCTGATGGGCGGGATGTAAATTGCCAACTGCCTCTCTGGAGGAGTGCATTGTGTTCCCTAAAACAAGTAAACAACAGAGCTACAGAGCCAAGGGCACTTCCAGTCTAGGGAATATACCTGGGAAAAACTGAAAATCAATAAGACAGAGCCACCCCAAAATTTTGGGCTGCACTGCTTACAAGGACCTCAACTTGGGTACACCTTAAATATCCCAGGAAATATAAAAATGGTTCAAAAAATTGTGGTACTTACGTACGATGGAATATCCCTCAGCCATGAAATCAATGTCATAACACCAGTAGCAGCAAAATGGGTGGATTGAGGTACGATGATTCTAAGTGAAATAAGTCACAGAGAAAAAGAAACTTATCATAAGTTATCACTTATGAAGATCCTGTAAACATGGCTACACATGAACTGAGTTAGGAAAGAGAACAGTGCCTCACATTTAGAAAAGACTCTTATGCCTGCTTAAGGTGGAAGGAGAGGTGGGGTGATGCATAAAACCAGAGTTTGATATAAGCACAGGTACCGTTCCAAAACCAACTATGGAATAGACAAGACCTACACCTTCCTCAGTGAAAGGGACTCAAAACCCCATATTTCCCGCAGAGGAATATATCTGACTAGTAAGAATCTTAAAACCTATGTATTGATATGTCTCCGTAAGGGAATCAAGTGTGTCTAGAACGGCATAAACATGGCAGCGAGAATCAGCTCAAACCCACTATAAAAAGGAATTTCAAAAACAAAACAAAAAACCTGGGAAATTCTTTACAATTCCTTCAGGGTCTCTGATGAAACCTGGAATGACCCTATCTACAACGACAGCTGGATGTGGCATAAGGCTGGACACTTTGGACTGAGAGGATTGGTGAGATTGGGTGAACAAATGCAGACCATTTAAAGCAATAATGCATGGCACACATTCCATGGGTCCCAACTCTCCAGGTTGAAGGGAATATTACTACAGTTATAACATGTACGGGAAACTTAGAGAACGGACACACTGTGAATACGAAAGGTTTCTAAAACTCAACGAATAGTCCCTCTCCTGGTGCTCCGGTTTGACTTTCCATCTGCTTTACTATCAACCTCCCAACTTGGAGAGACAGCCCCTTTAACCTCCTGGTTCGCACAGGTTGCCAATTTGGCAGAGGATGAAAGGGAAGAGGGAGAACCAATGAGAGAGTAGCTGTTAGGCATTTGGACGGGCACATATCACTGTAATTTCCCGGCAGGAAGAAGAATTAACCAAAGTCTCAGCCCCCCACCGGGAACCAGCATAGGTCCTGAACCAAAATTTTGGACTTGCGGTCAGCTCACCTAAAACGAGTTGAAAAATGGAGCTCAGGGGCACAGCAATTCACAAACTGGCCGAGTAATAAAGGACAACTATCGTCCAAATATCTGTTGAGGGAAGGCCACGAGGCGGACTTGAAAGTGAGGCAGAATAGCAGGAAACAGATTTCAAGAGGTACGTTGGAATCACCTTTAAAGCACAGGAAGAGGGGCACAACTTCGACAATGATGCACTTGGCCCAAAAGGGCGTATGCGTTTTCTCCTGAATATATTCAGGAGAAAACGCATACGCCCTTTTTGGCCAAGCAAGCAAGCAGGTAATGCAAATCTGCACTACAAAGAAGTATCACTTCCCACCGGTCAAAAGGGACATCCACAAAATGTGTAAAAACCAGAAAGGCAAGACAGGCCCTGGAGAACAGGGAGCCTTGTTATGCTGATGGGCGGGATGTAAATTGCCAACTGCCTCTCTGGAGGAGTGCATTGTGTTCCGTAAAACAAGTAAAAAACAGAGCTACAGAGCCAAGGGCACTTCCAGTCTAGGGAATATACCTTGGGAAAACTGAAAATCAAAAAGACACAGCCACCCCAAAATTTAGGGCTGCACTGCTTACAAGGACCTCAACTTGGGTACACCTTAAATATCCCAGGAAATATAAAAATGGTTCAAAAAATTTTGGTACTTACATACGATGGAATATCCCTCAGCCATGAAATCAATGTCATAAGACCAGTAGCAGCAAAATGGGTGGATTCAGTTACGATGATTCTAAGTGAAATAAGTCACAGGGAAAAAGAAACTTATCATAAGATATCACTTATGGAGATCCTGTAAACATGGCTACACTTGAACTGAGTTAGGAAAGAGAACAGTGTCTCACATTTAGAAAACACTCTTATGCCTGCTTAAGGGGGAAGGAGAGGTGGGGTGATGCATAAAACCAGAGTTTGATATAAGCAGAGGTACCGTTCCAAAAACCAACTATGGAATAGGCAAGACCTACACCTTCCTCAGTGAAAGGGACTCAAAACCCCATATTTCCCGCAGAGGAATATATCTGACTAGTAAGAATCTTAAAACCTATGTATTGATATGTCTCCGTAAGGGAACCAAGTGTGTCTAGACTGGCATAAACATGGCAGCGAGAATCGGCTCAAACCCACTATAAAAAGGAATTTCAAAAACAAAACAAAAAACTGGGAAATTCTTTACAATTCATTCAGAGTCTCTGATGAAACCTGGACTGACCCTATCTAAAACGACAGCTGGATGTGGCATAAGGCGGGACACTTGGACTGAGAGGATTGGTGAGATTGGGTGAACAAATGCAGAACCTTTAAAGCATTAATGCATGGCACCCATTCCATGGGTCCCAACTCTCCAGGTTGAAGGGAATATTACTACAGTTATAACATGTACGGGAAACCTAGAGAACGGACACACTGTGAATACGAAAGGTTTCTAAAACTCAACGAATAGTCCCTCTCCTGGTGCTCCGGTTTGACTTTCCACCTGGTTTACTATCAACCTCCCAACTTGGAGAGACAGCCCCTTTAACCTCCTGGTTCGCACAGGTTGCCAATTTGGCAGAGGATGAAAGGGAAGAGGGAGAACCAATGAGAGAGTAGCTGTTAGGCATTTGGACGGGCACATATCACTGTAATTTCCCGGCAGGAAGAAGAATTAACCAAAGTCTCAGCCACCCACCGGGAATCAGTATAGATCCTGAACCAAAATTTTGGACTTGCGGTCAGCTCACCAAAAACGAGTTGAAAAATGGAGCTCAGGGGCACAGCAATTCACAAACTGGCCGAGTAATAAAGGACAACTATCGTCCAAAAATCTGTTGAGGGAAGGCAACGAGGTGGACTTGAAAGCGAGGCAGAATAGCAGGAAACAGATTTCAAGAGGTACGTTGGAATCGCCTTTAAAGCACAGGAAGAGGGGCACAACTTCGACAATGATGCACTTGGCCAAAAAGGGCGAATGCGTTTTCTCCTGAATATATTCAGGAGAAAACGCATACGCCCTTTTTGGCCAAGCAAGCAAGTGGGCAATGCAAATCTGCACTACAAAGTAGTATCACTTCCCACCGGTCAAAAGGGACATCCACAAAATGTGTAAAAACCAGAAAGGCAAGACAGGCCCTGGAGAACAGGGAGCCTTGTTATGCTGATGGGCGGGATGTAAATTGCCAACTGCCTCTCTGGAGGAGTGCGTTGTGTTCCCTAAAACAAGTAAACAACAGAGCTACAGAGCCAAGGGCACTTCCAGTCTAGGGAATATACCTGGGAAAAACTGAAAATCAATAAGACAGAGCCACCCCAAAATTTAGGGCTGCACTGCTTACAAGGACCTCAACTTGGGTACACCTTAAATATCCCAGGAAATATAAAATTGGTTCAAAAAATTGTGGTACTTACGTACGATGGAATATCCCTCAGCCATGAAATCAATGTCATAAGACCAGTAGCAGCAAAATGGGTGGTTTCAGGTACGATGATTTTAAGTGAAATAAGTCACACAGAAAAAGAAACTTATCATAAGTTATCACTTATGAAGATCCTGTAAACATGGCTACACTTGAACTGAGTTAGGAAAGAGAACAGTGTCTCACATTTAGAAAACACTCTTATGCCTGCTTAAGGGGGAAGGAGAGGTGGGGTGATGCATAAAACCAGAGTTTGATATAAGCACAGGTACCGTTCCAAAAACCAACTATGGAATAGACAAGACCTACACCTTCCTCAGTGAAAGGTACTCAAAATCCCATATTTCCAGGAGAAGAATATATCTGACTAGTAAGAATCTTAAAACCTATGTATTGATATGTCTCCGTAAGGGAATCAAGTGTGTCTAGACTGGCACAAACATGGCAGCGAGAATCAGCTCAAACCCACTATAAAAAGGAATTTCAAAAACAAAACAAAAAAAACTGGGAAATTCTTTACAATTCCTTCAGGGTCTCTGATGAAACCTGAAATGACCCTATCTACAATGACAGCTGGATGTGGCATAAGGCTGGACACTTGGGACTGAGAGGATTGGTGAGATTGGGTGAGCAAATGCAGACCCTTTAAAGCAATAATGCATGGAACACATTCCATGGGTCCTAACTCTCCAGGTTGAAGGGAATATTACTACAGATATAACATGTACGGGAATCCTAGAGAACGGACACACTGTGAATACGAAAGGTTTCTAAAACTCAACGAATAGTCCCTCTCCTGGTGCTCCAGTTTGACTTTCCATCTGCTTTATTATCAACCTCCCAACTTGGAGAGACAGCCCCTTTAACCTCCTGGTTCGCACAGGTTGCCAATTTGGCAGAGGATGAAAGGGAAGAGGGAGAACCAATGAGAGAGTAGCTGTTAGGCATTTGGACGGGCACATATCACTGTAATTTCCCGGCAGGAAGAAGAATTAACCAAAGTCTCAGCCACCCACCGGGAATCAGTATAGATCCTGAACCAAAATTTTGGACTTGCGGTCAGCTCACCAAAAACGAGTTGAAAAATGGAGCTCAGGGGCACAGCAATTCACAAACTGGCCGAGTAATAAAGGACAACTATCGTCCAAAAATCTATTGAGGGAAGGCAATGAGGCGGACTTGAAAGCGTGGCAGAATAGCAGGAAACAGATTTCAAGAGGTACGTTGGAATCACCTTTAAAGCACAGGAAGAGGGGCACAACTTCGACAATGATGCACTTGGCCAAAAAGGGCGTATGCGTTTTCTCCTGAATATATTCAGGAGAAAACGCATACGCCCTTTTTGGCCAAGCAAGCAAGCGGGCAATGCAAATCTGCACTACAAAGAAGTATCACTTCCCACCGGTCAAAAGGGACATCCACAAAATGTGTAAAAACCAGAAAGGCAAGACAGGCCCTGGAGAACAGGGAGCCTTGTTATGCTGATGGGCGGGATGTAAATTGCCAACTGCCTCTCTGGAGGAGTGCATTGTGTTCCCTAAAACAAGTAAACAACAGAGCTACAGAGCCAAGGGCACTTCCAGTCTAGGGAATATACCTTGGGAAAACTGAAAATCAAAAAGACACAGCCACCCCAAAATTTAGGGCTGCACTGCTTACAAGGACCTCAACTTGGGTACACCTTAAATATCCCAGGAAATATAAAAATGGTTCAAAAAATTGTGGTACTTACGTACGATGGAATATCCCTCAGCCATGAAATCAATGTCATAAGACCAGTAGCAGCAAAATGGGTGGATTCAGGTACGATGATTCTAAGTGAAATAAGTCACACAGAAAAAGAAACTTATCATAAGATATCACTTATGAAGATC
This sequence comes from Hyperoodon ampullatus, assembly GCF_949752795.1. NCBI lineage: Eukaryota > Metazoa > Chordata > Mammalia > Artiodactyla > Ziphiidae > Hyperoodon > Hyperoodon ampullatus. The sequence goes on along the minus strand of NW_027640666.1, from coordinate 1,260,475 downwards.
CTGTAAACATGGCTACACTTGAACTGAGTTAGGAAAGAGAACAGTGTCTCACATTTAGAAAACACTCTTATGCCTGCTTAAGGGGGAAGGAGAGGTGGGGTGATGCATAAAACCAGAGTTTGATATAAGCACAGGTACCGTTCCAAAAACCAACTATGGAATAGACAAGACCTACACCTTCCTCAGTGAAAGGGGCTCAAAACCCCATATTTCCCGCAGAGGAATATATCTGACTAGTAAGAATCTTAAAACCTATGTATTGATATGTCTCCGTAAGGGAATCAAGTGTGTCTAGACTGGGATAAATATGGCAGCGAGAATCAGCTCAAACCCACTATAAAAAGGAATTTCAAAAATAAAACAAAAAAACTGGGAAATTCTTTACAATTCCTTCAGGGTCTCTGATGAAACCTGAAATGACCCTATCTACAATGACAGCTGGATGTGGCATAAGGCTGGACACTTGGGACTGAGAGGATTGGTGAGATTGGGTGAGCAAATGCAGACCCTTTAAAGCAATAATGCATGGCACACATTCCATGGGTCCCAACTCTCCAGGTTGAAGGGAATATTACTACAGATATAACATGTACGGGAATCCTAGAGAACGGACACACTGTGAATACGAAAGGTTTCTAAAACTCAACGAATAGTCCCTCTCCTGGTGCTCCGGTTTGACTTTCCATCTGCTTTATTATCAACCTCCCAACTTGGAGAGACAGCCCCTTTAACCTCCTGGTTCGCACAGGTTGCCAATTTGGCAGAGGATGAAAGGGAAGAGGGAGAACCAATGAGAGAGTAGCTGTTAGGCATTTGGACGGGCACATATCACTGTAATTTCCCGGCAGGAAGAAGAATTAACCAAAGTCTCAGCCACCCACCGGGAATCAGTATAGATCCTGAACCAAAATTTTGGACTTGCGGTCAGCTCACCAAAAACGAGTTGAAAAATGGAGCTCAGGGGCACAGCAATTCACAAACTGGCCGAGTAATAAAGGACAACTATCGTCCAAAAATCTGTTGAGGGAAGGCAACGAGGCGGACTTGAAAGCGAGGCAGAATAGCAGGAAACAGATTTCAAGAGGTACGTTGGAATCGCCTTTAAAGCACAGGAAGAGGGGCACAACTTCGACAATGATGCACTTGGCCAAAAAGGGCGTATGCGTTTTCTCCTGAATATATTCAGGAGAAAACGCATACGCCCTTTTTGGCCAAGCAAGCAAGCGGGCAATGCAAATCTGCACTACAAAGAAGTATCACTTCCCACCGGTCAAAAGGGACATCCACAAAATGTGTAAAAACCAGAAAGGCAAGACAGGCCCTGGAGAACAGGGAGCCTTGTTATGCTGATGGGCGGGATGTAAATTGCCAACTGCCTCTCTGGAGGAGTGCATTGTGTTCCCTAAAACAAGTAAACAACAGAGCTACAGAGCCAAGGGCACTTCCAGTCTAGGGAATATACCTTGGGAAAACTGAAAATCAAAAAGACACAGCCACCCCAAAATTTAGGGCTGCACTGCTTACAAGGACCTCAACTTGGGTACACCTTAAATATCCCAGGAAATATAAAAATGGTTCAAAAAATTGTGGTACTTACGTACGATGGAATATCCCTCAGCCATGAAATCAATGTCATAAGACCAGTAGCAGCAAAATGGGTGGATTCAGGTACGATGATTCTAAGTGAAATAAGTCACACAGAAAAAGAAACTTATCATAAGATATCACTTATGAAGATCCTGTAAACATGGCTACACTTGAACTGAGTTAGGAAAGAGAACAGTGTCTCACATTTAGAAAACACTCTTATGCCTGCTTAAGGGGGAAGGAGAGGTGGGGTGATGCATAAAACCAGAGTTTGATATAAGCACAGGTACCGTTCCAAAAACCAACTATGGAATAGACAAGACCTACACCTTCCTCAGTGAAAGGGACTCAAAACCCCATATTTCCCGCAGAGGAATATATCTGACTAGTAAGAATCTTAAAACCTATGTATTGATATGTCTCCGTAAGGGAATCAAGTGTGTCTAGACTGGGATAAATATGGCAGCGAGAATCAGCTCAAACCCACTATAAAAAGGAATTTCAAAAATAAAACAAAAAAACTGGGAAATTCTTTACAATTCCTTCAGGGTCTCTGATGAAACCTGAAATGACACTATCTACAATGACAGCTGGATGTGGCATAAGGCTGGACACTTGGGACTGAGAGGATTGGTGAGATTGGGTGAGCAAATGCAGACCCTTTAAAGCAATAATGCATGTCACACATTCCATGGGTCCCAACTCTCCAGGTTGAAGGGAATATTACTACAGATATAACATGTACGGGAATCCTAGAGAACGGACACACTGTGAATACGAAAGGTTTCTAAAACTCAACGAATAGTCCCTCTCCTGGTGCTCCGGTTTGACTTTCCATCTGCTTTATTATCAACCTCCCAACTTGGAGAGACAGCCCCTTTAACCTCCTGGTTCGCACAGGTTGCCAATTTGGCAGAGGATGAAAGGGAAGAGGGAGAACCAATGAGAGAGTAGCTGTTAGGCATTTGGACGGGCACATATCACTGTAATTTCCCGGCAGGAAGAAGAATTAACCAAAGTCTCAGCCACCCACCGGGAATCAGTATAGATCCGGAACCAAAATTTTGGACTTGCGGTCAGCTCACCAAAAACGAGTTGAAAAATGGAGCTCAGGGGCACAGCAATTCACAAACTGGCCGAGTAATAAAAGACAACTATCGTCCGAAAATCTGTTGAGGGAAGGCAACGAGGCGGACTTGAAAGCGAGGCAGAATAGCAGGAAACAGATTTCAAGAGGTACGTTGGAATCGCCTTTAAAGCACAGGAAGAGGGGCACAACTTCGACAATGATGCACTTGGCCCAAAAGGGCGTATGCGTTTTCTCCTGAATATATTCAGGAGAAAACGCATACGCCCTTTTTGGCCAAGCAAGCAAGCGGGCAATGCAAATCTGCACTACAAAGAAGTATCACTTCCCACCGGTCAAAAGGGACATCCACAAAATGTGTAAAAACCAGAAAGGCAAGACAGGCCCTGGAGAACAGGGAGCCTTGTTATGCTGATGGGCGGGATGTAAATTGCCAACTGCCTCTCTGGAGGAGTGCATTGTGTTCCCTAAAACAAGTAAACAACAGAGCTACAGAGCCAAGGGCACTTCCAGTCTAGGGAATATACCTTGGGAAAACTGAAAATCAAAAAGACACAGCCACCCCAAAATTTAGGGCTGCACTGCTTACAAGGACCTCAACTTGGGTACACCTTAAATATCCCAGGAAATATAAAAATGGTTCAAAAAATTGTGGTACTTACGTACGATGGAATATCCCTCAGCCATGAAATCAATGTCATAAGACCAGTAGCAGCAAAATGGGTGGATTCAGGTACGATGATTCTAAGTGAAATAAGTCACACAGAAAAAGAAACTTATCATAAGATATCACTTATGAAGATCCTGTAAACATGGCTACACTTGAACTGAGTTAGGAAAGAGAACAGTGTGTCACATTTAGAAAACACTCTTATGCCTGCTTAAGGGGGAAGGAGAGGTGGGGTGATGCATAAAACCAGAGTTTGATATAAGCACAGGTACCGTTCCAAAAACCAACTATGGAATAGACAAGACCTACACCTTCCTCAGTGAAAGGGACTCAAAACCCCATATTTCCCGCAGAGGAGTTTATCTGACTAGTAAGAATCTTAAAACCTATGTATTGATATGTCTCCGTAAGGGAATCAAGTGTGTCTAGACTGGCATAAACATGGCAGCGAGAATCAGCTCAAACCCACTATAAAAAGGAATTTCAAAAATAAAACAAAAAAACTGGGAAATTCTTTACAATTCCTTCAGGGTCTCTGATGAAACCTGAAATGACCCTATCTACAATGACAGCTGGATGTGGCATAAGGCTGGACACTTGGGACTGAGAGGATTGGTGAGATTGGGTGAGCAAATGCAGACCCTTTAAAGCAATAATGCATGGCACACATTCCATGGGTCCCAACTCTCCAGGTTGAAGGGAATATTACTACAGATATAACATGTACGGGAATCCTAGAGAACGGACACACTGTGAATACGAAAGGTTTCTAAAACTCAACGAATAGTCCCTCTCCTGGTGCTCCGGTTTGACTTTCCATCTGCTTTATTATCAACCTCCCAACTTGGAGAGACAGCCCCTTTAACCTCCTGGTTCGCACAGGTTGCCAATTTGGCAGAGGATGAAAGGGAAGAGGGAGAACCAATGAGAGAGTAGCTGTTAGGCATTTGGACGGGCACATATCACTGTAATTTCCTGGCAGGAAGAAGAATTAACCAAAGTCTCAGCCACCCACCGGGAATCAGTATAGATCCGGAACCAAAATTTTGGACTTGCGGTCAGCTCACCAAAAACGAGTTGAAAAATGGAGCTCAGGGGCACAGCAATTCACAAACTGGCCGAGTAATAAAGGACAACTATCGTCCAAAAATCTGTTGAGGGAAGGCAACGAGGCGGACTTGAAAGCGAGGCAGAATAGCAGGAAACAGATTTCAAGAGGTACGTTGGAATCGCCTTTAAAGCACAGGAAGAGGGGCACAACTTCGACAATGATGCACTTGGCCCAAAAGGGCGTATGCGTTTTCTCCTGAATATATTCAGGAGAAAACGCATACACCCTTTTTGGCCAAGCAAGCAAGCGGGCAATGCAAATCTGCACTACAAAGAAGTATCACTTCCCACCGGTCAAAAGGGACATCCACAAAATGTGTAAAAACCAGAAAGGCAAGACAGGCCCTGGAGAACAGGGAGCCTTGTTATGCTGATGGGCGGGATGTAAATCGCCAACTGCCTCTCTGGAGGAGTGCATTGTGTTCCCTAAAACAAGTAAACAACAGAGCTACAGAGCCAAGGGCACTTCCAGTCTAGGGAATATACCTTGGGAAAACTGAAAATCAAAAAGACACAGCCACCCCAAAATTTAGGGCTGCACTGCTTACAAGGACCTCAACTTGGGTACACCTTAAATATCCCAGGAAATATAAAAATGGTTCAAAAAATTGTGGTACTTACGTACGATGGAATATCCCTCAGCCATGAAATCAATGTCATAAGACCAGTAGCAGCAAAATGGGTGGATTCAGGTACGATGATTCTAAGTGAAATAAGTCACAGAGAAAAAGAAACTTATCCATAAGATATCACTTATGAAGATCCTGTAAACATGGCTACACTTGAACTGAGTTAGGAAAGAGAACAGTGTCTCACATTTAGAAAACACTCTTATGCCTGCTTAAGGGGGAAGGAGAGGTGGGGTGATGCATAAAACCAGAGCTTGATATAAGCACAGGTACCGTTCCAAAAACCAACTATGGAATAGACAAGACCTACACCTTCCTCAGTGAAAGGGACTCAAAACCCCATATTTCCCGCAGAGGAATATATCTGACTAGTAAGAATCTTAAAACCTATGTATTGATATGTCTCCGTAAGGGAATCAAGTGTGTCTAGACTGGGATAAATATGGCAGCGAGAATCAGCTCAAACCCACTATAAAAAGGAATTTCAAAAATAAAACAAAAAAACTGGGAAATTCTTTACAATTCCTTCAGGGTCTCTGATGAAACCTGAAATGACACTATCTACAATGACAGCTGGATGTGGCATAAGGCTGGACACTTGGGACTGAGAGGATTGGTGAGATTGGGTGAGCAAATGCAGACCCTTTAAAGCAATAATGCATGGCACACATTCCATGGGTCCCAACTCTCCAGGTTGAAGGGAATATTACTACAGATATAACATGTACTAGAATCCTAGAGAACGGACACACTGTGAATACGAAAGGTTTCTAAAACTCAACGAATAGTCCCTCTCCTGGTGCTCCGGTTTGACTTTCCATCTGCTTTATTATCAACCTCCCAACTTGGAGAGACAGCCCCTTTAACCTCCTGGTTCGCACAGGTTGCCAATTTGGCAGAGGATGAAAGGGAAGAGGGAGAACCAATGAGAGAGTAGCTGTTAGGCATTTGGACGGGCACATATCACTGTAATTTCCCGGCAGGAAGAAGAATTAACCAAAGTCTCAGCCACCCACCGGGAATCAGTATAGATCCTGAACCAAAATTTTGGACTTGCGGTCAGCTCACCAAAAACGAGTTGAAAAATGGAGCTCAGGGGCACAGCAATTCACAAACTGGCCGAGTAATAAAGGACAACTATCGTCCAAAAATCTGTTGAGGGAAGGCAACGAGGCGGACTTGAAAGCGAGGCAGAATAGCAGGAAACAGATTTCCAGAGGTACGTTGGAATCGCCTTTAAAGCACAGGAAGAGGGGCACAACTTCGACAATGATGCACTTGGCCAAAAAGGGCGTATGCGTTTTCTCCTGAATATATTCAGGAGAAAACGCATACGCCCTTTTTGGCCAAGCAAGCAAGCGGGCAATGCAAATCTGCACTACAAAGAAGTATCACTTCCCACCGGTCAAAAGGGACATCCACAAAATGTGTAAAAACCAGAAAGGCAAGACAGGCCCTGGAGAACAGGGAGCCTTGTTATGCTGATGGGCGGGATGTAAATTGCCAACTGCCTCTCTGGAGGAGTGCATTGTGTTCCCTAAAACAAGTAAACAACAGAGCTACAGAGCCAAGGGCACTTCCAGTCTAGGGAATATACCTTGGGAAAACTGAAAATCAAAAAGACACAGCCACCCCAAAATTTAGGGCTCCACTGCTTACAAGGACCTCAACTTGGGTACACCTTAAATATCCCAGGAAATATAAAAATGGTTCAAAAAATTGTGGTACTTACGTACGATGGAATATCCCTCAGCCATGAAATCAATGTCATAAGACCAGTAGCAGCAAAATGGGTGGATTCAGGTACGATGATTCTAAGTGAAATAAGTCACACAGGAAAAGAAACTTATCATAAGATATCACTTATGAAGATCCTGTAAACATGGCTACACTTGAACTGAGTTAGGAAAGAGAACAGTGTCTCACATTTAGAAAACACTCTTATGCCTGCTTAAGGGGGAAGGAGAGGTGGGGTGATGCATAAAACCAGAGTTTGATATAAGCACAGGTACCGTTCCAAAAACCAACTATGGAATAGACAAGACCTACACCTTCCTCAGTGAAAGGGACTCAAAACCCCATATTTCCCGCAGAGGAATATATCTGACTAGTAAGAATCTTAAAACCTATGTATTGATATGTCTCCGTAAGGGAATCAAGTGTGTCTAGACTGGGATAAATATGGCAGCGAGAATCAGCTCAAACCCACTATAAAAAGGAATTTCAAAAATAAAACAAAAAAACTGGGAAATTCTTTACAATTCCTTCAGGGTCTCTGATGAAACCTGAAATGACCCTATCTACAATGACAGCTGGATGTGGCATAAGGCTGGACACTTGGGACTGAGAGGATTGGTGAGATTGGGTGAGCAAATGCAGACCCTTTAAAGCAATAATGCATGGCACACATTCCATGGGTCCCAACTCTCCAGGTTGAAGGGAATATTACTACAGATATAACATGTACGGGAATCCTAGAGAACGGACACACTGTGAATACGAAAGGTTTCTAAAACTCAACGAATAGTCCCTCTCCTGGTGCTCCGGTTTGACTTTCCATCTGCTTTATTATCAACCTCCCAACTTGGAGAGACAGCCCCTTTAACCTCCTGGTTCGCACAGGTTGCCAATTTGGCAGAGGATGAAAGGGAAGAGGGAGAACCAATGAGAGAGTAGCTGTTAGGCATTTGGACGGGCACATATCACTGTAATTTCCCGGCAGGAAGAAGAATTAACCAAAGTCTCAGCCACCCACCGGGAATCAGTATAGATCCGGAACCAAAATTTTGGACTTGCGGTCAGCTCACCAAAAACGAGTTGAAAAATGGAGCTCAGGGGCACAGCAATTCACAAACTGGCCGAGTAATAAAGGACAACTATCGTCCAAAAATCTGTTGAGGGAAGGCAACGAGGCGGACTTGAAAGCGAGGCAGAATAGCAGGAAACAGATTTCAAGAGGTACGTTGGAATCGCCTTTAAAGCACAGGAAGAGGGGCACAACTTCGACAATGATGCACTTGGCCAAAAAGGGCGTATGCGTTTCCTCCTGAATATATTCAGGAGAAAACGCATACGCCCTTTTTGGCCAAGCAAGCAAGCGGGCAATGCAAATCTGCACTACAAAGAAGTATCACTTCCCACCGGTCAAAAGGGACATCCACAAAATGTGTAAAAACCAGAAAGGCAAGACAGGCCCTGGAGAACAGGGAGCCTTGTTATGCTGATGGGCGGGATGTAAATTGCCAACTGCCTCTCTGGAGGAGTGCATTGTGTTCCCTAAAACAAGTAAACAACAGAGCTACAGAGCCAAGGGCACTTCCAGTCCAGGGAATATACCTTGGGAAAACTGAAAATCAAAAAGACACAGCCACCCCAGAATTTAGGGCTGCACTGCTTACAAGGACCTCAACTTGGGTACACCTTAAATATCCCAGGAAATATAAAAATGGTTCAAAAAATTGTGGTACTTACGTACGATGGAATATCCCTCAGCCATGAAATCAATGTCATAAGACCAGTAGCAGCAAAATGGGTGGATTCAGGTACGATGATTCTAAGTGAAATAAGTCACACAGGAAAAGAAACTTATCATAAGATATCACTTATGAAGATCCTGTAAACATGGCTACACTTGAACTGAGTTAGGAAAGAGAACAGTGTCTCACATTTAGAAAACACTCTTATGCCTGCTTAAGGGGGAAGGAGAGGTGGGGTGATGCATAAAACCAGAGCTTGATATAAGCACAGGTACCGTTCCAAAAACCAACTATGGAATAGACAAGACCTACACCTTCCTCAGTGAAAGGGACTCAAAACCCCATATTTCCCGCAGAGGAATATATCTGACTAGTAAGAATCTTAAAACCTATGTATTGATATGTCTCCGTAAGGGAATCAAGTGTGTCTAGACTGGGATAAATATGGCAGCGAGAATCAGCTCAAACCCACTATAAAAAGGAATTTCAAAAATAAAACAAAAAAACTGGGAAATTCTTTACAATTCCTTCAGGGTCTCTGATGAAACCTGAAATGACCCTATCTACAATGACAGCTGGATGTGGCATAAGGCTGGACACTTGGGACTGAGAGGATTGGTGAGATTGGGTGAGCAAATGCAGACCCTTTAAAGCAATAATGCATGGCACACATTCCATGGGTCCCAACTCTCCAGGTTGAAGGGAATATTACTACAGATATAACATGTACTAGAATCCTAGAGAACGGACACACTGTGAATACGAAAGGTTTCTAAAACTCAACGAATAGTCCCTCTCCTGGTGCTCCGGTTTGACTTTCCATCTGCTTTATTATCAACCTCCCAACTTGGAGAGACAGCCCCTTTAACCTCCTGGTTCGCACAGGTTGCCAATTTGGCAGAGGATGAAAGGGAAGAGGGAGAACCAATGAGAGAGTAGCTGTTAGGCATTTGGACGGGCACATATCACTGTAATTTCCCGGCAGGAAGAAGAATTAACCAAAGTCTCAGCCACCCACCGGGAATCAGTATAGATCCTGAACCAAAATTTTGGACTTGCGGTCAGCTCACCAAAAACGAGTTGAAAAATGGAGCTCAGGGGCACAGCAATTCACAAACTGGCCGAGTAATAAAGGACAACTATCGTCCAAAAATCTGTTGAGGGAAGGCAACGAGGCGGACTTGAAAGCGAGGCAGAATAGCAGGAAACAGATTTCAAGAGGTACGTTGGAATCGCCTTTAAAGCACAGGAAGAGGGGCACAACTTCGACAATGATGCACTTGGCCAAAAAGGGCGTATGCGTTTCCTCCTGAATATATTCAGGAGAAAACGCATACGCCCTTTTTGGCCAAGCAAGCAAGCGGGCAATGCAAATCTGCACTACAAATAAGTATCACTTCCCACCGGTCAAAAGGGACATCCACAAAATGTGTAAAAACCAGAAAGGCAAGACAGGCCCTGGAGAACAGGGAGCCTTGTTATGCTGATGGGCGGGATGTAAATTGCCAACTGCCTCTCTGGAGGAGTGCATTGTGTTCCCTAAAACAAGTAAACAACAGAGCTACAGAGCCAAGGGCACTTCCAGTCTAGGGAATATACCTTGGGAAAACTGAAAATCAAAAAGACACAGCCACCCCAAAATTTAGGGCTGCACTGCTTACAAGGACCTCAACTTGGGTACACCTTAAATATCCCAGGAAATATAAAAATGGTTCAAAAAATTGTGGTACTTACGTACGATGGAATATCCCTCAGCCATGAAATCAATGTCATAAGACCAGTAGCAGCAAAATGGGTGGATTCAGGTACGATGATTCTAAGTGAAATAAGTCACACAGAAAAAGAAACTTATCATAAGATATCACTTATGAAGATCCTGTAAACATGGCTACACTTGAACTGAGTTAGGAAAGAGAACAGTGTCTCACATTTAGAAAACACTCTTATGCCTGCTTAAGGGGGAAGGAGAGGTGGGGTGATGCATAAAACCAGAGTTTGATATAAGCACAGGTACCGTTCCAAAAACCAACTATGGAATAGACAAGACCTACACCTTCCTCAGTGAAAGGGACTCAAAACCCCATATTTCCCGCAGAGGAATATATCTGACTAGTAAGAATCTTAAAACCTATGTATTGATATGTCTCCGTAAGGGAATCAAGTGTGTCTAGACTGGGATAAATATGGCAGCGAGAATCAGCTCAAACCCACTATAAAAAGGAATTTCAAAAATAAAACAAAAAAACTGGGAAATTCTTTACAATTCCTTCAGGGTCTCTGATGAAACCTGAAATGACCCTATCTACAATGACAGCTGGATGTGGCATAAGGCTGGACACTTGGGACTGAGAGGATTGGTGAGATTGGGTGAGCAAATGCAGACCCTTTAAAGCAATAATGCATGGCACACATTCCATGGGTCCCAACTCTCCAGGTTGAAGGGAATATTACTACAGATATAACATGTACGGGAATCCTAGAGAACGGACACACTGTGAATACGAAAGGTTTCTAAAACTCAACGAATAATCCCTCTCCTGGTGCTCCGGTTTGACTTTCCATCTGCTTTATTATCAACCTCCCAACTTGGAGACACAGCCCCTTTAACCTCCTGGTTCGCACAGGTTGCCAATTTGGCAGAGGATGAAAGGGAAGAGGGAGAACCAATGAGAGAGTAGCTGTTAGGCATTTGGACGGGCACATATCACTGTAATTTCCCGGCAGGAAGAAGAATTAACCAAAGACTCAGCCACCCACCGGGAATCAGTATAGATCCTGAACCAAAATTTTGGACTTGCGGTCAGCTCACCAAAAACGAGTTGAAAAATGGAGCTCAGGGGCACAGCAATTCACAAACTGGCCGAGTAATAAAGGACAACTATCGTCCAAAAATCTGTTGAGGGAAGGCAACGAGGCGGACTTGAAAGCGAGGCAGAATAGCAGGAAACAGATTTCCAGAGGTACGTTGGAATCGCCTTTAAAGCACAGGAAGAGGGGCACAACTTCGACAATGATGCACTTGGCCAAAAAGGGCGTATGCGTTTTCTCCTGAATATATTCAGGAGAAAACGCATACGCCCTTTTTGGCCAAGCAAGCAAGCGGGCAATGCAAATCTGCACTACAAAGAAGTATCACTTCCCACCGGTCAAAAGGGACATCCACAAAATGTGTAAAAACCAGAAAGGCAAGACAGGCCCTGGAGAACAGGGAGCCTTGTTATGCTGATGGGCGGGATGTAAATTGCCAACTGCCTCTCTGGAGGAGTGCATTGTGTTCCCTAAAACAAGTAAACAACAGAGCTACAGAGCCAAGGGCACTTCCAGTCTAGGGAATATACCTTGGGAAAACTGAAAATCAAAAAGACACAGCCACCCCAAAATTTAGGGCTGCACTGCTTACAAGGACCTCAACTTGGGTACACCTTAAATATCCCAGGAAATATAAAAGTGGTTCAAAAAATTGTGGTACTTACGTACGATGGAATATCCCTCAGCCATGAAATCAATGTCATAAGACCAGTAGCAGCAAAATGGGTGGATTCAGGTACGATGATTCTAAGTGAAATAAGTCACACAGAAAAAGAAACTTATCATAAGATATCACTTATGAAGATCCTGTAAACATGGCTACACTTGAACTGAGTTAGGAAAGAGAACAGTGTCTCACATTTAGAAAACACTCTTATGCCTGCTTAAGGGGGAAGGAGAGGTGGGGTGATGCATAAAACCAGAGTTTGATATAAGCACAGGTACCGTTCCAAAAACCAACTATGGAATAGACAAGACCTACACCTTCCTCAGTGAAAGGGACTCAAAACCCCATATTTCCCGCAGAGGAATATATCTGACTAGTAAGAATCTTAAAACCTATGTATTGATATGTCTCCGTAAGGGAATCAAGTGTGTCTAGACTGGGATAAATATGGCAGCGAGAATCAGCTCAAACCCACTATAAAAAGGAATTTCAAAAATAAAACAAAAAAACTGGGAAATTCTTTACAATTCCTTCAGGGTCTCTGATGAAACCTGAAATGACCCTATCTACAATGACAGCTGGATGTGGCATAAGGCTGGACACTTGGGACTGAGAGGATTGGTGAGATTGGGTGAGCAAATGCAGACCCTTTAAAGCAATAATGCATGGCACACATTCCATGGGTCCCAACTCTCCAGGTTGAAGGGAATATTACTACAGATATAACATGTACGGGAATCCTAGAGAACGGACACACTGTGAATACGAAAGGTTTCTAAAACTCAACGAATAGTCCCTCTCCTGGTGCTCCGGTTTGACTTTCCATCTGCTTTATTATCAACCTCCCAACTTGGAGAGACAGCCCCTTTAACCTCCTGGTTCGCACAGGTTGCCAATTTGGCAGAGGATGAAAGGGAAGAGGGAGAACCAATGAGAGAGTAGCTGTTAGGCATTTGGACGGGCACATATCACTGTAATTTCCCGGCAGGAAGAAGAATTAACCAAAGTCTCAGCCACCCACCGGGAATCAGTATAGATCCTGAACCAAAATTTTGGACTTGCGGTCAGCTCACCAAAAACGAGTTGAAAAATGGAGCTCAGGGGCACAGCAATTCACAAACTGGCCGAGTAATAAAGGACAACTATCGTCCAAAAATCTGTTGAGGGAAGGCAACGAGGCGGACTTGAAAGCGAGGCAGAATAGCAGGAAACAGATTTCAAGAGGTACGTTGGAATCGCCTTTAAAGCACAGGAAGAGGGGTACAACTTCGACAATGATGCACTTGGCCAAAAAGGGCGTATGCGTTTTCTCCTGAATATATTCAGGAGAAAACGCATACGCCCTTTTTGGCCAAGCAAGCAAGCGGGCAATGCAAATCTGCACTACAAAGAAGTATCACTTCCCACCGGTCAAAAGGGACATCCACAAAATGTGTAAAAACCAGAAAGGCAAGACAGGCCTTGGAGAACAGGGAGCCTTGTTATGTTGATGGGCGGGATGTAAATTGCCAACTGCCTCTCTGGAGGAGTGCATTGTGTTCCCTAAAACAAGTAAACAACAGAGCTACAGAGCCAAGGGCACTTCCAGTCTAGGGAATATACCTGGGAAAAACTGAAAATCAATAAGACAGAGCCACCCCAAAATTTAGGGCTGCACTGCTTACAAGGACCTCAACTTGGGTACACCTTAAATATCCCAGGAAATATAAAATTGGTTCAAAAAATTGTGGTAATTACGTACGATGGAATATCCCTCAGCCATGAAATCATGTCATAAGACCAGTAGCAGCAAAATGGGTGGATTCAGGTACGATGATTCTAAGTGAAATAAGTCACAGAGAAAAAGAAACTTATCATAAGTTATCACTTATGAAGATCCTGTAAACATGGCTACACTTGAACTGAGTTAGGAAAGAGAACAGTGTCTCACATTTAGAAAACACTCTTATGCCTGCTTAAGGGGGAAGGAGAGGTGGGGTGATGCATAAAACCAGAGTTTGATATAAGCACAGGTACCGTTCCAAAAACCAACTATGGAATAGACAAGACCTACACCTTCCTCAGTGAAAGGGACTCAAAACCCCATATTTCCCGCAGAGGAATATATCTGACTAGTAAGAATCTTAAAACCTATGTATTGATATGTCTCCGTAAGGGAATCAAGTGTGTCTAGAATGGCATAAACATGGCAGCGAGAATCAGCTCAAACCCACTATAAAAAGGAATTTCAACAATAAAACAAAAAAACTGGGAAATTCTTTACAATTCCTTCAGGGTCTCTGATGAAACCTGAAATGACCCTATCTACAATGACAGCTGGATGTGGCATAAGGCTGGACACTTGGGACTGAGAGGATTGGTGAGATTGGGTGAGCAAATGCAGACCCTTTAAAGCAATAATGCATGGCACACATTCCATGGGTCCCAACTCTCCAGGTTGAAGGGAATATTACTACAGATATAACATGTACGGGAATCCTAGAGAACGGACACACTGTGAATACGAAAGGTTTCTAAAACTCAACGAATAGTCCCTCTCCTGGTGCTCCGGTTTGACTTTCCATCTGCTTTATTATCAACCTCCCAACTTGGAGAGACAGCCCCTTTAACCTCCTGGTTCGCACAGGTTGCCAATTTGGCAGAGGATGAAAGGGAAGAGGGAGAACCAATGAGAGAGTAGCTGTTAGGCATTTGGACGGGCACATATCACTGTAATTTCCCGGCAGGAAGAAGAATTAACCAAAGACTCAGCCACCCACCGGGAATCAGTATAGATCCTGAACTAAAATTTTGGACTTGCGGTCAGCTCACCAAAAACGAGTTGAAAAATGGAGCTCAGGGGCACAGCAATTCACAAACTGGCCGAGTAATAAAGGACAACTATCGTCCAAAAATCTGTTGAGGGAAGGCAACGAGGCGGACTTGAAAGCAAGGCAGAATAGCAGGAAACAGATTTCAAGAGGTACGTTGGAATCGCCTTTAAAGCACAGGAAGAGGGGCACAACTTCGACAATGATGCACTTGGCCAAAAAGGGCATATGCGTTTTCTCCTGAATATATTCAGGAGAAAACGCATACGCCCTTTTTGGCCAAGCAAGCAAGCGGGCAATGCAAATCTGCACTACAAAGAAGTATCACTTCCCACCGGTCAAAAGGGACATCCACAAAATGTGTAAAAACCAGAAAGGCAAGACAGGCCCTGGAGAACAGGGAGCCTTGTTATGCTGATGGGCGGGATGTAAATTGCCAACTGCCTCTCTGGAGGAGTGCATTGTGTTCCCTAAAACAAGTAAACAACAGAGCTACAGAGCCAAGGGCACTTCCAGTCTAGGGAATATACCTTGGGAAAACTGAAAATCAAAAAGACACAGCCACCCCAAAATTTAGGGCTGCACTGCTTACAAGGACCTCAACTTGGGTACACCTTAAATATCCCAGGAAATATAAAAATGGTTTAAAAAATTGTGGTACTTACGTACGATGGAATATCCCTCAGCCATGAAATCAATGTCATAAGACCAGTAGCAGCAAAATGGGTGGATTCAGGTACAATGATTCTAAGTGAAATAAGTCACAGAGAAAAAGAAACTTATCATAAGTTATCACTTATGAAGATCCTGTAAACATGGCTACACTTGAACTGAGTTAGGAAAGAGAACAGTGTCTCACATTTAGAAAACACTCTTATTCCTGCTTAAGGGGGAAGGAGAGGTGGGGTGATGCATAAAACCAGAGTTTGATATAAGCACAGGTACCGTTCCAAAAACCAACTATGGAATAGACAAGACCTACACCTTCCTCAGTGAAAGGGACTCAAAACCCCATATTTCCCGCAGAGGAATATATCTGACTAGTAAGAATCTTAAAACCTATGTATTGATATGTCTCCGTAAGGGAATCAAGTGTGTCTAGACTGGGATAAATATGGCAGCGAGAATCAGCTCAAACCCACTATAAAAAGGAATTTCAAAAATAAAACAAAAAAACTGGGAAATTCTTTACAATTCCTTCAGGGTCTCTGATGAAACCTGAAATGACCCTATCTACAATGACAGCTGGATGTGGCATAAGGCTGGACACTTGGGACTGAGAGGATTGGTGAGATTGGGTGAGCAAATGCAGACCCTTTAAAGCAATAATGCATGGCACACATTCCATGGGTCCCAACTCTCCAGGTTGAAGGGAATATTACTACAGATATAACATGTACGGGAATCCTAGAGAACGGACACACTGTGAATACGAAAGGTTTCTAAAACTCAACGAATAGTCCCTCTCCTGGTGCTCCGGTTTGACTTTCCATCTGCTTTATTATCAACCTCCCAACTTGGAGAGACAGCCCCTTTAACCTCCTGGTTCGCACAGGTTGCCAATTTGGCAGAGGATGAAAGGGAAGAGGGAGAACCAATGAGAGAGTAGCTGTTAGGCATTTGGACGGGCACATATCACTGTAATTTCCCGGCAGGAAGAAGAATTAACCAAAGACTCAGCCACCCACCGGGAATCAGTATAGATCCTGAACCAAAATTTTGGACTTGCGGTCAGCTCACCAAAAACGAGTTGAAAAATGGAGCTCAGGGGCACAGCAATTCACAAACTGGCCGAGTAATAAAGGACAACTATCGTCCAAAAATCTGTTGAGGGAAGGCAACGAGGCGGACTTGAAAGCAAGGCAGAATAGCAGGAAACAGATTTCAAGAGGTACGTTGGAATCGCCTTTAAAGCACAGGAAGAGGGGCACAACTTCGACAATGATGCAGTTGGCCAAAAAGGGCGTATGCGTTTTCTCCTGAATATATTCAGGAGAAAACGCATACGCCCTTTTTGGCCAAGCAAGCAAGCGGGCAATGCAAATCTGCACTACAAAGAAGTCTCGCTTCCCACCAGTCAAAAGGGACATCCACAAAATGTGTAAAAACCAGAAAGGCAAGACAGGCCCTGGAGAACAGGGTGCCTTGTTATGCTGATGGGCGGGATGTAAATTGCCAACTGCCTCTCTGGAGGAGTGCATTGTGTTCCCTAAAACAAGTAAACAACAGAGCTACAGAGCCAAGGGCACTTCCAGTCTAGGGAATATACCTTGGGAAAACTGAAAATCAAAAAGACACAGCCACCCCAAAATTTAGGGCTGCACTGCTTACAAGGACCTCAACTTGGGTACACCTTAAATATCCCAGGAAATATAAAAATGGTTCAAAAAATTGTGGTACTTACGTACGATGGAATATCCCTCAGCCATGAAATCAATGTCATAAGACCAGTAGCAGCAAAATGGGTGGATTCAGGTACGATGATTCTAAGTGAAATAAGTCACACAGAAAAAGAAACTTATCATAAGATATCACTTATGAAGATCCTGTGAACATGGCTACACTTGAACTGAGTTAGGAAAGAGAACAGTGTCTCACATTTAGAAAACACTCTTATGCCTGCTTAAGGGGGAAGGAGAGGTGGGGTGATGCATAAAACCAGAGTTTGATATAAGCACAGGTACCGTTCCAAAAACCAACTATGGAATAGACAAGACCTACACCTTCCTCAGTGAAAGGGACTCAAAACCCCATATTTCCCGCAGAGGAATATATCTGACTAGTAAGAATCTTAAAACCTATGTATTGATATGTCTCCGTAAGGGAATCAAGTGTGTCTAGACTGGGATAAATATGGCAGCGAGAATCAGCTCAAACCCACTATAAAAAGGAATTTCAAAAATAAAACAAAAAAACTGGGAAATTCTTTACAATTCCTTCAGGGTCTCTGATGAAACCTGAAATGACCCTATCTACAATGACAGCTGGATGTGGCATAAGGCTGGACACTTGGGACTGAGAGGATTGGTGAGATTGGGTGAGCAAATGCAGACCCTTTAAAGCAATAATGCATGGCACACATTCCATGGGTCCCAACTCTCCAGGTTGAAGGGAATATTACTACAGATATAACATGTACGGGAATCCTAGAGAACGGACACACTGTGAATACGAAAGGTTTCTAAAACTCAACGAATAGTCCCTCTCCTGGTGCTCCGGTTTGACTTTCCATCTGCTTTATTATCAACCTCCCAACTTGGAGAGACAGCCCCTTTAACCTCCTGGTTCGCACAGGTTGCCAATTTGGCAGAGGATGAAAGGGAAGAGGGAGAACCAATGAGAGAGTAGCTGTTAGGCATTTGGACGGGCACATATCACTGTAATTTCCCGGCAGGAAGAAGAATTAACCAAAGACTCAGCCACCCACCGGGAATCAGTATAGATCCGGAACCAAAATTTTGGACTTGTGGTCAGCTCACCAAAAACGAGTTGAAAAATGGAGCTCAGGGGCACAGCAATTCACAAACTGGCCGAGTAATAAAGGACAACTATCGTCCAAAAATCTGTTGAGGGAAGGCAACGAGGCGGACTTGAAAGCGAGGCAGAATAGCAGGAAACAGATTTCCAGAGGTACGTTGGAATCGCCTTTAAAGCACAGGAAGAGGGGCACAACTTCGACAATGATGCACTTGGCCAAAAAGGGCGTATGCGTTTTCTCCTGAATATATTCAGGAGAAAACGCATACGCCCTTTTTGGCCAAGCAAGCAAGCGGGCAATGCAAATCTGCACTACAAAGAAGTATCACTTCCCACCGGTCAAAAGGGACATCCACAAAATGTGTAAAAACCAGAAAGGCAAGACAGGCCCTGGAGAACAGGGAGCCTTGTTATGCTGATGGGCGGGATGTAAATTGCCAACTGCCTCTCTGGAGGAGTGCATTGTGTTCCCTAAAACAAGTAAACAACAGAGCTACAGAGCCAAGGGCACTTCCAGTCTAGGGAATATACCTTGGGAAAACTGAAAATCAAAAAGACACAGCCACCCCAAAATTTAGGGCTGCACTGCTTACAAGGACCTCAACTTGGGTACACCTTAAATATCCCAGGAAATATAAAAATGGTTTAAAAAATTGTGGTACTTACGTACGATGGAATATCCCTCAGCCATGAAATCAATGTCATAAGACCAGTAGCAGCAAAATGGGTGGATTCAGGTACAATGATTCTAAGTGAAATAAGTCACAGAGAAAAAGAAACTTATCATAAGTTATCACTTATGAAGATCCTGTAAACATGGCTACACTTGAACTGAGTTAGGAAAGAGAACAGTGTCTCACATTTAGAAAACACTCTTATGCCTGCTTAAGGGGGAAGGAGAGGTGGGGTGATGCATAAAACCAGAGTTTGATATAAGCACAGGTACCGTTCCAAAAACCAACTATGGAATAGACAAGACCTACACCTTCCTCAGTGAAAGGGACTCAAAACCCCATATTTCCCGCAGAGGAATATATCTGACTAGTAAGAATCTTAAAACCTATGTATTGATATGTCTCCGTAAGGGAATCAAGTGTGTCTAGACTGGCATAAACATGGCAGCGAGAATCAGCTCAAACCCACTATAAAAAGGAATTTCAAAAACAAAACAAAAAAAACTGGGAAATTCTTTACAATTCCTTCAGGGTCTCTGATGAAACCTGAAATGACCCTATCTACAATGACAGCTGGATGTGGCATAAGGCTGGACACTTGGGACTGAGAGGATTGGTGAGATTGGGTGAGCAGATGCAGACCCTTTAAAGCAATAATGCATGGCACACATTCCATGGGTCCCAACTCTCCAGGTTGAAGGGAATATTACTACAGATATAACATGTACGGGAATCCTAGAGAACGGACACACTGTGAATACGAAAGGTTTCTAAAACTCAACGAATAGTCCCTCTCCTGGTGCTCCGGTTTGACTTTCCATCTGCTTTATTATCAACCTCCCAACTTGGAGAGACAGCCCCTTTAACCTCCTGGTTCGCACAGGTTGCCAATTTGGCAGAGGATGAAAGGGAAGAGGGAGAACCAATGAGAGAGTAGCTGTTAGGCATTTGGACGGACACATATCACTGTAATTTCCCGGCAGGAAGAAGAATTAACCAAAGTCTCAGCCACCCACCGGGAATCAGTATAGATCCTGAACCAAAATTTTGGACTTGCGGTCAGCTCACCAAAAACGAGTTGAAAAATGGAGCTCAGGGGCACAGCAATTCACAAACTGGCCGAGTAATAAAGGACAACTATCGTCCAAAAATATGTTGAGGGAAGGCAATGAGGCGTACTTGAAAGCGTGGCAGAATAGCAGGAAACAGATTTCAAGAGGTACGTTGGAATCGCCTTTAAAGCACAGGAAGAGGGGCACAACTTCGACAATGATGCAGTTGGCTAAAAAGGGCGTATGCGTTTTCTCCTGAATATATTCAGGAGAAAACGCATACGCCCTTTTTGGCCAAGCAAGCAAGCGGGCAATGCAAATCTGCACTACAAAGAAGTCTCGCTTCCCACCGGTCAAAAGGGACATCCACAAAATGTGTAAAAACCAGAAAGGCAAGACAGGCCCTGGAGAACAGGGTGCCTTGTTATGCTGATAGGCGGGATGTAAATTGCCAACTGCCTCTCTGGAGGAGTGCATTGTGTTCCCTAAAACAAGTAAACAACAGAGCTACAGAGCCAAGGGCACTTCCAGTCTAGGGAATATACCTTGGGAAAACTGAAAATCAAAAAGACACAGCCACCCCAAAATTTAGGGCTGCACTGCTTACAAGGACCTCAACTTGGGTACACCTTAAATATCCCAGGAAATATAAAAATGGTTCAAAAAATTGTGGTACTTACGTACGATGGAATATCCCTCAGCCATGAAATCAATGTCATAAGACCAGTAGCAGCAAAATGGGTGGATTCAGGTACGATGATTCTAAGTGAAATAAGTCACACAGAAAAAGTAACTTATCATAAGATATCACTTATGAAGATCCTGTGAACATGGCTACACTTGAACTGAGTTAGGAAAGAGAACAGTGTCTCACATTTAGAAAACACTCTTATGCCTGCTTAAGGGGGAAGGAGAGGTGGGGTGATGCATAAAACCAGAGTTTGATATAAGCACAGGTACCGTTCCAAAAACCAACTATGGAATAGACAAGACCTACACCTTCCTCAGTGAAAGGGACTCAAAACCCCATATTTCCCGCAGAGGAATATATCTGACTAGTTAGAATCTTAAAACCTATGTATTGATATGTCTCCGTAAGGGAATCAAGTGTGTCTAGACTGGGATAAATATGGCAGCGAGAATCAGCTCAAACCCACTATAAAAAGGAATTTCAAAAATAAAACAAAAAAACTGGGAAATTCTTTACAATTCCTTCAGGGTCTCTGATGAAACCTGAAATGACCCTATCTACAATGACAGCTGGATGTGGCATAAGGCTGGACACTTGGGACTGAGAGGATTGGTGAGATTGGGTGAGCAAATGCAGACCCTTTAAAGCAATAATGCATGGCACACATTCCATGGGTCCCAACTCTCCAGGTTGAAGGGAATATTACTACAGATATAACATGTACGGGAATCCTAGAGAACGGACACACTGTGAATACGAAAGGTTTCTAAAACTCAACGAATAGTCCCTCTCCTGGTGCTCCGGTTTGACTTTCCATCTGCTTTATTATCAACCTCCCAACTTGGAGAGACAGCCCCTTTAACCTCCTGGTTCGCACAGGTTGCCAATTTGGCAGAGGATGAAAGGGAAGAGGGAGAACCAATGAGAGAGTAGCTGTTAGGCATTTGGACGGGCACATATCACTGTAATTTCCCGGCAGGAAGAAGAATTAACCAAAGTCTCAGCCACCCACCGGGAATCAGTATAGATCCTGAACCAAAATTTTGGACTTGCGGTCAGCTCACCAAAAACGAGTTGAAAAATGGAGCTCAGGGGCACAGCAATTCACAAACTGGCCGAGTAATAAAGGACAACTATCGTCCAAAAATCTGTTGAGGGAAGGCAACGAGGCGGACTTGAAAGCGAGGCAGAATAGCAGGAAACAGATTTCAAGAGGTACGTTGGAATCGCCTTTAAAGCACAGGAAGAGGGGCACAACTTCGACAATGATGCACTTGGCCAAAAAGGGCGTATGCGTTTTCTCCTGAATATATTCAGGAGAAAACGCATACGCCCTTTTTGGCCAAGCAAGCAAGCGGGCAATGCAAATCTGCACTACAAAGAAGTATCACTTCCCACCGGTCAAAAGGGACATCCACAAAATGTGTAAAAACCAGAAAGGCAAGACAGGCCCTGGAGAACAGGGAGCCTTGTTATGCTGATGGGCGGGATGTAAATTGCCAACTGCCTCTCTGGAGGAGTGCATTGTGTTCCCTAAAACAAGTAAACAACAGAGCTACAGAGCCAAGGGCACTTCCAGTCTAGGGAATATACCTTGGGAAAACTGAAAATCTAAAAGACACAGCCACCCCAAAATTTAGGGCTGCACTGCTTACAAGGACCTCAACTTGGGTACACCTTAAATATCCCAGGAAATATAAAAATGGTTCAAAAAATTGTGGTACTTACGTACGATGGAATATCCCTCAGCCATGAAATCAATGTCATAAGACCAGTAGCAGCAAAATGGGTGGATTCAGGTACGATGATTCTAAGTGAAATAAGTCACACAGAAAAAGAAACTTATCATAAGATATCACTTATGAAGATCCTGTAAACATGGCTACACTTGAACTGAGTTAGGAAAGAGAACAGTGTCTCACATTTAGAAAACACTCTTATGCCTGCTTAAGGGGGAAGGAGAGGTGGGGTGATGCATAAAACCAGAGTTTGATATAAGCACAGGTACCGTTCCAAAAACCAACTATGGAATAGACAAGACCTACACCTTCCTCAGTGAAAGGGACTCAAAACCCCATATTTCCCGCAGAGGAATATATCTGACTAGTAAGAATCTTAAAACCTATGTATTGATATGTCTCCGTAAGGGAATCAAGTGTGTCTAGACTGGGATAAATATGGCAGCGAGAATCAGCTCAAACCCACTATAAAAAGGAATTTCAAAAATAAAACAAAAAAACTGGGAAATTCTTTACAATTCCTTCAGGGTCTCTGATGAAACCTGAAATGACCCTATCTACAATGACAGCTGGATGTGGCATAAGGCTGGACACTTGGGACTGAGAGGATTGGTGAGATTGGGTGAGCAAATGCAGACCCTTTAAAGCAATAATGCATGGCACACATTCCATGGGTCCCAACTCTCCAGGTTGAAGGGAATATTACTACAGATATAACATGTACGGGAATCCTAGAGAACGGACACACTGTGAATACGAAAGGTTTCTAAAACTCAACGAATAGTCCCTCTCCTGGTGCTCCGGTTTGACTTTCCATCTGCTTTATTATCAACCTCCCAACTTGGAGAGACAGCCCCTTTAACCTCCTGGTTCGCACAGGTTGCCAATTTGGCAGAGGATGAAAGGGAAGAGGGAGAACCAATGAGAGAGTAGCTGTTAGGCATTTGGACGGGCACATATCACTGTAATTTCCCGGCAGGAAGAAGAATTAACCAAAGTCTCAGCCACCCACCGGGAATCAGTATAGATCCTGAACCAAAATTTTGGACTTGCGGTCAGCTCACCAAAAACGAGTTGAAAAATGGAGCTCAGGGGCACAGCAATTCAGAAACTGGCCGAGTAATAAAGGACAACTATCGTCCAAAAATCTGTTGAGGGAAGGCAACGAGACAGACTTGAAAGCGAGGCAGAATAGCAGGAAACAGATTTCAAGAGGTACGTTGGAATCGCCTTTAAAGCACAGGAAGAGGGGCACAACTTCGACAATGATGCACTTGGCCAAAAAGGGTGTATGCGTTTTCTCCTGAATATATTCAGGAGAAAACGCATACGCCCTTTTTGGCCAAGCAAGCAAGCGGGCAATGCAAATCTGCACTACAAAGAAGTATCACTTCCCACTGGTCAAAAGGGACATCCACAAAATGTGTAAAAACCAGAAAGGCAAGACAGGCCCTGGAGAACAGGGAGCCTTGTTATGCTGATGGGAGGGATGTAAATTGCCAACTGCCTCTCTGGAGGAGTGCATTGTGTTCCCTAAAACATGTAAAGAACAGAGCTACAGAGCCAAGGGCACTTCCAGTCTAGGGAATATACCTTGGGAAAACTGAAAATCAAAAAGACACAGCCACCCCAAAATTTAGGGCTGCACTGCTTACAAGGACCTCAACTTGGGTACACCTTAAATATCCCAGGAAATATAAAAATGGTTCAAACAATTGTGGTACTTACGTACGATGGAATATCCCTCAGCCATGAAATCAATGTCATAAGACCAGTAGCAGCAAAATGGGTGGATTCAGGTACGATGATTCTAAGTGAAATAAGTCACACAGAAAAAGAAACTTATCATAAGATATCACTTATGAAGATCCTGTAAACATGGCTACACTTGAACTGAGTTAGGAAAGAGAACAGTGTCTCACATTTAGAAAACACTCTTATGCCTGCTTAAGGGGGAAGGAGAGGTGGGGTGATGCATAAAACCAGAGTTTGATATAAGCACAGGTACCGTTCCAAAAACCAACTATGGAATAGACAAGACCTACACCTTCCTCAGTGAAAGGGACTCAAAACCCCATATTTCCCGCAGAGGAATATATCTGACTAGTAAGAATCTTAAAACCTATGTATTGATATGTCTCCATAAGGGAATCAAGTGTGTCTAGACTGGGATAAATATGGCAGCGAGAATCAGCTCAAACCCACTATAAAAAGGAATTTCAAAAATAAAACAAAAAAACTGGGAAATTCTTTACAATTCCTTCAGGGTCTCTGATGAAACCTGAAATGACCCTATCTACAATGACAGCTGGATGTGGCATAAGGCTGGACACTTGGGACTGAGAGGATTGGTGAGATTGGGTGAGCAAATGCAGACCCTTTAAAGCAATAATGCATGGCACACATTCCATGGGTCCCAACTCTCCAGGTTGAAGGGAATATTACTACAGATATAACATGTACGGGAATCCTAGAGAACGGACACACTGTGAATACGAAAGGTTTCTAAAACTCAACGAATAGTCCCTCTCCTGGTGCTCCGGTTTGACTTTCCATCTGCTTTATTATCAACCTCCCAACTTGGAGAGACAGCCCCTTTAACCTCCTGGTTCGCACAGGTTGCCAATTTGGCAGAGGATGAAAGGGAAGAGGGAGAACCAATGAGAGAGTAGCTGTTAGGCATTTGGACGGGCACATATCACTGTAATTTCCCGGCAGGAAGAAGAATTAACCAAAGTCTCAGCCACCCACCGGGAATCAGTATAGATCCTGAACCAAAATTTTGGACTTGCGGTCAGCTCACCAAAAACGAGTTGAAAAATGGAGCTCAGGGGCACAGCAATTCACAAACTGGCCGAGTAATAAAGGACAACTATCGTCCAAAAATCTGTTGAGGGAAGGCAACGAGGTGGACTTGAAAGCGAGGCAGAATAGCAGGAAACAGATTTCAAGAGGTACGTTGGAATCGCCTTTAAAGCACAGGAAGAGGGGCACAACTTCGACAATGATGCACTTGGCCAAAAAGGGCGTATGCGTTTTCTCCTAAATATATTCAGGAGAAAACGCATACGCCCTTTTTGGCCAAGCAAGCAAGCGGGCAATGCAAATCTGCACTACAAAGAAGTATCACTTCCCACCGGTCAAAAGGGACATCCACAAAATGTGTAAAAACCAGAAAGGCAAGACAGGCCCTGGAGAACAGGGAGCCTTGTTATGCTGATGGGCGGGATGTAAATTGCCAACTGCCTCTCTGGAGGAGTGCATTGTGTTCCCTAAAACAAGTAAACAACAGAGCTACAGAGCCAAGGGCACTTCCAGTCTAGGGAATATACCTTGGGAATACTGAAAATAAATAAGGCAGAGCCACCCCAAAATTTAGGGCTGCACTGCTTACAAGGACCTCAACTTGGGTACACCTTAAATATCCCAGGAAATATAAAAATGGTTCAAAAAATTGTGGTACTTACGTACGATGCAATATCCCTCAGCCATGAAATCAATGTCATAAGACCAGTAGCAGCAAAATGGGTGGATTCAGGTACGATGATTCTAAGTGAAATAAGTCACACAGAAAAAGAAACTTATCATAAGATATCACTTATGAAGATCCTGTAAACATGGCTACACTTGAACTGAGTTAGGAAAGAGAACAGTGTCTCACATTTAGAAAACACTCTTATGCCTGCTTAAGGGGGAAGGAGAGGTGGGGTGATGCATAAAACCAGAGTTTGATATAAGCACAGGTACCGTTCCAAAAACCAACTATGGAATAGACAAGACGTACACCTTCCTCAGTGAAAGGGACTCAAAACCCCATATTTCCCGCAGAGGAATATATCTGACTAGTAAGAATCTTAAAACCTATGTATTGATATGTCTCCGTAAGGGAATCAAGTGTGTCTAGACTGGGATAAATATGGCAGCGAGAATCAGCTCAAACCCACTATAAAAAGGAATTTCAAAAATAAAACAAAAAAACTGGGAAATTCTTTACAATTCCTTCAGGGTCTCTGATGAAACCTGAAATGACCCTATCTACAATGACAGCTGGATGTGGCATAAGGCTGGACACTTGGGACTGAGAGGATTGGTGAGACTGGTTGAGCAAATGCAGACCCTTTAAAGCAATAATGCATGGCACACATTCCATGGGTCCCAACTCTCCAGGTTGAAGGGAATATTACTACAGATATAACATGTACGGGAATCCTAGAGAACGGACACACTGTGAATACGAAAGGTTTCTAAAACTCAACGAATAGTCCCTCTCCTGGTGCTCCGGTTTGACTTTCCATCTGCTTTATTATCAACCTCCCAACTTGGAGAGACAGCCCCTTTAACCTCCTGGTTCGCACAGGTTGCCAATTTGGCAGAGGATGAAAGGGAAGAGGGAGAACCAATGAGAGAGTAGCTGTTAGGCATTTGGACGGGCACATATCACTGTAATTTCCCGGCAGGAAGAAGAATTAACCAAAGACTCAGCCACCCACCGGGAATCAGTATAGATCCTGAACCAAAATTTTGGACTTGCGGTCAGCTCACCAAAAACGAGTTGAGAAATGGAGCTCAGGGGCACAGCAATTCACAAACTGGCCGAGTAATAAAGGACAACTATCGTCCAAAAATCTGTTGAGGGAAGGCAACGAGGCGGACTTGAAAGCGAGGCAGAATAGCAGGAAACAGATTTCAAGAGGTACGTTGGAATCGCCTTTAAAGCACAGGAAGAGGGGCACAACTTCGACAATGATGCACTTGGCCCAAAAGGGCGTATGCGTTTTCTCCTGAATATATTCAGGAGAAAACGCATACGCCCTTTTAGGCCAAGCAAGCAAGCGGGCAATGCAAATCTCCACTACAAAGAAGTATCACTTCCCACCGGTCAAAAGGGACATCCACAAAATGTGTAAAAACCAGAAAGGCAAGACAGGCCCTGGAGAACAGGGAGCCTTGTTATGCTGATGGGCGGGATGTAAATTGCCAACTGCCTCTCTGGAGGAGTGCATTGTGTTCCCTAAAACAAGTAAACAACAGAGCTACAGAGCCAAGGGCACTTCCAGTCTAGGGAATATACCTTGGGAAAACTGAAAATCAAAAAGACACAGCCACCCCAAAATTTAGGGCTGCACTGCTTACAAGGACCTCAACTTGGGTACACCTTAAATATCCCAGGAAATATAAAATTGGTTCAAAAAATTGTGGTACTTACGTACGATGGAATATCCCTCAGCCATGAAATCAATGTCATAAGACCAGTAGCAGCAAAATGGGTGGATTCAGGTACGATGATTCTAAGTGAAATAAGTCACAGAGAAAAAGAAACTTATCATAAGTTATCACTTATGAAGATCCTGTAAACATGGCTACACTTGAACTGAGTTAGGAAAGAGAACAGTGTCTCACATTTAGAAAACACTCTTATGCCTGCTTAAGGGGGAAGGAGAGGTGGGGTGATGCATAAAACCAGAGTTTGATATAAGCACAGGTACCGTTCCAAAAACCAACTATGGAATAGAGAAGACCTACAACTTCCTCAGTGAAAGGGACTCAAAACCCCATATTTCCCGCAGAGGAATATATCTGACTAGTAAGAATCTTAAAACCTATGTATTGATATGTCTCCGTAAGGGAATCAAGTGTGTCTAGACTGGCATAAACATGGCAGCGAGAATCAGCTCAAACCCACTATAAAAAGGAATTTCAAAAACAAAACAAAAAAACTGGGAAATTCTTTACAATTCCTTCAGGGTCTCTGATGAAACCTGAAATGACCCTATCTACAATGACAGCTGGATGTGGCATAAGGCTGGACACTTGGGACTGAGAGGATTGGTGAGATTGGGTGAGCAAATGCAGACCCTTTAAAGCAATAATGCATGGCACACATTCCATGGGTCCCAACTCTCCAGGTTGAAGGGAATATTACTACAGATATAACATGTACGGGAATCCTAGAGAACGGACACACTGTGAATACGAAAGGTTTCTAAAACTCAGCGAATAGTCCCTCTCCTGGTGCTCCGGTTTGACTTTCCATCTGCTTTATTATCAACCTCCCAACTTGGAGAGACAGCCCCTTTAACCTCCTGGTTCGCACAGGTTGCCAATTTGGCAGAGGATGAAAGGGAAGAGGGAGAACCAATGAGAGAGTAGCTGTTAGGCATTTGGACGGGCACATATCACTGTAATTTCCCGGCAGGAAGAAGAATTAACCAAAGTCTCAGCCACCCACCGGGAATCAGTATAGATCCTGAACCAAAATTTTAGACTTGCGGTCAGCTCACCAAAAACGAGTTGAAAAATGGAGCTCAGGGGCACAGCAATTCACAAACTGGCCGAGTAATAAAGGACAACTATCGTCCAAAAATCTGTTGAGGGAAGGCAATGAGGCGGACTTGAAAGCGAGGCAGAATAGCAGGAAACAGATTTCAAGAGGTACGTTGGAATCGCCTTTAAAGCACAGGAAGAGGGGCACAACTTCGACAATGATGCACTTGGCCAAAAAGGGCGTATGCGTTTTCACCTGAATATATTCAGGAGAAAACGCATACGCCCTTTTTGGCCAAGTAAGCAAGCGGGCAATGCAAACCTGCACTACAAAGAAGTATCACTTCCCACCGGTCAAAAGGGACATCCACAGGGCTTCCCTGGTGGCGCAGTGGTGGCGAGTCCGCCTGCCGATGCAGGGGACGCGGGTTCGTGCACCGGTCCGGGAGGATCCCACATGCCGCGGAGCTGCGGGGCCCGTGAGCCATGGCCGCTGAGCCTGCGCGTCCGGAGCCTGTGCTCCGCAACGGGAGAGACCACAACAGTGAGAGGCCCGCGTACCGCAAAAAAAAAAAAAAAAAAAAGGGACATCCTCAAAATGTGTAAAAACCAGAAAGGCAAGACAGGCCCTGGAGAACAGGGTGCCTTGTTATGCTGATGGGCGGGATGTAAATTGCCAGCTGCCTCTCTGGAGGAGTGCATTGTGTTCCCTAAAACCAGTAAACAACAGAGCTACAGAGCCAAGGGCACTTCCAGTCTAGGGAATATACCTTGGGAAAACTGAAAATCAAAAGACACAGCCACCCCAAAATTTAGGGCTGCACTGCTTACCATGACCTCAACTTGGGTACACCTTAAATATCCCAGGAAATATAAAAATGGTTCAAAAAATTGTGGTACTTACGTACGATGGAATATCCCTCAGCCATGAAATCAATGTCATAAGACCAGTAGCAGCAAAATGGGTGGATTCAGGTACGATGATTCTAAGTGAAATAAGTCACACAGAAAAAGAAACTTATCATAAGATATCACTTATGAAGATCCTGTAAACATGGCTACACTTGAACTGAGTTAGGAAAGAGAACAGTGTCTCACATTTAGAAAACACTCTTATGCCTGCTTAAGGGGGAAGGAGAGGTGGGGTGATGCATAAAACCAGAGTTTGATATAAGCACAGGTACCGTTCCAAAAACCAACTATGGAATAGACAAGACCTACACCTTCCTCAGTGAAAGGGACTCAAAACCCCATATTTCCCGCAGAGGAATATATCTGACTAGTAAGAATCTTAAAACCTATGTATTGATATGTCTCCGTAAGGGAATCAAGTGTGTCTAGACTGGGATAAATATGGCAGCGAGAATCAGCTCAAACCCACTATAAAAAGGAATTTCAAAAATAAAACAAAAAAACTGGGAAATTCTTTACAATTCCTTCAGGGTCTCTGATGAAACCTGAAATGACCCTATCTACAATGACAGCTGGATGTGGCATAAGGCTGGACACTTGGGACTGAGAGGATTGGTGAGATTGGGTGAGCAAATGCAGACCCTTTAAAGCAATAATGCATGGCACACATTCCATGGGTCCCAACTCTCCAGGTTGAAGGGAATATTACTACAGATATAACATGTACGGGAATCCTAGAGAACGGACACACTGTGAATACGAAAGGTTTCTAAAACTCAACGAATAGTCCCTCTCCTGGTGCTCCGGTTTGACTTTCCATCTGCTTTATTATCAACCTCCCAACTTGGAGAGACAGCCCCTTTAACCTCCTGGTTCGCACAGGTTGCCAATTTGGCAGAGGATGAAAGGGAAGAGGGAGAACCAATGAGAGAGTAGCTGTTAGGCATTTGGACGGGCACATATCACTCTAATTTCCCAGCAGGAAGAAGAATTAACCAAAGTCTCAGCCACCCACCGGGAATCAGTATAGATCCTGAACCAAAATTTTGGACTTGCGGTCAGCTCACCAAAAACGACTTGAAAAATGGAGTTCAGGGGCACAGCAATTCACAAACAGGCCGAGTAATAAAGGACAACTATCGTCCAAAAATTTGTTGAGGGAAGGCAACGAGGCGGACTTGAAAGCGAGGCAGAATAGCAGGAAACAGATTTCAAGAGGTACGTTGGAATCGCCTTTAAAGCACAGGAAGAGGGGCACAACTTCGACAAAGATGCACTTGGCCAAAAAGGGCGTATGCGTTTTCTCCTGAATATATTCAGGAGAAAACGCATACGCCCTTTTTGGCCAAGCAAGCAAGCGGGCAATGCAAATCTGCACTACAAAGAAGTATCACTTCCCACCGGTCAAAAGGGACATCCACAAAATGTGTAAAAACCAGAAAGGCAAGACAGGCCCTGGAGAACAGGGAGCCTTGTTATGCTGATGGGCGGGATGTAAATTGCCAACTGCCTCTCTGGAGGAGTGCATTGTGTTCCCTAAAACAAGTAAAGAACAGAGCTACAAAGCCAAGGGCACTTCCAGTCTAGGGAATATACCTTGGGAAAATTGAAAATCAATAAGACAGAGCCACCCCAAACTTTAGGGCTGCACTGCTTACAAGGACCTCAACTTGGGTACACCTTAAATATCCCAGGAAATATAAAAATGGTTCAAAAAATTGTGGTACTTTCGTACGATGGAATATCCCTCAGCCATGAAATCAATGTCATAAGACCAGTAGCAGCAAACTGGGTGGATTCAGGTACGATGATTCTAAGTGAAATAAGTCACACAGAAAAAGAAACTTATCATAAGATATCACTTATGAAGATCCTGTAAACATGGCTACACTTGAACTGAGTTAGGAAAGAGAACAGTGTCTCACATTTAGAAAACACTCTTATGCCTGCTTAAGGGGGAAGGAGAGGTGGGGTGATGCATAAAACCAGAGTTTGATATAAGCACAGGTACCGTTCCAAAAACCAACTATGGAATAGACAAGACCTACACCTTCCTCAGTGAAAGGGACTCAAAACCCCATATTTCCCGCAGAGGAATATATCTGACTAGTAAGAATCTTAAAACCTATGTATTGATATGTCTCCATAAGGGAATCAAGTGTGTCTAGACTGGCATAAACATGGCAGCGAGAATCAGCTCAAACCCAGTATAAAAAGGAATTTCAAAAACAAAACAAAAAAACTGGGAAATTCTTTACAATTCCTTCAGGGTCTCTGATGAAACCTGGAATGACCCTATCTACAACGACAGCTGGATGTGGCATAAGGCTGGACACTTGGGACTGAGAGGATTGGTGAGATTGGGTGAGCAAATGCAGACCCTTTAAAGCAATAATGCATGGCACCCATTCCATGGGTCCCAACTCTCCAGGTTGAAGAGAATATTACTACAGTTATAACATGTACGGGAAACCTAGAGAACGGACACACTGTGAATACAAAAGGTTTCTAAAATTCAAAGAATAGTCCCTCTCCTGGTGCTCCGGTTTGACTTTCCATCTGCTTTACTATCAACCTCCCAACTTGGAGAGACAGCCCCTTTAACCTCCTGGTTCGCACAGGTTGCCAATTTGGCAGAGGATGAAAGGGAAGAGGGAGAACCAATGAGAGAGTAGCTGTTAGGCATTTGGACGGGCACATATCACTGTAATTTCCCGGCAGGAAGAAGAATTAACCAAAGTCTCAGCCACCCACCGGAATCAGTATACGTCCTGAACCAAAATTTTGGACTTGCGGTCAGCTCACCAAAAACAAGTTGAAAAATGGAGCTCAGGGGCACAGCAATTCACAAACAGGCCGAGTAATAAAGGACAACTATCGTCCAAAAATCTGTTGAGGGAAGGCAACGAGGCGGACTTGAAAGCGAGGCAGAATAGCAGGAAACAGATTTCAAGAGGTACGTTGGAATCGCATTTAAAGAACAGGAAGAGGGGCATAACTTCGACAATGATGCACTTGGCCAAAAAGGGCGTATGCGTTTTCTCCTGAATATATTCAGGAGAAAACGCATACGCCCTTTTTGGCCAAGCAAGCAAGCGGGCAATGCAAATCTGCACTACAAAGAAGTATCACTTCCCACCGGTCAAAAGGGACATCCACAAAATGTGTAAAAACCAGAAAGGCAAGACAGGCCCTGGAGAACAGGGAGCCTTGTTATGCTGATGGGCGGGATGTAAATTGCCAACTGCCTCTCTGGAGGAGTGCATTGTGTTCCCTAAAACAAGTAAACAACAGAGCTACAGAGCCAAGGGCACTTCCAGTCTAGGGAATATACCTTGGGAAAACTGAAAATCAAAAAGACACAGCCACCCCAAAATTTAGGGCTGCACTGCTTACAAGGACCTCAACTTGGGTACACCTTAAATATCCCAGGAAATATAAAAATGGTTCAAAAAATTGTGGTACTTACGTACGATGGAATATCCCTCAGCCATGAAATCAATGTCATAAGACCAGTAGCAGCAAAATGGGTGGATTCAGGTACGATGATTCTAAGTGAAATAAGTCACACAGAAAAAGAAACTTATCATAAGATATCACTTATGAAGATCCTGTAAACATGGCTACACTTGAACTGAGTTAGGAAAGAGAACAGTGTCTCACATTTAGAAAACACTCTTATGCCTGCTTAAGGGGGAAGGAGAGGTGGGGTGATGCATAAAACCAGAGTTTGATATAAGCACAGGTACCGTTCCAAAAACCAACTATGGAATAGACAAGACCTACACCTTCCTCAGTGAAAGGGACTCAAAACCCCATATTTCCCGCAGAGGAATATATCTGACTAGTAAGAATCTTAAAACCTATGTATTGATATGTCTCCGTAAGGGAATCAAGTGTGTCTAGACTGGGATAAATATGGCAGCGAGAATCAGCTCAAACCCACTATAAAAAGGAATTTCAAAAATAAAACAAAAAAACTGGGAAATTCTTTACAATTCCTTCAGGGTCTCTGATGAAACCTGAAATGACCCTATCTACAATGACAGCTGGATGTGGCATAAGGCTGGACACTTGGGACTGAGAGGATTGGTGAGATTGGGTGAGCAAATGCAGACCCTTTAAAGCAATAATGCATGGCACACATTCCATGGGTCCCAACTCTCCAGGTTGAAGGGAATATTACTACAGATATAACATGTACGGGAATCCTAGAGAACGGACACACTGTGAATACGAAAGGTTTCTAAAACTCAACGAATAGTCCCTCTCCTGGTGCTCCAGTTTGACTTTCCATCTGCTTTATTATCAACCTCCCAACTTGGAGAGACAGCCCCTTTAACCTCCTGGTTCGCACAGGTTGCCAATTTGGCAGAGGATGAAAGGGAAGAGGGAGAACCAATGAGAGAGTAGCTGTTAGGCATTTGGACGGGCACATATCACTGTAATTTCCCGGCAGGAAGAAGAATTAACCAAAGTCTCAGCCACCCACCGGGAATCAGTATAGATCCTGAACCAAAATTTTGGACTTGCGGTCAGCTCACCAAAAACGAGTTGAAAAATGGAGCTCAGGGGCACAGCAATTCACAAACTGGCCGAGTAATAAAGGACAACTATCGTCCAAAAATCTGTTGAGGGAAGGCAACGAGGCGGACTTGAAAGCGAGGCAGAATAGCAGGAAACAGATTTCAAGAGGTACGTTGGAATCGCCTTTAAAGCACAGGAAGAGGGGCACAACTTCGACAATGATGCACTTGGCCAAAAAGGGCGTATGCGTTTTCTCCTGAATATATTCAGGAGAAAACGCATACGCCCTTTTTGGCCAAGCAAGCAAGCGGGCAATGCAAATCTGCACTACAAAGAAGTATCACTTCCCACCGGTCAAAAGGGACATCCACAAAATGTGTAAAAACCAGAAAGGCAAGACAGGCCCTGGAGAACAGGGAGCCTTGTTATGCTGATGGGCGGGATGTAAATTGCGAACTGCCTCTCTGGAGGAGTGCATTGTGTTCCCTAAAACAAGTAAACAACAGAGCTACAGAGCCAAGGGCACTTCCAGTCTAGGGAATATACCTTGGGAAAACTGAAAATCAAAAAGACACAGCCACCCCAAAATTTAGGGCTGCACTGCTTACAAGGACCTCAACTTGGGTACACCTTAAATATCCCAGGAAATATAAAAATGGTTTAAAAAATTGTGGTACATACGTACGATGGAATATCCCTCAGCCATGAAATCAATGTCATAAGACCAGTAGCAGCAAAATGGGTGGATTCAGGTACGATGATTCTAAGTGAAATAAGTCACACAGAAAAAGAAACTTATCATAAGATATCACTTATGAAGATCCTGTAAACATGGCTACACTTGAACTGAGTTAGGAAAGAGAACAGTGTCTCACATTTAGAAAACACTCTTATTCCTGCTTAAGGGGGAAGGAGAGGTGGGGTGATGCATAAAACCAGAGTTTGATATAAGCACAGGTACCGTTCCAAAAACCAACTATGGAATAGACAAGACCTACACCTTCCTCAGTGAAAGGGACTCAAAACCCCATATTTCCCGCAGAGGAATATATCTGACTAGTAAGAATCTTAAAACCTATGTATTGATAAGTCTCCGTAAGGGAATCAAGTGTGTCTAGACTGGGATAAATATGGCAGTGAGAATCAGCTCAAACCCACTATAAAAAGGAATTTCAAAAATAAAACAAAAAAACTGGGAAATTCTTTACAATTCCTTCAGGGTCTCTGATGAAACCTGAAATGACCCTATCTACAATAACAGCTGGATGTGGTATAAGGCTGGACACTTGGGACTGAGAGGATTGGTGAGATTGGGTGAGCAAATGCAGACCCTTTAAAGCAATAATTCATGGCACACATTCCATGGGTCCCAACTCTCCAGGTTGAAGGGAATATTACTACAGATATAACATGTACGGGAATCCTAGAGAACGGACACACTGTGAATACGAAAGGTTTCTAAAACTCAACGAATAGTCCCTCTACTGGTGCTCCAGTTTGACTTTCCATCTGCTTTATTATCAACCTCCCAACTTGGAGAGACAGCCCCTTTAACCTCCTGGTTCGCACAGGTTGCCAATTTGGCAGAGGATGAAAGGGAAGAGGGAGAACCAATGAGAGAGTAGCTGTTAGGCATTTGGACGGGCACATATCACTGTAATTTCCCGGCAGGAAGAAGAATTAACCAAAGTCTCAGCCACCCACCGGGAATCAGTATAGATCCGGAACCAAAATTTTGGACTTGCGGTCAGCTCACAAAAAACGAGTTGAAAAATGGAGCTCAGGGGCACAGCAATTCACAAACTGGCCGAGTAATAAAGGACAACTATCGTCCAAAAATCTGTTGAGGGAAGGCAACGAGGCGGACTTGAAAGCGAGGCAGAATAGCAGGAAACAGATTTCAAGAGGTACGTTGGAATCGCCTTTAAAGCACAGGAAGAGGGGCACAACTTCGACAATGATGCACTTGGCCAAAAAGGACGTATGCGTTTTCTCCTGAATATATTCAGGAGAAAACGCATACGCCCTTTTTGGCCAAGCAAGCAAGCGGGCAATGCAAATCTGCACTACAAAGAAGTATCACTTCCCACCGGTCAAAAGGGACATCCACAAAATGTGTAAAAACCAGAAAGGCAAGACAGGCCCTGGAGAACAGGGAGCCTTGTTATGCTGATGGGCGGGATGTAAATTGCCAACTGCCTCTCTGGAGGAGTGCATTGTGTTCCCTAAAACAAGTAAACAACAGAGCTACAGAGCCAAGGGCACTTCCAGTCTAGGGAATATACCTTGGGAAAACTGAAAATCAAAAAGACACAGCCACCCCAAAATTTAGGGCTGCACTGCTTACAAGGACCTCAACTTGGGTACACCTTAAATATCCCAGGAAATATAAAAATGGTTCAAAAAATTGTGGTACTTACGTACGATGGAATATCCCTCAGCCATGAAATCAATGTCATAAGACCAGTAGCAGCAAAATGGGTGGATTCAGGTACGATGATTCTAAGTGAAATAAGTCACACAGAAAAAGAAACTTATCATAAGATATCACTTATGAAGATCCTGTAAACATGGCTACACTTGAACTGAGTTAGGAAAGAGAACAGTGTCTCACATTTAGAAAACACTCTTATGCCTGCTTAAGGGGGAAGGAGAGGTGGGGTGATGCATAAAACCAGAGTTTGATATAAGCACAGGTACCGTTCCAAAAACCAACTATGGAATAGACAAGACCTACACCTTCCTCAGTGAAAGGGACTCAAAACCCCATATTTCCCGCAGAGGAATATATCTGACTAGTAAGAATCTTAAAACCTATGTATTGATATGTCTCCGTAAGGGAATCAAGTGTGTCTAGACTGGGATAAATATGGCAGCGAGAATCAGCTCAAACCCACTATAAAAAGGAATTTCAAAAATAAAACAAAAAACTGGGAAATTCTTTACAATTCCTTCAGGGTCTCTGATGAAACCTGAAATGACCCTATCTACAATGACAGCTGGATGTGGCATAAGGCTGGACACTTGGGACTGAGAGGATTGGTGAGATTGGGTGAGCAAATGCAGACCCTTTAAAGCAATAATGCATGGCACACATTCCATGGGTCCCAACTCTCCAGGTTGAAGGGAATATTACTACAGATATAACATGTACGGGAATCCTAGAGAACGGACACACTGTGAATACGAAAGGTTTCTAAAACTCAACGAATAGTCCCTCTCCTGGTGCTCTGGTTTGACTTTCCATCTGCTTTATTATCAACCTCCCAACTTGGAGAGACAGCCCCTTTAACCTCCTGGTTCGCACAGGTTGCCAATTTGGCAGAGGATGAAAGGGAAGAGGGAGAGCCAATGAGAGAGTAGCTGTTAGGCATTTGCACGGGCACATATCACTGTAATTTCCCGGCAGGAAGAAGAATTAACCAAAGTCTCAGCCACCCACCAGGAATCAGTATAGATCCGGAACCAAAATTTTGGACTTGCGGTCAGCTCACCAAAAACGAGTTGAAAAATGGAGCTCAGGGGCACAGCAATTCACAAACTGGCCGAGTAATAAAGGACAACTATCGTCCAAAAATCTGTTGAGGGAAGGCAACGAGGCGGACTTGAAAGCGAGGCAGAATAGCAGGAAACAGATTTCAAGAGGTACGTTGGAATCGCCTTTAAAGCACAGGAAGAGGGGCACAACTTCGACAATGATGCACTTGGCCAAAAAGGGCGTATGCGTTTCCTCCTGAATATATTCAGGAGAAAACGCATACGCCCTTTTTGGCCAAGCAAGCAAGCGGGCAATGCAAATCTGCACTACACAGAAGTATCACTTCCCACCGGTCAAAAGGGACATCCACAAAATGTGTAAAAACCAGAAAGGCAAGACAGGCCCTGGAGAACAGGGAGCCTTGTTATGCTGATGGGCGGGATGTAAATTGCCAACTGCCTCTCTGGAGGAGTGCATTGTGTTCCCTAAAACAAGTAAACAACAGAGCTACAGAGCCAAGGGCACTTCCAGTCTAGGGAATATACCTTGGGAAAACTGAAAATCAAAAAGACACAGCCACCCCAAAATTTAGGGCTGCACTGCTTACAAGGACCTCAACTTGGGTACACCTTAAATATCCCAGGAAATATAAAAATGGTTCAAAAAATTGTGGTACTTACGTACGATGGAATATCCCTCAGCAATGAAATCAATGTCATAAGACCAGTAGCAGCAAAATGGGTGGATTCAGGTACGATGATTCTAAGTGAAATAAGTCACACAGAAAAAGAAACTTATCATAAGATATCACTTATGAAGATCCTGTAAACATGGCTACACTTGAACTGAGTTAGGAAAGAGAACAGTGTCTCACATTTAGAAAACACTCTTATGCCTGCTTAAGGGGGAAGGAGAGGTGGGGTGATGCATAAAACCAGAGTTTGATATAAGCACAGGTACCGTTCCAAAAACCAACTATGGAATAGACAAGACCTACACCTTCCTCAGTGAAAGGGACTCAAAACCCCATATTTCCCGCAGAGGAATATATCTGACTAGTAAGAATCTTAAAACCTATGTATTGATATGTCTCCATAAGGGAATCAAGTGTGTCTAGACTGGGATAAATATGGCAGCGAGAATCAGCTCAAACCCACTATAGAAAGGAATTTCAAAAATAAAACAAAAAAACTGGGAAATTCTTTACAATTCCTTCAGGGTCTCTGATGAAACCTGAAATGACCCTATCTACAATGACAGCTGGATGTGGCATAAGGCTGGACACTTGGGACTGAGAGGATTGGTGAGATTGGGTGAGTAAATGCAGACCCTTTAAAGCAATAATGCATGGCACACATTCCATGGGTCCCAACTCTCCAGGTTGAAGGGAATATTACTACAGATATAACATGTACGGGAATCCTAGAGAACGGACACACTGTGAATACGAAAGGTTTCTAAAACTCAACGAATAGTCCCTCTCCTGGTGCTCCGGTTTGACTTTCCATCTGCTTTATTATCAACCTCCCAACTTGGAGAGACAGCCCCTTTAACCTCCTGGTTCGCACAGGTTGCCAATTTGGCAGAGGATGAAAGGGAAGAGGGAGAACCAATGAGAGAGTAGCTGTTAGGCATTTGGACGGGCACATATCACTGTAATTTCCCGGCAGGAAGAAGAATTAACCAAAGTCTCAGCCACCCACTGGGAATCAGTATAGATCCTGAACCAAAATTTTGGACTTGCGGTCAGCTCACCAAAAACGAGTTGAAAAATGGAGCTCAGGGGCACAGCAATTCACAAACTGGCCGAGTAATAAAGGACAACTATCGTCCAAAAATCTGTTGAGGGAAGGCAACGAGGCGGACTTGAAAGCGAGGCAGAATAGCAGGAAACAGATTTCAAGAGGTACGTTGGAATCGCCTTTAAAGCACAGGAAGAGGGGCACAACTTCGACAATGATGAACTTGGCCCAAAAGGGCGTATGCGTTTTCTCCTGAATATATTCAGGAGAAAACGCATACGCCCTTTTTGGCCAAGCAAGCAAGCGGGCAATGCAAATCTGCACTACAAAGAAGTATCACTTCCCACCGGTCAAAAGGGACATCCACAAAATGTGTAAAAACCAGAAAGGCAAGACAGGCCCTGGAGAACAGGGAGCCTTGTTATGCTGATGCGTGGGATTTAAATTGCCAACTGCCTCTCTGGAGGAGTGCATTGTGTTCCCTAAAACAAGTAAACAACAGAGCTACAGAGCCAAGGGCACTTCCAGTCTAGGGAATATACCTTGGGAAAACTGAAAATCAAAAAGACACAGCCACCCCAAAATTTAGGGCTGCACTGCTTACAAGGACCTCAACTTGGGTACACCTTAAATATCCCAGGAAATATAAAAATGGTTCAAAAAATTGTGGTACTTACGTACGATGGAATATCCCTCAGCCATGAAATCAATGTCATAAGACCAGTAGCAGCAAAATGGGTGGATTCAGGTACGATGATTCTAAGTGAAATAAGTCACACAGAAAAAGAAACTTATCATAAGATATCACTTATGAAGATCCTGTAAACATGGCTACACTTGAACTGAGTTAGGAAAGAGAACAGTGTCTCACATTTAGAAAACACTCTTATGCCTGCTTAAGGGGGAAGGAGAGGTGGGGTGATGCATAAAACCAGAGTTTGATATAAGCACAGGTACCGTTCCAAAAACCAACTATGGAATAGACAAGACCTACACCTTCCTCAGTGAAAGGGACTCAAAACCCCATATTTCCCGCAGAGGAGTATATCTGACTAGTAAGAATCTTAAAACCTATGTATTGATATGTCTCCGTAAGGGAATCAAGTGTGTCTAGACTGGGATAAATATGGCAGCGAGAATCAGCTCAAACCCACTATAAAAAGGAATTTCAAAAATAAAACAAAAAAACTGGGAAATTCTTTACAATTCCTTCAGGGTCTCTGATGAAACCTGAAATGACCCTATCTACAATGACAGCTGGATGTGGCATAAGGCTGGACACTTGGGACTGAGAGGATTGGTGAGATTGGGTGAGCAAATGCAGACCCTTTAAAGCAATAATGCATGGCACACATTCCATGGGTCCCAACTCTCCAGGTTGAAGGGAATATTACTACAGATATAACATGTACGGGAATCCTAGAGAACGGACACACTGTGAATACGAAAGGTTTCTAAAACTCAACGAATAGTCCCTCTCCTGG
Source organism: Hyperoodon ampullatus (assembly GCF_949752795.1). Classification (NCBI taxonomy): domain Eukaryota; kingdom Metazoa; phylum Chordata; class Mammalia; order Artiodactyla; family Ziphiidae; genus Hyperoodon; species Hyperoodon ampullatus. Next base: position 1,219,591 of record NW_027640666.1, on the reverse strand, counting down.
TGCTCCGGTTTGACTTTCCATCTGCTTTATTATCAACCTCCCAACTTGGAGAGACAGCCCCTTTAACCTCCTGGTTCGCACAGGTTGCCAATTTGGCAGAGGATGAAATGGAAGAGGGAGAACCAATGAGAGAGTAGCTGTTAGGCATTTGGACGGGCACATATCACTGAAATTTCCCGGCAGGAAGAAGAATTAACCAAAGTCTCAGCCACCCACCGGGAATCAGTATAGATCCGGAACCAAAATTTTGGACTTGCGGTCAGCTCACCAAAAACGAGTTGAAAAATGGAGCTCAGGGGCACAGCAATTCACAAACTGGCCGAGTAATAAAGGACAACTATCGTCCAAAAATCTGTTGAGGGAAGGCAACGAGGCGGACTTGAAAGCGAGGCAGAATAGCAGGAAACAGATTTCAAGAGGTACGTTGGAATCGCCTTTAAAGCACAGGAAGAGGGGCACAACTTCGACAATGATGCACTTGGCCAAAAAGGACGTATGCGTTTTCTCCTGAATATATTCAGGAGAAAACGCATACGCCCTTTTTGGCCAAGCAAGCAAGCGGGCAATGCAAATCTGCACTACAAAGAAGTATCACTTCCCACCAGTCAAAAGGGACATCCACAAAATGTGTAAAAACCAGAAAGGCAAGACAGGCCCTGGAGAACAGGGAGCCTTGTTATGCTGATGGGCGGGATGTAAATTGCCAACTGCCTCTCTGGAGGAGTGCATTGTGTTCCCTAAAACAAGTAAACAACAGAGCTACAGAGCCAAGGGCACTTCCAGTCTAGGGAATATACCTTGGGAAAACTGAAAATCAAAAAGACACAGCCACCCCAAAATTTAGGGCTGCACTGCTTACAAGGACCTCAACTTGGGTACACCTTAAATATCCCAGGAAATATAAAAATGGTTCAAAAAATTGTGGTACTTACGTACGATGGAATATCCCTCAGCCATGAAATCAATGTCATAAGACCAGTAGCAGCAAAATGGGTGGATTCAGGTACGATGATTCTAAGTGAAATAAGTCACACAGAAAAAGAAACTTATCATAAGATATCACTTATGAAGATCCTGTAAACATGGCTACACTTGAACTGAGTTAGGAAAGAGAACAGTGTCTCACATTTAGAAAACACTCTTATGCCTGCTTAAGGGGGAAGGAGAGGTGGGGTGATGCATAAAACCAGAGTTTGATATAAGCACAGGTACCGTTCCAAAAACCAACTATGGAATAGACAAGACCTACACCTTCCTCAGTGAAAGGGACTCAAAACCCCATATTTCCCGCAGAGGAATATATCTGACTAGTAAGAATCTTAAAACCTATGTATTGATATGTCTCCGTAAGGGAATCAAGTGTGTCTAGACTGGGATAAATATGGCAGCGAGAATCAGCTCAAACCCACTATAAAAAGGAATTTCAAAAATAAAACAAAAAAACTGGGAAATTCTTTACAATTCCTTCAGGGTCTCTGATGAAACCTGAAATGACCCTATCTACAATGACAGCTGGATGTGGCATAAGGCTGGACACTTGGGACTGAGAGGATTGGTGAGATTGGGTGAGCAAATGCAGACCCTTTAAAGCAATAATGCATGGCACACATTCCATGGGTCCCAACTCTCCAGGTTGAAGGGAATATTACTACAGATATAACATGTACGGGAATCCTAGAGAACGGACACACTGTGAATACGAAAGGTTTCTAAAACTCAACGAATAGTCCCTCTCCTGGTGCTCTGGTTTGACTTTCCATCTGCTTTATTATCAACCTCCCAACTTGGAGAGACAGCCCCTTTAACCTCCTGGTTCGCACAGGTTGCCAATTTGGCAGAGGATGAAAGGGAAGAGGGAGAACCAATCAGAGAGTAGCTGTTAGGCATTTGGACGGGCACATATCACTGTAATTTCCCGGCAGGAAGAAGAATTAACCAAAGTCTCAGCCACCCACCAGGAATCAGTATAGATCCGGAACCAAAATTTTGGACTTGCGGTCAGCTCACCAAAAACGAGTTGAAAAATGGAGCTCAGGGGCACAGCAATTCACAAACTGGCCGAGTAATAAAGGACAACTATCGTCCAAAAATCTGTTGAGGGAAGGCAACGAGGCGGACTTGAAAGCAAGGCAGAATAGCAGGAAACAGATTTCAAGAGGTACGTTGGAATCGCCTTTAAAGCACAGGAAGAGGGGCACAACTTCGACAATGATGCACTTGGCCAAAAAGGGCGTATGCGTTTTCTCCTGAATATATTCAGGAGAAAACGCATACGCCCTTTTTGGCCAAGCAAGCAAGCGGGCAATGCAAATCTGCACTACACAGAAGTATCACTTCCCACCGGTCAAAAGGGACATCCACAAAATGTGTAAAAACCAGAAAGGCAAGACAGGCCCTGGAGAACAGGGAGCCTTGTTATGCTGATGGGCGGGATGTAAATTGCCAACTGCCTCTCTGGAGGAGTGCATTGTGTTCCCTAAAACAAGTAAACAACAGAGCTACAGAGCCAAGGGCACTTCCAGTCTAGGGAATATACCTTGGGAAAACTGAAAATCAAAAAGACACAGCCACCCCAAAATTTAGGGCTGCACTGCTTACAAGGACCTCAACTTGGGTACACCTTAAATATCCCAGGAAATATAAAAATGGTTCAAAAAATTGTGGTACTTACGTACGATGGAATATCCCTCAGCCATGAAATCAATGTCATAAGACCAGTAGCAGCAAAATGGGTGGATTCAGGTACGATGATTCTAAGTGAAATAAGTCACACAGAAAAAGAAACTTATCATAAGATATCACTTATGAAGATCCTGTAAACATGGCTACACTTGAACTGAGTTAGGAAAGAGAACAGTGTCTCACATTTAGAAAACACTCTTATGCCTGCTTAAGGGGGAAGGAGAGGTGGGGTGATGCATAAAACCAGAGTTTGATATAAGCACAGGTACCGTTCCAAAAACCAACTATGGAATAGACAAGACCTACACCTTCCTCAGTGAAAGGGACTCAAAACCCCATATTTCCCGCAGAGGAGTATATCTGACTAGTAAGAATCTTATAACCTATGTATTGATATGTCTCCGTAAGGGAATCAAGTGTGTCTAGACTGGGATAAATATGGCAGCGAGAATCAGCTCAAACCCACTATAAAAAGGAATTTCAAAAATAAAACAAAAAAACTGGGAAATTCTTTACAATTCCTTCAGGGTCTCTGATGAAACCTGAAATGACCCTATCTACAATGACAGCTGGATGTGGCATAAGGCTGGACACTTGGGACTGAGAGGATTGGTGAGATTGGGTGAGCAAATGCAGACCCTTTAAAGCAATAATGCATGGCACACATTCCATGGGTCCCAACTCTCCAGGTTGAAGGGAATATTACTACAGATATAACATGTACGGGAATCCTAGAGAACGGACACACTGTGAATACGAAAGGTTTCTAAAACTCAACGAATAGTCCCTCTCCTGGTGCTCCGGTTTGACTTTCCATCTGCTTTATTATCAACCTCCCAACTTGGAGAGACAGCCCCTTTAACCTCCTGGTTCGCACAGGTTGCCAATTTGGCAGAGGATGAAAGGGAAGAGGGAGAACCAATGAGAGAGTAGCTGTTAGGCATTTGGACGGGCACATATCACTGTAATTTCCCGGCAGGAAGAAGAATTAACCAAAGTCTCAGCCACCCACCGGGAATCAGTATAGATCCGGAACCAAAATTTTGGACTTGCGGTCAGCTCACCAAAAACGAGTTGAAAAATGGAGCTCAGGGGCACAGCAATTCACAAACTGGCCGAGTAATAAAGGACAACTATCGTCCAAAAATCTGTTGAGGGAAGGCAACGAGGCGGACTTGAAAGCGAGGCAGAATAGCAGGAAACAGATTTCAAGAGGTACGTTGGAATCGCCTTTAAAGCACAGGAAGAGGGGCACAACTTCGACAATGATGCACTTGGCCAAAAAGGGCGTATGCGTTTTCTCCTGAATATATTCAGGAGAAAACGCATACGCCCTTTTTGGCCAAGCAAGCAAGCGGGCAATGCAAATCTGCACTACAAAGAAGTATCACTTCCCACCGGTCAAAAGGGACATCCACAAAATGTGTAAAAACCAGAAAGGCAAGACAGGCCCTGGAGAACAGGGAGCCTTGTTATGCTGATGGGCGGGATGTAAATTGCCAACTGCCTCTCTGGAGGAGTGCATTGTGTTCCCTAAAACAAGTAAACAACAGAGTTACAGAGCCAAGGGCACTTCCAGTCTAGGGAATATACCTTGGGAAAACTGAAAATCAAAAAGACACAGCCACCCCAAAATTTAGGGCTTCACTGCTTACAAGGACCTCAACTTGGGTACACCTTAAATATCCCAGGAAATATAAAAATGGTTCAAAAAATTGTGGTACTTACGTACGATGGAATATCCCTCAGCCATGAAATCAATGTCATAAGACCAGTAGCAGCAAAATGGGTGGATTCAGGTACGATGATTCTAAGTGAAATAAGTCACACAGAAAAAGAAACTTATCATAAGATATCACTTATGAAGATCCTGTAAACATGGCTACACTTGAACTGAGTTAGGAAAGAGAACAGTGTCTCACATTTAGAAAACACTCTTATGCCTGCTTAAGGGGGAAGGAGAGGTGGGGTGATGCATAAAACCAGAGTTTGATATAAGCACAGGTACCGTTCCAAAAACCAACTATGGAATAGACAAGACCTACACCTTCCTCAGTGAAAGGGACTCAAAACCCCATATTTCCCGCAGAGGAATATATCTGACTAGTAAGAATCTTAAAACCTATGTATTGATATGTCTCCGTAAGGGAATCAAGTGTGTCTAGACTGGGATAAATATGGCAGCGAGAATCAGCTCAAACCCACTATAAAAAGGAATTTCAAAAATAAAACAAAAAAACTGGGAAATTCTTTACAATTCCTTCAGGGTCTCTGATGAAACCTGAAATGACCCTATCTACAATGACAGCTGGATGTGGCATAAGGCTGGACACTTGGGACTGAGAGGATTGGTGAGATTGGGTGAGCAAATGCAGACCCTTTAAAGCAATAATGCATGGCACACATTCCATGGGTCCCAACTCTCCAGGTTGAAGGGAATATTACTACAGATATAACATGTACGGGAATCCTAGAGAACGGACACACTGTGAATACGAAAGGTTTCTAAAACTCAACGAATAGTCCCTCTCCTGGTGCTCCAGTTTGACTTTCCATCTGCTTTATTATCAACCTCCCAACTTGGAGAGACAGCCCCTTTAACCTCCTGGTTCGCACAGGTTGCCAATTTGGCAGAGGATGAAAGGGAAGAGGGAGAACCAATGAGAGAGTAGCTGTTAGGCATTTGGACGGGCACATATCACTGTAATTTCCCGGCAGGAAGAAGAATTAACCAAAGTCTCAGCCACCCACCGGGAATCAGTATAGATCCTGAACCAAAATTTTGGACTTGCGGTCAGCTCACCAAAAACGAGTTGAAAAATGGAGCTCAGGGGCACAGCAATTCACAAACTGGCCGAGTAATAAAGGACAACTATCGTCCAAAAATCTGTTGAGGGAAGGCAACGAGGCGGACTTGAAAGCGAGGCAGAATAGCAGGAAACAGATTTCAAGAGGTACGTTGGAATCGCCTTTAAAGCACAGGAAGAGGGGCACAACTTCGACAAAGATGCACTTGGCCCAAAAGGGCGTATGCGTTTTCTCCTGAATATATTCAGGAGAAAACGCATACGCCCTTTTTGGCCAAGCAAGCAAGTAGGCAATGCAAATCTGCACTACAAAGAAGTATCACTTCCCACCGGTCAAAAGGGACATCCACAAAATGTGTAAAAACCAGAAACGCAAGACAGGCCCTGGAGAACAGGGAGCCTTGTTATGCTGATGGGCGGGATGTAAATTGCCAACTGCCTCTCTGGAGGAGTGCATTGTGTTCCCTAAAACAAGTAAACAACAGAGCTACAGAGCCAAGGGCACTTCCAGTCTAGGGAATATACCTTGGGAAAACTGAAAATCAAAAAGACACAGCCACCCCAAAATTTAGGGCTGCACTGCTTACAAGGACCTCAACTTGGGTACACCTTAAATATCCCAGGAAATATTAAAATGGTTCAAAAAATTGTGGTACTTACATACGATGGAATATCCCTCAGCCATGAAATCAATGTCATAAGACCAGTAGCAGCAAAATGGGTGGATTCAGGTACGATGATTCTAAGTGAAATAAGTCACACAGAAAAAGAAACTTATCATAAGATATCACTTATGAAGATCCTGTAAACATGGCTACAATTGAACTGGGTTAGGAAAGAGAACAGTGTCTCACATTTAGAAAACACTCTTATGCCTGCTTAAGGGGGAAGGAGAGGTGGGGTGATGCATAAAACCAGAGTTTGATATAAGCAGAGGTACCGTTCCAAAAACCAACTATGGAATAGGCAAGACCTACACCTTCCTCACTGAAAGGGACTCAAAACCCCATATTTCCCGCAGAGGAATATATCTGACTAGTAAGTATCTTAAAACCTATGTATTGATATGTCTCCGTAAGGGAACCAAGTGTGTCTAGACTGGCATAAACATGGCAGCGAGAATCAGCTCAAACGCACTATAAAAAGGAATTTCAAAAACAAAACCAAAAACTGGGAAATTCTTTACAATTCATTCAGAGTCTCTGATGAAACCTGGACTGACCCTATCTACAACGACAGCTGGATGTGGCATAAGGCGGGACACTTGGACTGAGAGGATTGGTGAGATTGGGTGAACAAATGCAGAACCTTTAAAGCATTAATGCATGGCACTCATTCCATGGGTCCCAACTCTCCAGGTTGAAGGGAATATTACTACATTTATAACATTTATGGGAAACCTAGAGAACGGACACACTGTGAATACGAAAGGTTTCTAAAACTCAACGAATAGTCCCTCTCCTGGTGCTCCGGTTTGACTTTCCACCTGCTTTACTATCAACCTCCCAACTTGGAGAGACAGCCCCTTTAACCTCCTGGTTCGCACAGGTTGCCAATTTGGCAGAGGATGAAAGGGAAGAGGGAGAACCAATGAGAGAGTAGCTGTTAGGCATTTGGACGGGCACATATCACTCTAATTTCCCGGCAGGAAGAAGAATTAACCAAATTCTCAGCCACCCACCGGGAACCAGTATAGGTCCTGAACCAAAATTTTGGACCTGCGGTCAGCTCACCAAAAACGAGTTGAAAAATGGAGCTCAGGGGCACAGCAATTCACAAACTGGCCGAGTAATAAAGGACAACTATCGTCCAAAAATCTGTTGAGGGAAGGCAACGAGGCGGACTTGAAAGCGAAGCAGAATAGCAGGAAACAGATTTCAAGAGGTACGTTGGAATCACCTTTAAAGCACCGGATGAGGGGCACAACTTCGGCAATGATGCACGTGGCCAAAAAGGGCGTATGCGTTTTCTCCTGAATATATTCAGGAGAAAACGCATACGCCCTTTTTGGCCAAGCAAGCAATCGGGCAATGCAAATCTGCATTACAAAGAAGCATCACTTACCACCGGTCAAAAGGGACATCCACAAAATGTGTAAAAACCAGAAAGGCAAGACAGGCACTGGAGAACAGGGAGCCTTGTTATGCTGATGGGCGGATGTAAATTGCCAACTGCCTCTCTGGAGGAGTACATTGTGTTCCCTAAAACAAGTAAAGAACAGAGCTACAGAGCCAAGGGCACTTCCAGTCTAAGGAATATACCTTTGGAAAACTGAATATCAAAAAGACACAGCCACCCCAAAATTTAGGGCTGCACTGCTTACAAGGACCTCAACTTGGGTACACCTTAAATATCCCAGGAAATATAAAAATGGTTCAAAAAATTGTGGTACTTACGTACGATGGAATATCCCTCACCCATGAAATCAATGTCATAAGACCAGTAGCAGCAAAATGGGTGGATTCAGATACGATGATTCTAAGTGAAATAAGTCACACAGAAAAAGAAACTTATCATAAGATATCACTTATGAAGATCCTGTAAACATGGCTACACTTGAACTGAGTTAGGAAAGAGAACAGCGTCTCACATTTAGAAAACACTCTTATGCCTCCTTAAGGGGGAAGGAGAGGTGGGGTGATGCATAAAACCAGAGTTTGATATAAGCACAGGTACCGTTCCAAAAACAAACTATGGAATAGACAAGACCTACACCTTCCTCAGTGAAAGGGACTCAAAACCCCATATTTCCCGCAGAGGAATATATCTGACTAGTAAGAATCTTAAAACCTATGTATTGATATGTCTCCGTAAGGGAATCAAGTGTGTCTAGACTGGCATAAACATGGCAGCGAGAATCAGCTCAAACCCACTATAAAAAGGAATTTCAAAAACAAAACAAAAAAACTGGGAAATTCTTTACAATTCCTTCAGGGTCTCTGATGAAACCTGGAATGACCCTATCTACAACGACAGCTGGATGTGGCATAAGGCTGGACACTTTGGACTGAGAGGATTGGTGAGATTGGGTGAACAAATGCAGACCATTTAAAGCAATAATGCATGGCACACATTCCATGGGTACCAACTCTCCAGGTTGAAGGGAATATTACTACAGATATAACATGTACGGGAATCCTAGAGAACGGACACACTGTGAATACGAAAGGTTTCTAAAACTCAACGAATAGTCCCTCTCCTGGTGTTCCGGTTTGACTTTCCATCTGCTTTATTATCAACCTCCCAACTTGGAGAGACAGCCCCTTTAACCTCCTGGTTCGCACAGGTTGCCAATTTGGCAGAGGATGAAAGGGAAGAGGGAGAACCAATGAGAGAGTAGCTGTTAGGCATTTGGACGGGCACATATCACTGTAATTTCCCGGCAGGAAGAAGAATTAACCAAAGTCTCAGCCACCCACCGGGAATCAGTATAGATCCTGAACCAAAGTTTTGGACTTGCGGTCAGCTCACCAAAAACGAGTTGAAAAATGGAGCTCAGGGGCACAGCAATTCACAAACTGGCCGAGTAATAAAGGACAACTATCGTCCAAAAATCTGTTGAGGGAAGGCAATGAGGCGGACTTGAAAGCGAGGCAGAATAGCAGGAAACAGATTTCAAGAGGTACGTTGGAATCACCTTTAAAGCACAGGAAGAGGGGCACAACTTCGACAATGATGCACTTGGCCAAAAAGGGCGTATGCATTTTCTCCTGAATATATTCAGGAGAAAACGCATACGCCCTTTTTGGCCAAGCAAGCAAGCGGGCAATGCAAATCTGCACTACAAAGAAGTATCACTTCCCACCGGTCAAAAGGGACATCCACAAAATGTGTAAAAACCAGAAAGGCAAGACAGGCCCTGGAGAACAGGGAGCCTTGTTATGCTGATGGGCGGGATGTAAATTGCCAACTGCCTCTCTGGAGGAGTGCATTGTGTTCCCTAAAACAAGTAAACAACAGAGCTACAGAGCCAAGGGCACTTCCAGTCTAGGGAATATACCTTGGGAAAACTGAAAATCAAAAAGACACAGCCACCCCAAAATTTAGGGCTGCACTGCTTACAAGGACCTCAACTTGGGTACACCTTAAATATCCCAGGAAATATAAAAATGGTTCAAAAAATTGTGGTACTTACGTACGATGGAATATCCCTCAGCCATGAAATCAATGTCATAAGACCAGTAGCAGCAAAATGGGTGGAATCAGGTACAATGATTCTAAGTGAAATAAGTCACACAGAAAAAGAAACTTATCATAAGATATCACTTATGAAGATCCTGTAAACATGGCTACACTTGAACTGAGTTAGGAAAGAGCACAGTGTCTCACATTTAGGAAACACTCTTATGCCTGCTTAAGGGGGAAGGAGAGGTGGGGTGATGCATAAAACCAGAGTTTGATATAAGCACAGGTACCGTTCCAAAAACCAACTATGGAATAGACAAGACCTACACCTTCCTCAGTGAAAGGGACTCAAAACCCCATATTTCCCGCAGAGGAATATATCTGACTAGTAAGAATCTTAAAAGCTACGTATTGATATGTCTCCGTAAGGGAATCAAGTGTGTCTAGACTGGGATAAATATGGCAGCGAGAATCAGCTCAAACCCACTATAAAAAGGAATTTCAAAAATAAAACAAAAAAACTGGGAAATTCTTTACAATTCCTTCAGGGTCTCTGATGAAACCTGAAATGACCCTATCTACACCGACAGCTGGATATGGCATAAGGCTGGACACTTTGGACTGAGAGGATTGGTGAGATTGGGTGAACAAATGCAGACCATTTAATGCAATAATGCATGGCACCCATTCCATGGGTCCCAACTCTCCAGGTTGAAGGGAATATTACTACAGTTATAACATGTACGGGAAACCTAGAGAACGGACACACTGTGAATACGAAAGTTTTCTAAAACTCAACGAATAGTCCCTCTCCTGGTGCTCCAGTTTGACTTTCCATCTGCTTTACTATCAACCTCCCAACTTGGAGAGACAGCCCCTTTAACCTCCTGGTTCGCACAGGTTGCCAATTTGGCAGAGGATGAAAGGGAAGAGGGAGAACCAATGAGAGAGTAGCTGTTAGGCATTTGGACGGGCACATATCACTGTAATTTCCCGGCAGGAAGAAGAATTAACCAAAGTCTCAGCCCCCCTCCGGGAACCACTATAGGTCCTGATCCAAAATTTTGGACTTGCGGTCAGCTCACCTAAAACGAGTTGAAAAATGGAGCTCAGGGGCACAGCAATTCACAAACTGGCCGAGTAATAAAGGACAACTATCGTCCAAAAATCTGTTGAGGGAAGGCAATGAGGCGGACTTGAAAGCGAGGCAGAATAGCAGGAAACAGATTTCAAGAGGTACGTTGGAATCGCCTTTAAAGCACAGGAAGAGGGGCACAACTTCGACAATGATGCACTTGGCCAAAAAGGGCGTATGCATTTTCTCCTGAATATATTCAGGAGAAAACGCATACGCCCTTTTTGGCCAAGCAAGCAAGCGGGCAATGCAAATCTGCACTACAAAGAAGTATCACTTCCCACCGGTCAAAAGGGACATCCACAAAATGTGTAAAAACCAGAAAGGCAAGACAGGCCCTGGAGAACAGGGAGCCTTGTTATGCTGATGGGCGGGATGTAAATTGCCAACTGCCTCTCTGGAGGAGTACATTGTGTTCCCTAAAACAAGTAAACAACAGAGCTACAGAGCCAAGGGCACTTCCAGTCTAGGGAATATACCTTGGGAAAACTGAAAATCAAAAAGACACAGCCACCCCAAAATTTAGGGCTGCACTGCTTACAAGGACCTCAACTTGGGTACACCTTAAATATCCCAGGAAATATAAAAATGGTTCAAAAAATTGTGGTACTTACGTACGATGGAATATCCCTCAGCCATGAAATCAATGTCATAAGACCAGTAGCAGCAAAATGGGTGGATTCAGGTACGATGATTCTAAGTGAAATAAGTCACACAGAAAAAGAAACTTATCATAAGATATCACTTATGAAGATCCTGTAAACATGGCTACACTTGAACTGAGTTAGGAAAGAGAACAGTGTCTCACATTTAGAAAACACTCTTATGCCTGCTTAAGGGGGAAGGAGAGGTGGGGTGATGCATAAAACCAGAGTTTGATATAAGCACAGGTACCATTCCAAAAACCAACTATGGAATAGACAAGACCTACACCTTCCTCAGTGAAAGGGACTCAAAACCCCATATTTCCCGCAGAGGAATATATCTGACTAGTAAGAATCTTAAAAGCTACGTATTGATATGTCTCCGTAAGGGAATCAAGTGTGTCTAGACTGGGATAAATATGGCAGCGAGAATCAGCTCAAACCCACTATAAAAAGGAATTTCAAAAATAAAACAAAAAAACTGAGAAATTCTTTACAATTCCTTCAGGGTCTCTGATGAAACCTGAAATGACCCTATCTACACCGACAGCTGGATGTGGCATAAGGCTGTACACTTTGGACTGAGAGGATTGGTGAGATTGCGTGAACAAATGCAGACCATTTAAAGCAATAATGCATGGCACACATTCCATGGGTCCCAACTCTCCAGGTTGAAGGGAATATTACTACAGTTATAACATGTACGGGAAACCTAGAGAACGGACACACTGTGAATACGAAAGGTTTCTAAAACTCAACGAATAGTCCCTCTCCTGGTGCTCCAGTTTGACTTTCCATCTGCTTTACTATCAACCTCCCAACTTGGAGAGACAGCCCTTTTAACCTCCTGGTTCGCACAGGTTGCCAATTTGGCAGAGGATGAAAGGGAAGAGGGAGAACCAATGAGAGAGTAGCTGTTAGGCATTTGGACGGGCACATATCACTGTAATTTCCCGGCAGGAAGAAGAATTAACCAAAGTCTCAGCCCCCCTCCGGGAACCACTATAGGTCCTGAACCAAAATTTTGGACTTGCGGTCAGCTCACCTAAAACGAGTTGAAAAATGGAGCTCAGGGGCACAGCAATTCACAAACTGGCCGAGTAATTAAGGACAACTATCGTCCAAATATCTGTTGAGGGAAGGCCACGAGGCGGACTTGAAAGCGAGGCAGAAAAGCAGGAAACAGATTTCAAGAGGTACGTTGGAATCGCCTTTAAAGCACAGGAAGAGGGGCACAACTTCGACAATGATGCACTTGGCCAAAAAGGGCGTATGCGTTTTCTCCTGAATATATTCAGGAGAAAACGCATACGCCCCTTTTGGCCAAGCAAGCAAGCGGGCAATGCAAATCTGCACTACAAAGAAGTATCACTTCCCACCGGTCAAATGGGACATCCACAAAATGTGTAAAAACCAGAAAGGCAAGACAGGCCCTGGAGAACAGGGAGCCTTGTTATGCTGATGGGCGGGATGTAAATTGCCAACTGCCTCTCTGGAGGAGTGCATTGTGTTCCCTAAAACAAGTAAACAACAGAGCTACAGAGCCAAGGGCACTTCCAGTCTAGGGAATATACCTTGGGAAAACTGAAAATCAAAAAGACACAGCCACCCCAAAATTTAGGGCTGCACTGCTTACAAGGACCTCAACTTGGGTACACCTTAAATATCCCAGGAAATATAAAAATGGTTCAAAAAATTGTGGTACTTACATACGATGGAATATCCCTCAGCCATGAAATCAATGTCATAAGACCAGTAGCAGCAAAATGGGTGGATTCAGGTACGATGATTCTAAGTGAAATAAGTCACAGAGAAAAAGAAACTTATCATAAGATATCACTTATGAAGATCCTGTAAACATGGCTACACTTGAACTGAGTTAGGAAAGAGAACAGTGTCTCACATTTAGAAAACACTCTTATGCCTGCTTAAGGGGGAAGGAGAGGTGGGGTGATGCATAAAACCAGAGTTTGATATAAGCAGAGGTACCGTTCCAAAAACCAACTATGGAATAGGAAAGACCTACACCTTCCTCAGTGAAAGGGACTCAAAACCCCATATTTCCCGCAGAGGAATATATCTGACTAGTAAGAATCTTAAAACCTATGTATTGATATGTCTCTGTAAGGGAACCAAGTGTGTCTAGACTGGCATAAACATGGCAGCGAGAATCAGCTCAAACTCACTATAAAAAGGAATTTCAAAAACAATACAAAAAACTGGGAAATTCTTTACAATTCATTCAGAGTCTCTGATGAAACCTGGACTGACCCTATCTACAACGACAGCTGGATGTGGCATAAGGCGGGACACATGGACTGAGAGGATTGGTGAGATTGGGTGAACAAATTCAGAACCTTTAAAGCATTAATGCATGGCAGCCATTCCATGGGTCCCAACTCTCCAGGTTGAAGGGAATATTACTACAGTTATAACATGTACGGGAAACCTAGAGAACGGACACACTGTGAATACGAAAGGTTTCTAAAACTCAACGAATAGTCCCTCTCCTGGTGCTCCGGTTTGACTTTCCACCTGCTTTACTATCAACCTCCCAACTTGGAGAGACAGCCCCTTTAACCTCCTGGTTCGCACAGGTTGCCAATTTGGCAGAGGATGAAAGGGAAGAGGGAGAACCAATGAGAGAGTAGCTGTTAGGCATTTGGACGGGCACATATCACTCTAATTTCCCGGCAGGAAGAAGAATTAACCAAAGTCTCAGCCCCCCACCGGGAACCAGCATAGATCCTGAACCAAAATTTTGGACCTGCGGTCAGCTCACTAAAAACGAGTTGAAAAATGGAGCTCAGGGGCACAGCAATTCACAAACTGGCCGAGTAATAAAGGACACCTATCGTCCAAAAATCTGTTGAGGGAAGGCAACGAGGTGGAATTGAAAGCGAAGCAGAATAGCAGGAAACAGATTTCAAGAGGTACGTTGGAATCACCTTTAAAGCACCGGATGAGGGGCACAAATTCGGCAATGATGCACTTGGCCAAAAAGGGCGTATGCATTTTCTCCTGAATATATTCAGGAGAAAACGCATACGCCCTTTTTGGCCAAGCAAGCAAGCGGGCAATGCAAATCTGCACTACAAAGAAGTATCACTTCCCACCGGTCAAAAGGGACATCCACAAAATGTGTAAAAACCAGAAAGGCAAGACAGGCACTGGAGAACAGGGAGCCTTGTTATGCTGATGGGCGGATGTAAATTGCCAACTGCCTCTCTGGAGGAGTACATTGTGTTCCCTAAAACAAGTAAAGAACAGAGCTACAGAGCCAAGGGCACTTCCAGTCTAAGCAATTTACCTTTGGAAAACTGAATATCAAAAAGACACAGCCACCCCAAAATTTAGGGCTGCACTGCTTACAAGGACCTCAACTTGGGTACACTTTAAATATCCCAGGAAATAAAAAAATGGTTCAAAAAATTGTGGTACTTACGTACGATGGAATATCCCTCAGCCATGAAATCAATGTCATAAGACCAGTAGCAGCAAAATGGGTGGATTCCGGTATGATGATTCTAAGTGAAATAAGTCACACAGAAAAAGAAACTTATCATAAGATATCACTTATGAAGATCCTGTAAACATGGCTACACTTGAACTGAGTTAGGAAAGAGAACAGTGTCTCACATTTAGAAAACACTCTTATGCCTGCTTAAGGGGGAAGGAGAAGTGGGGTGATGCATAAAACCAGAGTTTGATATAAGCACAGGTACCGTTCCAAAAACCAACTATGGAATAGACAAGACCTACACCGTCCTCAGTGAAAGGGACTCAAAACCCCATATTTCCCGCAGAGGAATATATCTGACTAGTAAGAATCTTAAAACCTATGTATTGATATGTCTCTGTAAGGGAATCAAGTGTGTCTAGACTGGGATAAATATGGCAGCGAGAATCAGCTCAAACCCACTATAAAAAGGAATTTCAAAAATAAAACAAAAAAACTGGGAAATTCTTTACAATTCCTTCAGGGTCTCTGATGAAACCTGAAATGACCCTATCTACAATGACAGCTGGATGTGGCATAAGGCTGGACACTTGGGACTGAGAGGATTGGTGAGATTGGGTGAGCAAATGCAGACCCTTTAAAGCAATAATGCATGGCACACATTCCATGGGTCCCAACTCTCCAGGTTGAAGGGAATATTACTACAGATATAACATGTACGGGAATCCTAGAGAACGGACACACTGTGAATATGAAAGGTTTCTAAAACTCAACGAATAGTCCCTCTCCTGGTGCTCCGGTTTGACTTTCCATCTGCTTTATTATCAACCTCCCAACTTGGAGAGACAGCCCCTTTAACCTCCTGGTTCGCACAGGTTGCCAATTTGGCAGAGGATGAAAGGGAAGAGGGAGAACCAATGAGAGAGTAGCTGTTAGGCATTTGGACAGGCACATATCACTGTAATTTCCCGGCAGGAAGAAGAATTAACAAAAGTCTCAGCCACCCACCGGGAATCAGTATAGATCCTGAACCAAAATTTTGGACTTGCGGTCAGCTCACCAAAAACGAGTTGAAAAATGGAGCTCAGGGGCACAGCAATTCACAAACTGGCCGAGTAATAAAGGACAACTATCGTCCAAAAATCTGTTGAGGGAAGGCAACGAGGCGGACTTGAATGCGAGGCAGAATAGCAGGAAACAGATTTCAAGAGGTACGTTGGAATCGCCTTTAAAGCACAGGAAGAGGGGCACAACTTCGACAATGATGCACTTGGCCAAAAAGGGCATATGCGTTTTCTCCTGAATATATTCAGGAGAAAACGCATACGCCCTTTTTGGCCAAGCAAGCAAGCGGGCAATGCAAATCTGCACTACAAAGAAGTATCACTTCCCACCGGTCAAAAGGGACATCCACAAAATGTGTAAAAACCAGAAAGGCAAGACAGGCCCTGGAGAACAGGGAGCCTTGTTATGCTGATGGGCGGGATGTAAATTGCCAACTGCCTCTCTGGAGGAGTGCATTGTGTTCCCTAAAACAAGTAAACAACAGAGCTACAGAGCCAAGGGCACTTCCAGTCTAGGGAATATACCTTGGGAAAACTGAAAATCAAAAAGACACAGCCACCCCAAAATTTAGGGCTGCACTGCTTACAAGGACCTCAACTTGGGTACACCTTAAATATCCCAGGAAATATAAAAATGGTTCAAAAAATTGTGGTACTTACGTACGATGGAATATCCCTCAGCCATGAAATCAATGTCATAAGACCAGTAGCAGCAAAATGGGTGGATTCAGGTACGATGATTCTAAGTGAAATAAGTCACACAGAAAAAGAAACTTATCATAAGATATCACTTATGAAGATCTTGTAAACATGGCTACACTTGAACTGAGTTAGGAAAGAGAACAGTGTCTCACATTTAGAAAACAGTCTTATGCCTGCTTAAGGGGGAAGGAGAGGTGGGGTGATGCATAAAACCAGAGTTTGATATAAGCACAGGTACCGTTCCAAAAACCAACTATGGAATAGACAAGACCTACACCTTCCTCAGTGAAAGGGACTCAAAACCCCATATTTCCCGCAGAGGAATATATCTGACTAGTAAGAATCTTAAAAGCTACGTATTGATATGTCTCCATAAGGGAATCAAGTGTGTCTAGACTGGGATAAATATGGCAGCGAGAATCAGCTCAAACCCACTATAAAAAGGAATTTCAAAAATAAAACAAAAAAACTGGGAAATTCTTTACAATTCCTTCAGGGTCTCTGATGAAACCTGAAATGACCCTATCTACAATGACAGCTGGATGTGGCATAAGGCTGGACACTTGGGACTGAGAGGATTGGTGAGATTGGGTGAGCAAATGCAGACCCCTTAAAGCAATAATGCATGGCACACATTCCATGGGTCCCAACTCTCCAGGTTGAAGGGAATATTACTACAGATATAACATGTACGGGAATCCTAGAGAACGGACACACTGTGAATACGAAAGGTTTCTAAAACTCAACGAATAGTCCCTCTCCTGGTGCTCCGGTTTGACTTTCCATCTGCTTTATTATCAACCTCCCAACTTGGAGAGACAGCCCCTTTAACCTCCTGGTTCGCACAGGTTGCCAATTTGGCAGAGGATGAAAGGGAAGAGGGAGAACCAATGAGAGAGTAGCTGTTAGGCATTTGGACAGGCACATATCACTGTAATTTCCCGGCAGGAAGAAGAATTAACCAAAGTCTCAACCACCCACCGGGAATCAGTATAGATCCGGAACCAAAATTTTGGACTTGCGGTCAGCTCACCAAAAACGAGTTGAAAAATGGAGCTCAGGGGCACAGCAATTCACAAACTGGCCGAGTAATAAAGGAGAACTATCGTCCAAAAATCTGTTGAGGGAAGGCAACGAGGTGGACTTGAAAGCGAGGCAGAATAGCAGGAAACAGATTTCAAGAGGTAAGTTGGTATCGCCTTTAAAGCACAGGAAGAGGGGCACAACTTCGACAATGATGCACTTGGCCAAAAAGGGCGTATGCGTTTTCTCCTGAATATATTCAGGAGAAAACGCATACGCCCTTTTTGGCCAAGCAAGCAAGCGGGCAATGCAATTCTGCACTACAAAGAAGTATCACTTCCCACCGGTCAAAAGGGACATCCACAAAATGTGTAAAAACCAGAAAGGCAAGACAGGCCCTAGAGAACAGGGAGCCTTGTTATGCTGATGGGCGGGATGTAAATTGCCAACTGCCTCTCTGGAGGAGTGCATTGTGTTCCCTAAAACAAGTAAACAACAGAGCTACAGAGCCAAGGGCACTTCCAGTCTAGGGAATATACCTTGGGAAAACTGAAAATCAAAAAGACACAGCCACCCCAAAATTTAGGGCTGCACTGCTTACAAGGACCTCAACTTGGGTACACCTTAAATATCCCAGGAAATATAAAAATGGTTCAAAAAATTGTGGTACTTACGTACGATGGAATATCCCTCAGCCATGAAATCAATGTCATAAGACCAGTAGCAGCAAAATGGGTGGATTCAGGTACGATGATTCTAAGTGAAATAAGTCACACAGAAAAAGAAACTTATCATAAGATATCACTTATGAAGATCCTGTAAACATGGCTACACTTGAACTGAGTTAGGAAAGAGAACAGTGTCTCACATTTAGAAAACACTCTTATGCCTGCTTAAGGGGGAAGGAGAGTTGGGGTGATGCATAAAACCAGAGTTTGATATAAGCACAGGTACCGTTCCAAAAACCAACTATGGAATAGACAAGACCTACACCTTCCTCAGTGAAAGGGACTCAAAACCCCATATTTCCCGCAGAGGAATATATCTGACTAGTAAGAATCTTAAAAGCTACGTATTGATATGTCTCCGTAAGGGAATCAAGTGTGTCTAGACTGGGATAAATATGGCAGCGAGAATCAGCTCAAACCCACTATAAAAAGGAATTTCAAAAATAAAACAAAAAAACTGGGAAATTCTTTACAATTCCTTCAGGGTCTCTGATGAAACCTGAAATGACCCTATCTACAATGACAGCTGGATGTGGCATAAGGCTGGACACTTGGGACTGAGAGGATTGGTGAGATTGGGTGAGCAAATGCAGACCCTTTAAAGCAATAATGCATGGCACACATTCCATGGGTCCCAACTCTCCAGGTTGAAGGGAATATTACTACAGATATAACATGTACGGGAATCCTAGAGAACGGACACACTGTGAATACGAAAGGTTTCTAAAACTCAACGAATAGTCCCTCTCCTGGTGCTCTGGTTTGACTTTCCATCTGCTTTATTATCAACCTCCCAACTTGGAGAGACAGCCCCTTTAACCTCCTGGTTCGCACAGGTTGCCAATTTGACAGAGGATGAAAGGGAAGAGGGAGAACCAATGAGAGAGTAGCTGTTAGGCATTTGGACGGGCACATATCACTGTAATTTCCCGGCAGGAAGAAGAATTAACCAAAGTCTCAGCCACCCACCGGGAATCAGTATAGATCCTGAACCAAAATTTTGGACTTGCGGTCAGCTCACCAAAAACGAGTTGAAAAATGGAGCTCAGGGGCACAGCAATTCACAAACTGGCCGAGTAATAAAGGACAACTATCGTCCAAAAATCTGTTGAGAGAAGGCAACGAGGTGGACTTGAAAGCGAGGCAGAATAGCAGGAAACAGATTTCAAGAGGTACGTAGGAATCGCCTTTAAAGCACAGGAAGAGGGGCACAACTTCGAC